>NC_140198.1:1772648-2372648 GCF_965226575.1 Pagrus pagrus
AATAAATTAACTAATTAAAGATGTTTCCTGTGATGTTAACATTTTCACATGCCAACATCTGAGTCTGAAATGTCCTCTAAAGGCCACCGTACAGACGATTAAACAGTTTTGATTCAGGACGATATGAACATTTTTAGTGAAGGAGACTAAAAACATCTCTTTAGTTTGAATCCCACAGTTTTGTTTTCCTGCCGGATGATTAACTTTATGACCTGACGATGGCTGTAACGTGTGATTGTTACATTTTAAACCATCCGTATGAAGAAATGTAATAACTAGAGTAACGTTTATAACAATACCAGCAGAACCATCAAGGTTAAATTGAAGAGTGCTGACCAAACATTTTCTGTTTTAATTCAACAACAGAGGAGTTAATCCAGAGCTGAAGGAGGGATGAGTGTAGAAAGTGGAGGTGAGTTGAGGGAGGAGGTTTAATATAAACTGTTCCTGCAGCTGCCCTGAAGCTGCTCCTACATTATTAAATGCAGCAACTCTATTAGTCGACCCGGTGTAAACACTGAGAGGACGGAGGGACGACGAGGTAAACTGTGACGCTACACCAGCCGGATTTTTATCATAACGGAGGAGAAGCAGACAGAAGAGAGAAAAGATGGACAGAGTCAATAGGGAGGGAGGAGGAGGAGGTGTAAGTTTACAAGGAGAGTAACTGCCGAGGGAGGATGGAAAGAGATTAAAGAAAGAACATTATGGGGGAAGGAAACGAGTGTAACGCAGAAGTCATGAAAGGAAACGAGTTTTATAGAAGAAAAGAAGGAAGAATAAAGGATGTACAGGAGGAGAGAAGGAGGGGTGGAAGAAAATCAGGATCTATAGGAAGAAAATTAAGGAGGGATTTATACAAGAGAAGGAGATGTGGAAGGACGTAAAGAGAACAGATAATAACTTTATAGAAGGAAAGGAGGAAATAAGGACATACAGTGGGACAGAGGGGTGTATGGAAGGAAACAAGGATGTACCAAAGGAAAGAAAGCGCTATGGGAGGAAATAAGGATAGACAGAAGGGAAGAAGGAAGGATGGAGGGAAATGAGGATCTATCAAAGGATCAAGGGGGTATGGAAGGTTATAAGGATGTATAGAAGGAAAGAAGGGGATATGAAAGGAAAGAAGAAGGGAGAAAGGATGTGTGGAAGGAGAGGGACAAAGGTTGGAAAAAGAAAACAGAGAGAGTGAATGATTGAAAAGGAGGCTTGTGTAAGAGTTTCCACACACACACACACACACACACACACACTGTGGTCTCAGGGAGTTTGACAGGCCGATTGCAGTCTGAGATTTACTGAGGCGAGAACAGAGACAGAGGAGCTGCTTCACATTCGTCTCTGTATCAGTGCTTCTGTCGTCCCATCAACATTTATCCTTCGCTCTGATGTCACAAAACACCCCAAAGATCTGAAACATCAACGGTTCAAAGCGTCAGTCACGCTGGAAGCAGCGGAGGAAGTAGTTTTTTATGTTTTTATATTATAATTTCATACGAATCGCCATCTGAACATCTGTGATCAGCTCAGTAACTCAGGTCTGACGTTGTGTTCGCTGACAAGTGACGAGTGGAAAAGCAACAGAAGCCAAATCATAAAAACTGAGCATCTAATGATCGATCAACAGGAAGTAATCAGAGTACTGTGACCTCTGACCACTGAATCACTACAATAAGATTTAAAGATATGCATGACATCAGAGCTGAGTTTCAGGTCAAACACACTATTGTTCTATCTGTTGGGAAGTGCTGTTGCTATGGTTACCTGTAGTTTAATATACCATGATATCGAGCGGTGGTTTAACATCAACTTAACACTCGGTATTCAGCCTTAATGCGCCCACTTCACATGTTCCACATGAAAACTGCAGACTGGAAACAGAAAAAACTGTGTTGGATTTAAACTGTTAAACAGAACGATGATCATCAAAATGTTCCAGTCATTCAGAAAGCAGCAGCTTTGGTGTTACGAAAGTCTGAAGTAACATTAAATTCTTGAGAAAGTTATGTATTAACTCTAACTGAACGACTCTGTTAACGCAGAAAGAAAAGTTTCCAACCAAACCCCAGTCAGAAAAGTCACATTTTAACTTCATTTCTTCTCATCGTGGGGGATGAAAACTCAAATTAATTCAGTTTATTTCCTGGCTTGGATGTGGTGACTGGGTTTAGTGACTCTCAACTTCAACGGAGCAACAAGAATTTCCAGCCAAACTCCATTAAAAAAAGTCAAATTTTAACTAATTTTCAGATTTCTTCTCATCTTACCTGGATTCTTACTTTCTGTGGCAAAACACTACAGCTCAACTGCAAAGGAGCAAGAAAAGTTTTCAACCAAACCCCATTCAAAAAAGACAAATTTTAACTTCAACCATGTTAATATTCAATATTGAATCACAGCAAAAAACATGCTTTTTGTTCACCAGACGACTTGAAAAAGAAACAAAGAAGAAAGATGTCTCAAGCTGACTGAGCTTGTGTAAACACTACAGCTCAACTGCAATGATGCAACAACACTTTCCAACCAAACCCCATTCAAAAAAGGACCAGTTTACAAATGTTACCTTCACCGGTGTTCATTTTTCATTTCTTTATCTTCAGTTGCAGTTCAAAAACACTTTTCTTTCACAATCAGACAATTTGAAACAGAAACAAAGACAACAGCTAAAAAATGTTAACTACAGGTCAACTGCTTACGGAGAAAGAGCATTTTCCAACCAAACCCCATTCAGAAAATGTCTTATTTTAGCGTAATTTTCATATTTCTTCTCATCTTGAACCACAACAGGTCAGAAAACAATAAAAGCTGGACTGACTCATTTTAATATTTTTCGGGAGCTATGATGTCACCATGATGTCACTTTGGTGAACCTCATACTAGAAATTAGCTCAAGTAGAGGATACAAACTCACATTAATTCCCAGTTTCTTTGCTGGCTTGACTATCTGGATTTATTGACTTTCTGTTATGTAAACACTGCAGCTCAACTGCAACAGCAAGATCATTTTTCAACCAAACCTCATTCAAAAAAGGTCCAAATTTAACTTCAACCATGTTCATTTACACAGCAGGTCAAGAACTATGTTTTGTTCATCACAGACAACTGGAAACAAAGATGACAGGGAAGAGACGTCAACACTACAGGTCAACTGCTACGGAGCAGGAACACTTTCCAACCAAACCCCATTCAGAAAAAGTCGAATTTTAACTTAAGATATATAAATATATAATTTTTCTTCTCCTCTTGAACCACAACAGGTCAGAAAAACAATAAAAGCTGGATTGACTCATTTTAATATTTTTGGGGAGCTCTGATGTCACCGTGATGTCATCTCGGTGCAGCTCTGACTGGAAATGAACTCAAAGACCCTGAAAGTGTGAGTAAGAGAAGTGATGGGATCATTCAGCCGTTTCATCAAGGGATAACACACACACACACACACACACACACACACACACACGCTCACACACACACACACGCGCTCACCATCCGAAGCCTCCGAACGACACGCTCCTCTTCCTCCTCAGCATGGTCTCTCGCTCGCCCTCTCCTCCTCTTTGTCTTCCTTTTCTTCTTATTGTGTCTGGATTTTCCTCTCTCTCTCTCTCTGAACCTCCACCTCCCTCTCTCGTCTCTCTCCTCCCTCCCTCTCTTCACTGTCGTCCTATCTCCTCATCCCTCCACCTATAAATACTCTCATCTCAGTCAGACGCCCTCCTTTACACGCTCACCGCCTCTCCCTCTCTCTCCTCCTTCACTCTCTCCCTCCCTCGCTCTCTCTTCATCCTCCCTCCTCCTGTCGTTAATGTTTCTCCCTCTTTCCCACTTCAATTCACTGCACACACAGCCAGGAGAGAGAGAGAGAGCGAGAGACATAAACAGGGAATAGAAATGGAGGTATACATGGTGTTATCTCTCTCTCTGTCTCTATCCACGAAGCAGAAAAGCCAGCAGAGACGCTGTCAGACTCAAACTTATCATACATAATAAATGGAGGTAAATGGACGAACACACACATCAGTTTCATGTTTATGTTATGTTACGTAAAGGCGGCTTGGCTCAGTCTGAAGCTGCAGCCTGAGCTCACGCAAGATGTATGTTTTTATACTCCGTGTGATTTTAAACATCAAAAACGAGATAAAAGTGTGAAATTAACTTTAACCAACATGAAGCTGAAACAATTAGTCAGTTGACAGAAAATCGACCATCGTTAAAGTTATTTTCTAAGTTAAAAGATCAATAATTCTGTGGTTTGCTCTGTTTTATGTTTCCATGAGCGTTTTCAAGTTGCACAAAAAACCCCTGAGGTGATTCACAGCAGCTCCAACCAGGCCTTGCTCATATTTAACGATAAAAAGAAGTCGACAGGGGACCAACTACATTTACTGAATGTGAAAGAAGTCACTTAGTTTGTTTTTATTGCTCCTCACATTGATTTTAAATCAAACGGCTGGTGAGCCTGTGGACGGCATTTGTCTTGGAAAATAGCAACATGGGGAAGAGAATTTGATCTTTATTTGTATTGATTTTGGTGAAAGTGGATCATATCTCATGGAGAAAAAATCTTGGTGGTTGGTTATCAGCTGCTGTTAGCTTGTAAGCTCAGTTAACCCATGTTAACCCCCTGTTTATTTCTATGAAAGCTGCTCAGTGGCTTTAACCTCCCCGGTTTAAAAGCCCTCAGGAAGAGCGCCAGGCTTTGAAGCGCCCAAACTGTGTAATTACAATGTCCCCTGATGCACTGGGGCCAAAAAAGACTTTTTCCCATAAGCTTACATCGTAAAATAGTGGATAATTTATTTTAGCATCACAATCCCTGCAAGATGACTTGTTTCACCATCAGAATCTGATCCAGTCGGTCTGATAACACAATGCCAGCTTATGGGAAAAGCATTTTTAGGCCGCAGTGCATCACGTGATGATGTCATTACACGGTTTGTCCACTATGAAAGTGGGCTTTAAAGCCCGGTGCTCCTCTGGGGGGCTTGAGTTAGCCCTGCATCCAGCGGTCCTATCAGCAGACTCTGCTTGGACTCGGATCTCGGAGCACCGGGGGCATGTTTGTGTTTACACCTCCAGCACAGCTTTCCACCGCTGGGAGGAGGTGGAGGAGTCAGCTAATAGGACTGCTAACTGAACTGAGCTAACCGAGCTAACGACAGCTAGTTACAGTTGGTAGCAGTTAGCGGTTATGATTAGCAACAAGTTAAGCGATCAGTAAAACGGCCCTAATACACCAAGTATACAGGATGTTTATGGGGCTGAATGACCTGAGATGGAGTTTATATACTAAAATTACACACAAACCTTTTTTAGGGCCGATTCTGAGTCAATATTATTAGATTTGACTGTTTTTAGGAAATGAAAAATGGACTCTTAATTAAAAAAAAGATAATTATTGTAAGTTTTCCACCAGAGTGATATTCTTAAAGCGCTGTAGAAGTCTCCGAGACTCCAAAACTTTTTCTACAGTGGCTGGATTTGTGCTGCATGGGTGCACTTGGACTCATGGCCTCATACATTCCTACAATCCCAGCTGCAACCCGGTTAAAATGTAAATGTTGAAGCTTTGAACTGTAGTTTTCTATTCAAATTCTGCACAGGAGGTGAATACATGACTGTGTTGTGTTGGGACATTTCTGCGCAGACAAACTGACAAGAAAAGAAAAAGCTAAATTAATTTCTACAGTGATTTGAAGCAACCAAGATCAGCGAATGTACGAGCACACAATAAATGACTGTGTGTGTGTGTGTGTGTGTGTGTGTGTGTGTGTGTGTGTGTGTGTGTGTGACTGATGGGAACACAAAGCAGCACAGCGATCGCCGTCTTTCCTCTAATTCGGGAGTTCTCAGGTTTAATTCTCTGTGAAAATCCTCCGACAGCCGAATATATTTGCATCAAATTACCACAGAGAGGATAATAGAAAACAGGATCCACAGAGAATAAAGTGTGAGCGTGGATCGCATTAGACACACACACGAGGCTGATGGAGTCCGCCTCTCGTCAATTAACAAACACAAACAACTGTGTCAGTGGGAGCCTCTGATAGCGCCGCCCACAGGCTATAGTGTTCATTACAGCAACAACAAAAACAAACAGCGTCCTGATGATTTTTCTGTTCATCGAGACGAGTGAAGCTAAATGTGTGAGGTTTGTCCTGAGGGTGGCGCTAGAGGGGTAATTCAAATCTAAAGGAGTAGCAACGTGATTTTCATTACAATCATTAACCTTCGCAACCTCTCTACGGCGTGGACGTTAGTTAAGGTGTGGCAGTTGGCTGACAGGTGAAGATGGCGGATCAAAGGTACCTGAAGGTACCTTGATTGATACCTTTAAAAACGCTGACGTCGGTCACTCAGTGAAGCAGCGGATGTGGACAAGCCTCTTGCGCCCCATTAAATCAAGTGACCAAATCCACAGGCGTCAGATCAGGTGCTTTACGATTGCAAAAAATCTACACAGAGGCCAAGGAAAAGCTCCTCCTTCGAGCCGGATTTGAACCAGCGACCTAAGGATAACTGTCTCTAAACACCTACAGTCCTCCGCTCTACCAACTGAGCTATCGAAGGAAGCACTCACAGAGGAATCACAGAGAGCTACATGGCAACGAGCCGGCTGTGTTATTTTACGTACCTGCTGGCCTAACACTGGGACTTGAGTGAAAAACTTGGTGAAGATTGACGTCGTCCACTATGTTCACCGGTGGACGTGGAACAGCTTTGACTTTTTTCACCCGAACAAATCAAGCAATGCAACACACGGCTCTGAAAAAGATTGCCTTCAACTCTTTCTACTGTGAGCAGACGAGGGCGACAGGCAGGGCCCTCTAGCCGGACGTGCCTGAACAATAAACGCAGCGAGCATCTGCTTTAAGTCAGGTGAGAAACACAGTTTGAACGCGAGTTAAGGTGTGGTAGTTTACTGACATGTGAAAACGGCAGATTAAAGACACCTCAAGTGCGACGAGGATGGGATTCGAACCCACGCGTGCAGAGCACAATGGATTAGCAGTCCATCGCCTTAACCACTCGGCCACCTCGTCTTGGGGCTGAGGGACTGTTCAGGTGACCATGCGGTGTGTGATCATAAACAAGCAAAGCAAGCTGGACCCAACTTAGGTCTGACAGCAGTGCCTTGCAGAAGCCTGCAAGGGGAATTAGCTCAAATGGTAGAGCGCTCGCTTAGCATGCGAGAGGTAGCGGGATCGATGCCCGCATTCTCCAAGAGACTTTCGTGTCCTCTTCTGGTGCGGAGGCAATGAGTGAAAAAGCGTGAGATATTAGACATTAGTTGGATGGACACGCTGAACGCTTAACGCTGTGAATCAGCTCAGGCTGTCCTGTTAGTGTTTTGGCCGACGGCATGACCTTCGCAACCTCTCTACAGCGTGGACGTCAGTTAAGGTGTGGTAGTTGGCTGACAGGTGAAGATGGCGGATCAAAGGTACCTGAAGGGCACTGTATACTGGCCAACGCTGACGTCGGTCACTCAGTGAAGCGGCGGATGTGGACAAGCCTCTTGCGCCCCATTAAATCAAGTGACCAAATCCACAGGCGTCAGATCAGGTGCGCCGCACGCCGCCTTCCCAACATCACCAGACTAATTTTTATAAAGTTATCAGAGCACATCATGCACGGCAGACGCAGCGAGACGAAACAAAGACGTAAAAGACGTGAACAGACAGAGAGGGAGGCTGGAATGGGGAGAAAAGGCGTGTTAGTGTCTCGTATCTGCAGAGAGTTTCTTATTTTCTCTCTTTGTTGCTGCTCGGGACGCTTTACCAACCCAACATGTGGCTATTTGACGTCCTGGGAATGAGACTCAACTATCAACTATCTTTGTGGTGCGTTCAGGAACAGCTGGGACAAATCCTACTGACTCTACCTTTAACTTTAATAGTCTTTGAATTATATTAATATGACATGAGCTTCAGTTAGCTTTGACCACAAATGTCCTTCAGAGGGAGACTTTGTACTCCGATACTCTGAGTACATGTCAGAGCCTGTACTCGATTACTTTTACTGGAGTAAAGAAGCTGGATCATTACTTCTGCTGTGTGGACTTTTGCCAAGTATTATGTATCCACATGGATTTGTTCTTTTACTGAGTTCAAGTTTTCACAACAAAAACATTGAATAAATGTGTTTTTAGGAACTCTCTATCAGTGTATTTCACAAACTAGTTATGGTTTGTAACTGAACTCATATCAGATTATCCTGAAACAGCTCAGAGTTTATTTACCTTCAGCAATGAGTCAGTGAGGAGCCACTGTTTGTAGCCTGTACTGCCATCTTGTGTTCAATCAGTGAAGCTGCTTTTTATATATTTATTTCAGGAAAGATAAGTATCGGCTGCATTATTATATAACTATTTGCTGCCGTGTAACCCACACGATGAGTAACGCTGCCTTAGAGCCTCACTGACAGATAGACAGTCTCGTGACTGTGTGTGAGACATTTGTAGACACCATACAACAGTTTTCACAGGCTGAGCAGCTCTGAGGATGTTTGTTATGAAACTCTGCATGAACAGACGTGTGGCAGACAGTTATCAGCATGTAGCTGCTGTTCTCTCTGAGGACTGACGACGCTCATCGAACAACAAACAACATGAACAACCAACAACCGACACGGCCGTCCTCAGACCATATGTGTGGGACTGTGTGATACCTCGTCTCTGCCAGGAGGAGACGGACAGAGAGAGACGGACAGAGAGAGACGGACAGAGAGAGACGTCATGCTGTTGAAGAACAGGAACATTTTGTTCTGATGTTAAAGGCCAGACAGAGCAGGTGGCCTTAACACACACACACACACACACACACACACACACACACACACACACACAGGAACAATATGAACACCCTTGGAGGTGAGAGACAACACAACAACAGTTTGGCTTCACCATGACGACTGCATCTCAAGCACATAACTTGATCTCATGAATATAATAAAGTCAAAGAGTCTGCAGTAGTGCTAGCATCAGCATGCTAACATGCTCACAATGGCTCTGCTAACATGCTGATGTTTAGCAGGTGTAATGTTTATGTCATGATTACCAAAAGGATTATAATACCAGCGTCACTGTCTTTGAATGAATGAACCAGTCTAGTGTCAGCAGCATCACACAGCAGAGTGGCGCAGCGGAAGCGTGCTGGGCCCATAACCCAGAGGTCGATGGATCGAAACCATCCTCTGCTAGTTTTGTATTTTCAAAAACATACTGAGCATTTCGGGGCTTTGCAAATGTGATGGGCTGTGTGGGCTTCTGTTGGTCATGCAAAACAATACGTGTGAAGGCGCCTGTTACAGCCTTTTTCACCTCAAGCTGACATTTAGTAACACATAACACATAAGACTGAGATGACACCTGCCATGAACATGAGGGAATCTCTCTGATCCATGGAGGCCCCAGCGTGGATTGGACTTGGCTCTGATCCGTCCAGGCAGGAACACAGGAGCTCTGGGGTCGTCCTGTGGTGTCTGGCAAGAGGTGTGGCCTCCATGGATGTGTAGCAAGGCCCAGGATTTCTCATTTGGCAGCTTTGCCTCCTCCGTCCTCACAACTCTCTCTCGCATCTTGGTTGGGAGGAGCTTTGACACGCTGGAAGGAAATGAAGAGACACGTCAGCATAATGTCAACCACCCCTTAATCTGCCACGATGTTTATGTTGCGAGGTAGAGGCCAGTGTGGAATCAACATATCTCCTGCTTTGTCCAATTTATAAAATTACCATAGATCTGCTGCGAGCAGGGTTTCGAAGACCCCATTGGTGATGTCCAAACATCAGTTAATGCAGGTTTAAGAACAAAGTGCTCTGCCTGGTAAAGACCAGGGGTTGTAACGGCATAAGTATGGTACGATAACCGTCATAGAAAATATCACAGTTTCACGGTATTGTTGTGTACGGTGATTTAGAATAGTAGTAGATAGATGAAGACTGTCCAGATTTATCCAGTAGTGCAAAAAGTTTGACCTGGATTGTGTGAGGTCACAGTCGATACGGATACTGCACTGTGCAAAATAAGAGCATCTGGTGACTAAAACTTTGTAATGTAAGTGAAGGGGGTCAGTGTCAGTGGGGGTTATTGATTGAATGACCTTTTAATGAATGCAAACTGACTTTATTAAAGAATCAAGTTCCAGATAAAAGACAAAACATTCGATAGCATAAATCACATGCAAATGTATTATAATGTCTCCTGACAGACTTGAAACTTGAAATATAAAGTATATATTTTTAATAACACTTATATGTTCAAATTGAGCAGTTTTTTTGAGCAACTTGTTTCAAACTGGTAAGAAAACAAACATATTTTCCATTTCATCTGGTTAAATAAATAGTTCCTCTTCATATATCATATGATTGGACTTTTCTAAAAATAAAGTCATCGTGAAAAAAGACACATTCGCTGCAAGCAGGGTTCGATCCTGCGCGGGGAGGCCCCATTGAATTTCAAGTCCAACGCCTTAACCACTGACTTTGTTAGGACTTTGTTAGGACTTGTCAGGACTTGTTAGGAATTTGTTAGGACTTTGTTTGGACTTGTTAGGACTTTGTTAGGACTTTGTTTGGACTTGTTAGGAATTTGTTAGGACTTTGTTTGGACTTGTTAGGACTTGTTAGGACTTTGTTAGGACTTTGTTTGGACTTTGTTTGGACTTGTTAGGACTTGGTTAGGAATTTGTTAGGACTTTGTTTGGACTTGTTAGGAATTTGTTAGGACTTTGTTTGGACTTGTTGGGACTTTGTTAGGAATTTGTTAGGACTTTGTTTGGACTTGTTAGGACTTTGTTAGGACTTTGTTTGGACTTGTTAGGACTTGGTTAGGAATTTGTTAGGACTTTGTTAGGACTTGTTAGGAATTTGTTAGGACTTTGTTTGGACTTGTTAGGACTTTGTTAGGAGGAGTTAGGATCTGAGTTAGCAGTCCACTCGCCGGCTTGTTGCGGGAAGGGGTGTGTCGCGGGGCTCCGAGGGGAGAGCGATACGAGCTCGGAGGAGAGGGGTTAAGGAGCACAGAGGGGAGGGGGATGCTTTTTTCAAACCCTTCTCAGATCGTAGACCAGAGCTTTAAGGGGGTCAGTGTCAGTGGGGGTCACTAGTTAGAATGACCTTTTAATGAATGCAAACAGACTTTATTACAGAATCAAGTTCCAGATAAAAGACAAAACATTCGATGGCATAAATCACATGCAAATGTATTATAATGTCTCCTGACAGACGTGAAACCATTTTTAATAACACTAATATGTTTGAATTTGAGCAGTTTTTTTGAGCAACTTGTTTCAAACTGGTTAGAAAACAAACATATTTTCCATTTCGTCTGGTTAAATAAATAGTTCCTCTTCATATATCATATGATTGGACTTTTCTAAAAATAAATTAATTGTGAAAAAGAGACACATCCGCTGCGAGCAGGGTTCGAACCTGCGCGGGGAGACCCCATTGGATTTCAAGTCCAACGCCTTAACCACTCGGCCATCGCAGCTACGTCACTTTACCTGAACGCCGTTCTATTTGGACTAGATTTCCACGCATGATTTGTCTGTTCCAGTACTTTTCCAGGTTTTAAACGTGGCGGGATGACAGCGTGTTAAAACGCAACCACACCACAGCTGACACTCCGCCTACAGCAGCTGTTACAGCTTATTAACACTTACATGACTGGTGTCTGTGATACAGGACCGTCCTGTATGGCTCCACAAGGGACGCGGCCATTTCAGACATTCTGCGTTGATTTAGAGTTGATTTCTAGACACATGTGGACAATATGAGTCAGTTAGACAGCAGCTGAAGGTCTCATTAACCGTTCAGGAGTATTTACGCCGATATCAGGCGGCTGTAAAGTAACAAAAACACATTCCCTTTACACTCAGTACATCTCTAAAGTGCAGTACTCGTAAGATCAAAATGGCGCCGTCTTGTGTTTTTTTTCCCCGCCGAGCGCCGTGTGCGCTGCTCTCTGCTGCCTCTGAGTCACTGCTGCCGCTGGTGGCCGGAAGGTGAATTACAAAATACAAATGGTATTTTTACTTTATTTACACCTTTTAAAATTGACGTTATACAAAGAATACTAGAAAATATGTTCCAGGCAGTTTTTCCATCACAGACTGCAGAACTGCTTAGTATGAAAATAAATTAAAAATAACGTTAATAAACTGAAATGTTCAACTAGTGACAACATGTAAGCAAATGAAGGACAAACAAAAACAAACAAATCAGTATGCAAATAAACTAAAGGAATGAAAAGAATTTGAGGTTGCGGTTTCCAAATGTGTCTGCTGAAAAAACTCTGTTTCCTGTGTGATCTCTGGTTCACCCTTAAAGCATGAGGGTGTGAACGAGTTAACAACAGCTGTTACATTTATAAATACAGCTTTCGTTTTAGCAGACGTGTTCATTTGACTTCAACACAGAGGATGACTGTAAGTTAACTGAAACTGCTCTCTGCTTGTGGTTGTTTCTCTTTATACTTAACAATATAACTTGGTGGACTTTGAGTATTGTTTTGGGGTTTATTTTGTGCTTCACTCAATGATGCCAAAGCCTTATAAAATATTCAGTATGGAAATAATTGTACACTGCTCTTAATGGTGGAAAGTAAACATACATATACTTTAAAAACAGTTTTGAGGTTGTTGCAATTTAATGCTACTTCATGCTCCACTAGATGTCGGAGGCAAATGTACTTTTTAACAGCTCTACATTTATCTGACAGATACAGCTTTACAGCTGTTCTTCTAGGAGGGGCTGGGAGCTTTGTTTCATCATCTCTCATCTACTTTCACTTTCAGCTACAGACTACATGGCAGCAGCATGGAGAGGTGAGCGTACTCAGGATTCATTCTTCACATAATGTTAGTCACAGTGGCGGCTGGTGAATTTCCACATCATACCTGTGTAAAGCCCAGTGGACAAAAATGGAAAAAATGTCAGCAGGTCAGAAAGAAAAGAAATCAAGCCTTTGTAATTTTCCATCTTGATGTTCTTCTTCTCCTTCATCTAAAAGATCACAGCAAGAGGGATCAGACTCTCCTGAACCTGGACCTGAGCCCAGCTGGGTACCCATGAAGAGAAACTGTTCAACAGAAGGAACTGCTGAGCTCAACGAAGGAATGCAAGATATGTGAGTCAGCAAGTAACAAAACTGCTATCATAATAAATATTATAGATATTTAAAGTTATTTATGGGTCACAAATAGACAACCAGCTCCAAGAACAATTAAACAATAATTATATAACTATCAGTTCAAAATGTAGGGAGCTAAATCCTGTTATTTCACTTCTGCTGCAAACACTGGGATTTAAGTGTTTCCAGCTGAAGACTGTGAGAGAATTAATTAAAAGCAGAACAATGGTATTTGTTAGAGTGTAAAATGTGTCCTATTTTTCTTCTGTTTCTATCAGGATCCGACAGCAGAGACCAGACTCTCCTGTTCCTGACCGTGTGTCCATGAAGAGTGACCGCTCAATGTTTCACCCTGTTGATTTCAAAGGGTAAGGACTTAAAATGGGATTTTAATGATGATGAAAATATAATGACCATCTCCTGCTTTTGTGATGGAGTGTAGTGAAAGGTTGTGTCCAAATGACTACGTGTTACAGTAGCTACTGGATTATACATGTAGAGACTACATTCTTTATTTTAAACTTAAATGCGCCCAAAAATTCTCACAGCAGAACTAAAATGTTTTCCAAAACACATTTGATAGATGTGTTAATTACCAGGTGTTAAGACTAAAGACTGCTGGTGAGGGCTCGCAGTGAGACGATGTGATGTCCAGTTTGAGGTTTGGGTGGCACATTTGAAGTTGTGGGTTCACAGATCCTGTATGTTTGGGCTCGATCTGTTGATTTTCTATTCTGTTTCCATCAGGATCGACCAGCAGAGACCAGACTCTCCTGTTGCCGGCTGTGTGTCCATGAAGAGCGACCGGTCGATGTTTCACCCTGTTGATTTCAAAGGTGGACCGCATCCTGTTGACAGAAGGTAAAGATTTGAAATGGGAATATGATGATGATGATGATGACTTGGTTCTGTTTTTGTGCAGGACAGGACTAGTGACTGGTTGTTTCCAAATTCTATCACTTCTTTCAGCCAAAAAACCCAAAATACAACACCTCACCATAGACAGATGTGTAAATTGCCTGTCTTTGGACTGAAAACTGCTCTGCATAAAGAAATAAAATAATAAAAATCTGTGTTTGTGGCTATTCAGCACATTACCTAACAAGTGTACCATAGGTACATCCTTACTATAAAACTTATATACTGAATATTATTGTTTTGCTAATGTGACAAATGACATGTCAATCTACAAACTTTGTATATTCTTTAAAACAAAAAAATCATTACACACACACACACACACACACACACACACACACACACACACACACACACACACACACACACACAAAACTATGGAGATAGACTTTTAATAATCTGTCAGGACAAGTCTACATATGTCAGTAATGGTGAATAAAATGTTTTGCACCAGTGATGTGACATTTTCCAGTTATGAGATATCTTTTCCACTCTGCTGTGTAACTTTTGGTTTGTAGTGATTCTATATCCACAGTTTTCTCCACAGAGTTGATTGGGAAACATCAGAGGGTCCGTTTGGTCCTTCTTCTCAGCATCAGACAGACATGGACTCCATTTTTATGGTGTGTTGATCTTCAACAGTTTACCTTTTAAAAAGAAGGAATAAAACTAAACATTCTGTTCACAATACTCTTTATGGACTGTAGTGACAATGTAATGTGATAAAATAATGAGATTGTAGACCGAGTGTCAGTCCATGTTAAGGTTTGACAATATGCCCCATTATTTTAGTATTAATCATGTTTGATCAGCATAGTTTTGTTTTCCAGCTACTTGAAGAGAACATCATCTGTTTTGTGAAGAATGAGCTGAAGAGATTTCAGAGGATCCTAAAACCAGATTACCAAGAATGCTTAGGTAGGCAGAAGTTGGATGAGGAGGTGTTGGACGATGAGGAGCAGAGGAGTAGCAGCAGAGAGGCGTTTTTGAAGATCACACTGGACTTCCTGAGCAGAATGAAACAGGAGGACATGGCTGACTGTCTGCAGAAAAGTAAGGATTTTAGGAGAAATTGGCATGGGACACTAAACAAGAGTAGTGTACCATGAAAGAGTCCATATATATAAAAAACAAGAGTGGTATACCATCAAGACTGGCAAACCATGAAGGAATCAGCATGCGACACTGAAACAAACCCATACCCTAAAGAATTGGCATGGGACACCTGAACAAAAGTGTCTGACTAGTACGAATGTTGTCTTTTACATTTCCTGCACTTTCCACTCAGTTGTGTTATTGGTTTTATGTTCTTTCAGAAACCCCTGCCTCCTGCCAGTGCAAACTCAAATCTAATCTACAGAAGAAGTTCAAGTGTTTGTTCGAGGGAATTGCTAAAGCAGGAAACCCAACCTATCTGAATCAGATCTACACTGAGCTCTATATCACAGAGGGAGGGACTGGAGAGGTCAATGATGAACATGAGGTCCGACAGATTGAAAGCAGATCCAGAAAACCACTGAGGCCAGAACGAATGATCAGATGTGAAGACATCTTTAAACCTTCACCTGGAAGATTTGGGCCAATCAGAACAGTGGTGACAAAGGGAGTGGCTGGCATTGGGAAAACAGTTTTAACACAGAAGTTCACTCTGGACTGGGCTGAAGACAAAGCCAACCAGGACATACAGTTCACATTTCCATTCACTTTCAGAGAGCTGAATGTGCCGAAAGAGAAAAAGTTCAGCTTGGTGGAGCTTGTTCATCACTTCTTCACTGAAACCAAAGAAATCTGCAGCTTTGAAGAGTTCCAGGTTGTGTTCATCTTTGACGGTCTGGATGAGTGTCGACCTCCTCTGGACTTCCACAACACCGAGATCCTGACTGATGTTACAGAGTCCACCTCAGTGGATGTGCTGCTGACAAACCTCATCAGGGGGAAACTGCTTCCCTCTGCTCGCCTCTGGATAACCACACGACCTGCAGCAGCCAATCAGATCCCTCCTGAGTGTGTTGACATGGTGACAGAGGTCAGAGGGTTCACTGGCCCACAGAAGGAGGAGTACTTCAGGAAGAGATTCAGAGATGAGGAGCAGGCCAGCAGAATCATCTCCCACATCAAGACATCACGAAGCCTCCACATCATGTGCCACATCCCAGTCTTCTGCTGGATCACTGCTACAGTTCTGGAGGATGTGTTGAAGACCAGAGAGGGAGGAGAGCTGCCCAAGACCCTGACTGAGATGTACATCCACTTCCTGGTGGTTCAGTCCAAAGTGAAGAACGTCAAGTATGATGGAGGAGCTGAGACAGATCCACACTGGACTCCTGAGAGCAGGAAGATGATTGAATCTCTGGGAAAACTGGCTTTTGAGCAGCTGCAGAAAGGAAACCTGATCTTCTATGAATCAGACCTGACAGAGTGTGGCATCGATATCACAGCAGCCTCAGTGTACTCAGGAGTGTTCACACAGATCTTTAAAGAGGAGAGTGGACTGTACCAGGACAAGGTGTTCTGCTTCGTCCATCTGAGCATTCAGGAGTTTCTGGCTGCTCTTCATGTGCATCTGACATTCATCAATGATGGGGTTGATCTCCTGACAGAGGAACAGCCAACTTGCCATAATTCGACACCAACAGCAGACAAATCTACAGTAAAACGCTTCTACAACAGTGCTGTGGACCAGGCCTTACAGAGTCCAAATGGACACCTGGACTTGTTCCTCCGCTTTTTCATAGGCCTCTCCTTGCAGACCAATCAGGATCTCATGCAAGACCTGCTCACTCAAACACGATGTTACTCACCTACCTCTCAGGAAACAGTCCAGTACATCAAGAGGAAAATCCGGGAGAATCCTTGTCCAGAGAGAAGCATCAATCTGTTTCACTGTCTGAATGAGCTGAAGGACCATTCCCTAGAAGAGGAGATCCACCTGTGTCTGAGTTCAAGAAGTCTTCACACAGATAAACTCTCTCCTGCTCAGTGGTCAGCTCTGGTCTTCATCTTACTGTCATCAGAAGAAGATCTGGATGTTTTTGACCTGAAGAAATACTCTGCTTCAGAGGAGGCTCTTCTGAGGCTGCTGCCAGTGGTCAAAGCTTCTGATAAATCTCTGTAGGTGCAGATAGAATATACTTCTGTATCCAAGGTCCCATCTAGTTAAGAGATAAAACTAGCGTGGTTAATACGGCGAGACTGGGCCTGGGCTCGTATGAAAAAATACAACTATTTTATATGTAACTTTAATAATGACCATAACTGTACTTTAAATGCAATATCCTCACAGGTATTTATTTACACAAAATGAAATACAATTTAAATGGGAAAGCATTTTCTTATAAAATAAAAAGGCAAAATTATGTTTTCTGTACTAATGAATAGTTTCCTTTTACAAAACGAAAACCTTTTGCTTTCTATACTTGAAAATAAATTAAATCTGACCCACTTTAATATCCTTAAGTTACCTTCAAACAGTATTCTTTAATTTCCAACAACTCAAAACTCAATATTTACTTGTGGGCCCACACACACACACACACACACACACACACACACACACGAGATTTAAACCCGTGGCAGGCCTGTTGGATGAAGCTCGTGCGTGGGGCCTGTAAACTAAAATGGCCGCTTCACTCAACGGAGTTCAAAATAAAAAGCGCGTGCACGAGAGTTCCAGTTAGTACTCACGAGTCCACTGTTTGTTAGTAGGGACCATGGATGTATTATTAGTGGATACAGGACCGGAAAATGGCCGCCGTTGATTTCAACGGAGTTGCTCGCCTGGCGCATACGCCGAAAAAGTTTCTGACTTCCGGGTTTACTTCCGCGTTATGGGGCCCATAGAGCATGCGCAGTTGAGTCACCCCCCATGATGCTCTGGGGCCTCCCATCATGCCCTGGGGCAATGAGAACGAGCAAATTGCGTTCTGGACAAGCGCTGCGCGCTCATGAGTGCTTGTGGATGAGTTTGAGCGGTAACCACAGATCTACACAATCAAATGATGGATTTATAGGCACATCAACCGATGATGTTCTCAAAGTCATGGTTATAGACTACACGTGGTTAATTTGTGTTGTGTTATTATTTCTAAGTAAGGATAAAACGTTGTTCTCCGCTGTTTTCCTAACCCTCCTCCCGGTCGTATGCTTTTGTTTCAGCGAAGTCAATCGGTGGATCGATGGATTATCATATACATGTTGTGTTGTGTGTATTTGTGTAGTCTGATCTGTCATAAACAACAGATTACATGTTACGGGGCGCGTTTGTGTCGCGGACTCACGGTGCCACAGAGATGGGAACTTTTTTTTTTTCTGTGGCCAGAGCGACTGTCTGTTTAGTGTTTCATACTGTACACAGTGACTCAACTACATCACACACTGATGGCACTATAGTCTACACATGTGAGACACAGTAATTATGGCACATGTTCCACCAAACACTAACAAAGTGATACAGCATGTCCAGTCTCCTCTATTCAGGATCCTGACTCTCCCTTTCAGGCGGAGCTGCTGTGATGTGTAAACAATGTTGTGTGCGAATCCAATAAAGTACAAATATCTCTACCGAAGTGCAAGTGCCATTATTCATGTGCATTAAGTTGATTGTGTATATGTATAAAAAATAATTGTAAAATATTTCCAAGGCTCAAACAAATCTGTCCCAAGTAAACATTGTTTAATTTGTGATTACAGTCTGCAAACCTGAGAAAAATAGTTTGTAAGAGCCAAGTGAGAGTATAACATGTGACTGCATGTTGACTGTTGTTTCTTACTTTCTTTAAATAGAGAACGCTTTGACATTACTTAAGTAAAATGTGCATTTCTTAGTTAATTGTATCTTATATTTTTCTATTTTATTCATCTTTATTATTTATTGCTTTGTCGTTTATACTTGCATCATCATCATCAGCTCTGCTGCAGACTGCATGACTCCAGGCCGTCAGACTGAGACGGTTCAAACCGTAATAAAAGGTCGTTATGACAGGATGAAAAGGATACTGAACATCAGTCATCAGACCCTGGTGACACACATCACCGACACTATCACATGCATGGTAAATAACTTTTAGACTTTTCCACAGCAGTGGCACTGGCAGTAAGTGAAAATGCGGTCATTCAGCGGGTGATTTAACGCCAAAATACCTTTAGAACTGCATTTAAAATACATGCCATTAAAATATGAAACTTGTATCACAACGCTGTCTTGAAAAAGACCCTGGAGTCATTTAATTCACTTTTCCCACCACGTTTAGCCCCGTTCAGAGCTGTCATTCAGCCAACAGGCATCCTCGCTCCCGAGACACAGCGCGACCGCGCTTGGGAGTTCACGCACACAGCTGTGACGTCACCATGGAAAATGAGACTTTGGGGGGGCTTTTCTGGCCTTTACAAAACTTTGTGACGGTTTAAAAGTCCATGACTTAAAAATATGGAATACAAAGATTAGCAGTTAACAGTGGTGACAGCTGGAGGTGTCCTGAGGACAGTTTTACAGGCTTCTCTTTTACTATTACGGCTTATGGGAAAAATGCTTTCTGGGCCCCATGGGATTTTTTGTTGCAATACCGCGAGTGGCCACTGGAAAAAATCGGCGTGCCTGCTGAGAGGCTTCGTCATATCCAGGTTATATTATAGATCCATGGTAGGGACAGAGGGGACAAGATGGCCGCCTCACAAGGGCAAGGGCAGTCACAGGTCAAGCACACACGCGGGCAACGGCACACAGCAGCGAGGTCACCAGGAGAAAACAGCAGGCCGTCTGTCGGAAACCCGTCCGGACCTCTCTCCCTCTCCAACGTCCGTCTCCTTGAAGCATATCATCATAAGTTGAACCACAATATCAAACGCCATCTCCTGTCGAATTAGCATTAGCTCGCGTTAGCTTCGGAAACATCTTCATGCTGAAGCTACGATACACAGGCACATTAGCACCGTATGCTACCGCTAGCTAGCACGTCGCTAACCGCGTTACACACCCAGTCTCTTCACATTATAACAGTTAGATATAGCACACAATACAGGCATACACACAATACTCACCTCTTGCAGGTCACACAGGAGTTTATATCAGGACCACGAGCAGTCGACCTCCACGATAAACTTAAATGCTCCCCGCAGCACACTCCACACTAACCTGCGCCACTAGTCCCGCCTCTTACACAGTGACTTTACTCTGATTGGCTCGTGAGTTTTTACAAACAAAAGGCAACGCAGGAATGAAATGATTGACAGGTAACAAGTTCGTTTACACACGAGAATACACTGCTACTTCATCACAGATATTTTATAAACTTAAAACCTTTATATATATTTATCTTTTTACTGTTAACAGTCTAATTTATTAAACTGTACATATATTTATACTTTTTATCCAGCAAATATTTTAACCTTTTTTTTTTTTTTTTAATATTATGAACTTCCTCTTTTAAATATCATAAACTTTTATGGACTGTGACCTAAATGATTTTACACAGGGCTACACTTCAAATGCAGATGTAAATTATTATTTGCTTATTTTGGTTTCCCAGGTTGAGCGCCTGTAAGCTATCAGAGAAAAACTGTGAAGCTCTGTCCTCAGCTCTCGGCACCCAGTCCTCTAGTCTGCGAGAGCTGGACCTCGGTAACAACAACCTGCAGGATTCAGGACTGAAGATGTTGTCTGCTGGACTGAAGAGTCCAAACTGTAGGCTGGAAGCTCTGAGGTGAGATTAGGTCATGCATGCTCTTTATGGTACAACAGAGCAAAAGCCTAAAGACCTAATTACACCAGCATCCAAGTCTGTAAAATAATGCAGAAAAATCATTTACTTTCATTTGAACTGCTGGGGGTGTTTCTGGTAACAAATAATCCCTCTTATTCAGAAATAACAAACTTGGATCAATTTTGGACACCAAAACTCAGGTCACCGTTTCACTCCACTGGCCGCCATTTTATATAAATAGGGTCTGCTGCCCCTACTGGTGCACTATGTGGGGATGTAGCTCAGTGGTAGAGCGCATGCTTCGCATGTATGAGGCCCCGGGTTCAATCCCCGGCATCTCCACGTTTTACCGTTCATGTTAACCGAGCAAATAACACAATGCGAAACATGACATTTATATTTGGTATTGGCTATAACTCTAACAATCCATTATAAGAGTAAAAAGTAACCTTCCACCATGCTGAAACGTTATCATAATGATTAATCTGACCTGTTGTTGTTGCTGTCATAAACACAGAAGTATTTTATTATATAATACCGGATTATGTAATCTGAACCGTTCTGACCTCAGTCGCTTTTATTTTGAATGTTAGGTGCTCAAACCGGAAATCGTAAATCCACATTACTCTTCTCGTTTAATGGTGAAAATGATATTCTGATATTTCTTTTTGTATTGTAGGTGGGCTGAAATTCCCACCTGCTCGTCACAGTCAGGCCGTTATTATTCTGACAAAATGTAACGAACACTTTTGATCCTTCGTGAAAAATAAAGATCGAGATTGTTAAAAAGAACTGGTTCCACTGGGGCTCGAACCCAGGACCTTCTGCGTGTAAAGCAGACGTGATAACCGCTACACTATGGAACCAACTGACCCTGCAGGGCCTCAAACCAGCCTATGAACCAGTGAGAAGAACCAGCTGACTTAAGTTGACGTATTTACACTAACTGTACTGTTATTTACATAATGCATTACTCTTACCACTAACGTTCGTTCTGTAGGCTACTTAAAATATATAAAACACGTCTATATATCTAGAAACATGTATGAACCTAAAATATACTAACAAAAAAATAAATAAAGTGTCATAGAGGCACTAAATGAAGGCTACACCGACTTTAATGCAGTTGTAGCTGTAAAATGTAGGTATCATTAGATTAATGGAGAGGAGGCGGGATCAGATACATTTACACTTCTTTACACTCCTTTTCAAACATGTCATTAGAATTGCCTGTTTTCATATACAATACTCTTTAGTTGTTTGTTTGTTTGTTTATGAAAAAAAATGAACACGTTCAAAATAAATATTTCAATCAATCAAATCAATACGTTTACTCAATTTACTGCAATTTTCAGACTTGAGTTCATGCAGCACCTGGACTAAATTAGCTCACTGGCGCCACCTGGAGCAGCTACAGCAGTAAATGTTGCTTTAACATGAATGTACAGACAGTACTTCAACTACATGAAGCTGACATTTCTCTACTTGAGGTCGTATTGATGACATTTTTACATCGATAAATCATTTTGTAAAAATAATACGTCTACAGAGCTTTAATAAAATGACACGTTAAAGCAAAACGTTGTCTGTTGGCAGAAGTAAAGGACCAGAATACGACGACGCATCATATGATCTCATCATGTTTAAATGTTAACGTCCTAAATAATAATAACACACCTTTCAATTATGTTTCATTCTGAAACTCTCTGACAGGATGTACTCAGGTGTTCAGGTACAACCAGCAGGAAGTGGAGGTGTTGCAGTGGGCGGGGCCTTAAAAAGAGAGAGAGATGTGCACAAACCTGCAGCCGCCATTCAACACATCAGCAGCACAGAGAGGAGGTGTCGCACTGCAGGTAGGCTTACCTGTCTGTCTGTCTGTCTGTCTGTCTGTTTATATTAATCCACTTAATCCTGATCGTGACCTTTAACCTCTGTAAACTCCTCTCTAATCTTAAAGTACCTACTTTTACCTTCTTACATCTTTAATATGACGTTCAACTTAACTTACATCAGTCACTGGAATATTAAATATGATGTGTAAATGTTATTTTCTGTACATATAATGTTTTAATTGAAGTCTAACATTGAATGCTGAGTATAATTTTTGGAAGTGATGATGACACTGATGAAAGGTCAAAGGTCACAGCAGCCTGACCCGACAGATGAAAACACATCAGTTCATCGGGACGTCTCCTGAACAGTCCCCCAAAATATTGAACCTACATCTGAGATCTTAAACAGTCTGTTAAACAGTGATACCAGGTGTCACCAGAAAACAGGTTTTCTCCTCACGTTGCTGTTTGCATTTTATTCATGAACTGAACACAAATCTGAAAAACCAGCGCAGTTTGAAGGCAGGTGAGACCTGAGCACAGCTTTATTTATGGTCTGTAACAGACAGAAGAAAAAACTTTAACTAAAGGAAAAATAGAGACGAATCTGAACCTGCAGTCTTTCAGTCAGACGAAGAAACACGTGAGGCTGAAATTTGTCCACAAAAATCTACGAAGATTAAAGTTTCCAACAATAAAAAGGAAAAAAATGAATGTTTATGGTTTAAATTGAGCTGTTCTCTAAAGGAGATTCAGATTTTCCCAACACTCAGAAACATCTGAGAAATAAAGCTTTACTCATCAGCTGCTCTCTGAACAGTTACTGTTACTTTTGTTACCATCACAACTAAAATGGACAAAAAGCTTCTCATGTTTTGTTGAGATATCTTTATTGATTTCTCTGCTGTGTGTTGAATTTAAACACAGAACAGGAGGTTTCCTCGTCATGAGCCGATGAAAGAAGGAGGTGACCTGGAGGATGAATGAGTGTTTCTCTGTCAGGTTGACAGATGTGTAATGTGACACACTCGACGCCCACGCTAACAGTCGCTGCCGCTCATTTCCAAGTCAAATATCAGCGACATAAACAAATGAGCTGTGAATCAGCTGCCGCGGTAACAAACCCGTTCAGCTCTGCAACAGAAAACGTGCTTTCTGACAGCTGTGTTTCTCTGGAAGTAGGCGACACCACAACATTTGTTTTTACTACAAAATCAACAAAGACGACCTGAAGCACTGATATCAATACTGATACTTAACATGGTGTCATTTTAACTCTATAATTTATATCATGTAATCCAGAACACCACCTACCACAAACACTGAGTCATTATATCCACATCCACACACACAGTACCACTGATCCAAAGACCCACTGACTGAAAAAGAAGTCTGATTGTCTGTAAGACAGTATCAGACACACGTGTAAATATATGTATAACTCACTTACTCTTCATACGTGAGTTCATTTATCACCAGAGAATGACTTTTGATACTTCAGTGTTTAATATCAGACACTGATGTGTGCAGAGGCATAAAAACACACAAGCAGTCGCAGAGTTCACATTAGGAACTACATTCAAATACAAGTTATGAATGTAATTTTAAAGGTGCAATATGTAAGAAAAAGAAAACTTTTACATCATGTCAAATGTAAGCTTATGAGAAAATGAGGCTACTTCTCACTTGATTCATGAGCTCAGTCAACAGTTTGCTGATGGTTTCATGGTCTCGATCTCTAGTTTCAAATCTTCTCCAACACATCATGATGTTCATTTATGAATTATGTTCCCATTTAGTGTAAAATAGTTGATAAAGCAGGGTGTACCTGGGGGCTTTCAGTCAGATTACATCAGCATATCCTCGTTAGCTCCATCCTCTTGTCCAAATATGGTCACTTTTTCCTAAAGAAAACAAGATGGCGACGGCCACAAGGCTAAAGTTTTGACTGGACTGTCACTGAACCTGCAGTCTGTCCTCTCCAGCTGCGTCACCTTCCCGTCCGACATCATGGCTTCCTGTCAGGAGTTTGAGGTGACTGTCCACACCTCACCTGGTCCCACCTGTGGAACCTACAACCGCCTGTGGCTCAATCTGATTGGCTCACAGGGGGAGACTCCGCCTATCAGCGTGAACGAGGGCGACCATCATCTCCTGCCTGGATCGGTGAGTTTCATCAGGTTTTACACAAACAGAGCCGTCAGAGACGAGTCAAAGTCTCTAAAATGAAATAATATTGAACAAATCATTCAAACGGATCATCCAGAACCAATAACTGAACCAAAATATTTAGCTTTAAGGTTCTGTAATGACTTGGGAAACATTTCTTAATATCTAACACGTGTATTCACTCCCCCTCACCGTCTGACAGCTCCATAACTCAGCCCTCTGTCCTGACAGGTGTGTCCAGTTCTGGTCCGGGCCAGCGAGCCTCTGGGTCGTCTGGTCCTGATCCGGCTGCGTCTGGAGGCTCGGCCCGGATACCCCAATCTGGACTGGCACTGCATCCGGGTGGAGATCCGTGAAGTGGCAGACAGCCGGGCAGAGGAGGGAGGGCGAGGTGGGACGGGACCTGAGGGTCCAGAGGTTCTGGTGTTCCTGTGTGACAGGTGGCTGCGGACAGCAGATGGCGACGTTGAGCTGCGGAGCGGAAAGTGTAAGATGAGTTTATCAGTGCTGAGAAGAAAGAGATCCTCCACACTGGACCTTTACGTTTGTGCAAAGTTCAAACTGTTTTTTCTATAAATGTCACTTTGAATTCCTTTTTGTTCAGAAACAGAATTAGTGAGTTTAAAAATTTAAGTCAAATTAAAAAACAGCTTCATGAAGGGACAGTGTATCCAAACGTGTGAAGTCTCCATTGAGTCCTTATTCCTCTGCAGTGTGTTTGCTGAAGGACGAAACAGAAGAGAAACTGAAGCAGCAGCGACTCAAACAGCTGCAACATCAACAGAAGCTCATCAGGTAAACCAGCGAGCAGACATCTACAGGTACCGTTACAAATGTCCGGGTCTACAAGAGAATAAAGTTCTGAGCCAGGCCGGCCGGCTGTCTACTGTCTGTACGTGTCTGTCCGTCCACCTGTCCAATTTTGAGCATACCATGTCCAAACTATGTTGTTATTCCAGATGGCGTCAGTTCGTGGATGGCGCTCCACACTGTCTCGACGTGAACAGTGTGTCTGAACTCGGGCCGAACCTCAGCTACACACACAAGAGGTGAAGACACACACTTAATGATTAAAGACAGAAGCAGAGATCAGGACAGAAACATGACAGAGATGTTTGTTTGTTTGTCTTCAGTCCAGCTCCGAACCTGCACTACCTGAGAGGCTTCGACAGTCGAGCGGAGGCCTGGAAGAGTTTCACCGAGCTGAAGACGTTTTTCTCCCACAGCGGACACCAGAACAACGTCGCCCGTGAGAAAACAGTCCACTGATCTGTCAGTGCTCTCCTACAACACTGTTGGACTCGATACAGCAGAACCAGACATCACTCTTTTTATTCCACCCATTCTTCTTCCTTTAAAAAAACCCTGCTTCCTACATTACCCACAATGCAATACAGAGTGATTTCAGGTGTCTGTTTTCTCTCTCAGGGTTCGTTCACGCTCACTGGACGGACGATTGGTACTTCGGCTACCAGTGTCTGAACGGCTGCAACCCTCTGCTGCTGCGTCAGACCCGCCTCCTGCCTCCAAACCTGCCCGTCACCTCTGACATGCTCCGCCCCTTCCTGCCTGAAGACTCCTCCCTCGAGCAGGAGCTACAGGTGAGCGTGTTGTTACCTGACCTCCAGCTGTTCGTATTGTTTTGACGTTTATTTCAGCTGCTCCACTCGCTGCTCTCTGATTCGACAGAAGGGGACTGTTTACCTGTTGGACTACGAGGTTTTGGACGGCGTCCCGGCCAACGTGATCAACGGGAAGCAGACGTACCTGTCGGCCCCGCTGTGCCTCCTGCACCTGAACCAGCAGGGACAGCTGCTCCCCATCGCCATCCAGGTGAGCTCCAGGTGCTCCAGGTGATTTTTACAGATCACAGATGTGAACCTTTAGTTGGATTTTAATGTTTTCAAACTCAGAAGTTTTAAAGGTATAATACGTAATAATTATTATACCTGTTCAAATATCTAAAAACAACCTTGTTCTGTGTTTTGTCGAGTTGTGTTTTCACATTATCCCAAATGTCAACAATGATTTTCTCCTCTAGTTGCAGCAGACGCCCGGTCCTCAGAACCCGGTCTTCCTGCCCTCTGACGCCGGCTGTGATTGGCTGCTGGCGAAGATTTGGGTCCACAGCTCCGACTTCCACTGTCACCAGTTGGCCTCCCACTACCTGAGGACTCACATGATGGGCGAGCTGAGCTGCGTGGCCACGCTGAGACAGCTGCCCGAGCTGCACCCGCTGCACCAGGTCCACAAGCTCACACCAGCTTCATGTTCTGAGAGTCAAAGAGGCGATGAAAGGAGATCAATGATAGACAAAAACCTGCCGCCTACATTACCCACAATGCAACGTAGCCGCTAAGTGACATCACTGGAGGCAGTTTATCAGATGACATGCAGCATACGACTTTCCAACACCTGTAAACACACTTTAATGTGGAAAACTGGTGGAGTTTCCCTTTAAGTTTAGTCGCAGACTTTACATTAGGTGTGACTCTTTACATTGAACTCACTGAATCAGATCGAACATTAACCTGAAGTGAAAACAGACTCGGTGTTTCTGTTGACAGCTGCTGATGCCTCACGTCCGGACTTCACTCCAGATCAACCTAAAGGCCCGAGCGTCTCTGCTGGCTGCAGGCGGTGTGTTTGATAAGGTTTGTGATCAGCTGTGACAGAAGTATTAAACATATTCAAACTGATCACAGGTCAGTGATCTGTTCTCTCCTCTCTTCAGGCGTGTGGCTGTGGTCTGCAGGCGCTTCCTGTTCTTCTCTCCCGGGCGTCTCAGAGGATTTATTACCGATCTCTGTGTGTCCCTGAAGACCTGCTGGACCGAGGGTTGGACAGGCTGCCTCAGAGCCTCTATGCTCAGGACGCTCTGAGAGTCTGGGACGCTCTGCACAGGTAAACATGCCGCCACGCTGATCACCGCCATCGTGTGACCGCTTGGTGTAATCAGGGTTGTTAGAAGGTTGGTTTAACGTTACAGGAAACGTCTCCAACGTCTCCAGGAATTGTATGTTAGTCTAAATGATGGAAACACAAATGTGTGTGTTTGTCGGTGTGTGTCCTGACAGAAGCTACTTTCGGGCCCTTTTCCTCTGACGTCACTTTTAGGGTGGGAAGCTCAAATTGTGTCTCATAAACGTTGAGAATCTGACAAACTGTTTTCATTTCACGGCTTCCTGATTGATCAGCACTAAAGACAAGAGACATCAGAGCGTATCTCAAGGTGAAACAACAGGTTAGCATCCATTAGATAACAGCTAACATTAGCATTCAGCCACATTCCAGTTAATGGATGATAGGCATGAAATATCAGCACATATCTGAGACATTTGTCTAAATCTGGCAGTGAAACACACAGGATGTAATCAAAGCTAGACAGCGGCCGAATGCTGACGTCAGCTCACGTAATATGTTGTTTCACCGTGAAACTCGTCAGAATGAACCTCCAGACATGTTTTCAGTTGTTGATCAGATGGAAAGTTTGTCACTGAGGTGAGGGGAGTCTCCACGAATCAATGTGTGTGTGTGTGTGTGTGTGTGTGTGTGTGTCAGGTTCGTGGTCAGCTGGGTGGATCTGTATTACAGAGGAGACGATGACGTGCAGGACGACTCTGAGCTTCAACACTGGATCACCGACATCAACACACACGGATTCACACACGACTCAGGTGTGTGTGTGTGTGTGTGTGTGTGTGTGTGTGTGTGTGTGGGTGTGTGAGCACAATTGTATTGAGTATTTATTCATCAGTGTTTTTTTTCCATCTGTAGAAATAAATTAATTGATGTGCTACTTTGGCTCTAATGCAGCATGTAATCTGTAAGGTAACTAGTAACTTAAGTTATCACATAAATGTAGTGGAAGTATGAAGCAGCAGACAGACAGGGCGGGGAGGGGATGAAAAAAAATCTGAAAAGTAACGAGTAAATAAAAGTGTCACATCAATGTAGAGTAAAAAGTACAATATTTACTTCTGAGATGTAGTGGAGTAGAAGTACATTACTGATATAATGGAAATACTCAAGTAAAAGTAGTAAATAAGTAAATATACTTAGTTACATTTCATGAAAGCAAAATTCAAGATACATGTTTTTTATTGGACAGTAGGGGGAGGAAAACTGTAATCTGTAAAGTAACTAGTAACTAAAGTAATCACATAAATGTAGTGGAGTGGAAGTATAAAGTAGCAGAAAATGGAAATACTCAGGTAAAGTAAAAGTACCTCAGAATTGTACTTAAGTACAGTATTTCAGAGGATGTACTTGGTCCCTTCCTGTTGTCATGGAGACGGTCTGTCCTCAGGTTTCCCCCCGTCCTTTCAGACCAGAGCTGAAGTGTCAAAGTTCGTCACCATGATCATCTTCTCCTGTTCAGCGCTTCACGCTGCGGTCAACTTCTCTCAGGTGAGTCACCTGCAGGACGCCACCGCCATCTTGATTTGTCCTGATGTCATCGTTTGTCTAGAGTCAGTGTTTGGTTTGTCCTCTCTGGGCTTCTGTAGAAACATGGTGGTCTCTCTCTCTGTCTGTCTCTCTCTCTCTGTCTGTCCTCCAGTTGGATTTCAGTCTCTGGATGCCGAACTGTCCGGCCTCCATGTCGCGTCCTCCTCCGCAGGTCAAAGGCGCGGTGACGGAGGACGACATCGTGTCCTTCCTGCCGGACGTGAACTTGACCTGTCGTGTCCTGACGATGCTGGCTCTGCTGTCGCAGCCCGCCACCAACTTTGTGAGGCTCCGCCCACACACACACACACACACACACACACACACACACACACACACACCTCGTTCTCATGTAACTAAGTACATTTATTTAAGTACTTTACTTTACTTAAGTCGTCTAAAGGTTCAATATAAAAGACTAACGTCCGACTCTCTCTGTCTCCCCCTGCAGGTTCCTCTGTGTCACTACAGCGAGGCCATTTTCAGAGACGACGCCCACCGCAGGCTGGTGGAGGCCGTGCAGACTGAACTCAAGGCCATTTCTGATGACATCACAGAGCGTAACAGCCAATTAGAGCTGCCGTATCCGTACCTCAGTCCGGACTGCATCGAGAACAGCGTGGCCATTTAAACCACGTCAGCAGAGCGTCCACAGCCGTGTGATTGTTGTATTCATGTTCCTGACGACTCAGCTTCATTCTGATGTTCACAGCTTTTCTTCAGGACAGTTTTTAATCATCAAACCTTCAACAATGATTTTATATTATTGATGTAAAATCAAACATATCTGAGTGGTTTTGTTCATTTCTGTTTCATCTTCCCTTTAATTTTTAACAAAACACCATCAAACCTGTGAAACACTGCAGCCTTCTTCAGAAATGATATGAAATAAAATAATTTGTAGTAAATGTGCTTTTATATGAACAAACTCAACAAACTGGTTGTTCCAGTTCACGCATGCAAATCTGAACTGCTGCACAATGCATGCTGGGTAGATTTGTGTCCTCCTCGATCCTTGTTCTGACGCCATGTGGACGATGATCTTGTGAAATCAAGGCGGCCGCAGCTTTTAGAGCTTTTTGAAGCTGATTTACAGGAGAAAAAAGGATGTTTTAATAATCTACCACGTCATAATGAAACCACAGGAGACTGATTCATGTGTCTGATGACATTTTAACACATCAGAGACGTGTGACAGTGAAGTCGTCACATTTATCTGTGATTTGTGAGAAACAATCAGCTGTGAAACAAGTTTAAATCTTTATAAACTGCAGAATGATTCAAACATACAGAGCAGAACTTTAAATTACATTTATTGTTATTATTATTTTACTTAAATACATTGAATTCTTACATGCAGTGTACAGAGAGCCAAAGTCACCACGGGACCTTTTGTTAGAGAAACAAATAACTTATTGATCCTGTCACTGATCACACATACGATGTTTGGAGTCAATAAAGCGTCAGTTTGTCATCAAACTAATGAAACATCAGACTGTGATGTCATCATAAAGACGACACAGCCGACAGCCTCGTTAGTGACGTCGTCTCCTGACTGAAACACTGTAGAGATGCTCCTGTACATCAGCAGCTCACAGAACTGAACCAGAACCAGCTCTTTTCACAGAACTGCAGTTGTCAATATGAGCAGATTTCTTGTAATGTTCATCTTTTTTAGGACCTTTCCTGAGCCCAGTTGGCTCCATGTTGGTGTTGGTTCTGGTACTGATGAGATGATGTAGTTCACTGAGCGCTTTAACACAAAACTACATGAGGTTTGACTTTAAAACATCGAACTGACACTTTATTGACTTGAATAATTATCCTTTAAACTGACAAACATCAAGTGTGTGATTCATGACACAGTTAAAAACTGACTGCTGTACATATTTATTCCCATGAGGTCCGTCTGCAGACGTGACTTCAGCTCTGTGTTTGTCTGTCGGGAGTTTCTGCATCCTGAAGGCAACACAACGACCGTCATTATAATACAGCAGCGGTTCTTTCAACAAAAGTAAAATGACTCAAATGGAGAATTAACTCAGATGAATAAAAATGTTTTAAAACCAGACTCGTTGCCAGTGATGCTAACATTAGCATTAGCTCAAACAGCTAACAATTGTAGCTTGAGATGGAGAACAACATTATGTAGCTGTTATTAATAAATATGAAGACGTTCATGATAATCCGTCCAATAGTTGTTGAGATGTTTCAGTCTGGAGAGAACTGTGCAATATGTAAGAATTAGCCACCTGTCGAATTCAAACCAGTAGGGGGCAGCATATCATCAGAGTAACCGCTAACTGTAGCTGCCCTTTGCTAGTTGGCTCAGTTAGCCGTGTAGCTAGCGGTTAAGACTGGCCCAGGGAGTGTTAGCGTTCACACAGCTAGCACAGGGGCTTTGGAGTGAAACGGGCCGGGGCTAGCTGGTTAGCATGCTAACTCCAGCAGACATCTCTGCAGCACAACACACAGACATCAAAACTGTCGTTTATTCACATTCTGCAGATTCGTTTTCAGCTTGAATTCTTACATACTGCTCCTTTAATGTAAACAGGTCAGACTGTGAAACATGAGATTATATCAGATCATATTAAAGGTGTCATTCGTAGAATACGGCCAGAATTCGATGGTAACGGTGTACTGTTGTTAAAGTTTTCGACATTTTGTGAGTTTATTTTGTTCGTTTCTTACATTTACAAACTAAACGTGCTTTCAGATAATAAAATAAAGTGGTATTAGGAGTCAAGACGAGTCAAGGCTAGCCGGTTAGCATGCTAACTCCAGCAGACATCTCCTGAACACCGCATATAGACGTCTCTGACACGTCACACCCTGATGAATGTCTTAAACTAAAATTCTGGCCATATTTCACAGATTGCTCCTTTAAAACATGTTGAAACCAGTCTGATAACACTGAAAGAAAAGCTGAATTCAGCATTTAAAACAAACGTTTGTCCTTTCACCTCGAGCGTCCCGTTAAATAACACAGAAACGTGATAATACGTCACATTAAATGTTTCACTTGAAGCGTCTTCGTGCTCCGGCCTCTCCGACGCTTCAGGACGGTTAAAGAAGCTGAAGTTTCAAGTCCTCCGATTTTCAAAATAAAAAAATCTATTTTCTTCTGTCGAGGTCTCTCCTCACTGTGTCCCTGTCCTTTCATCTCTTCCTTCCCTCCCTCCTTGCCCCCTAGCTGGCGGGGTCCACCACCAGGACTTTACACTCCCTCTTGGCGATCTTGTCCAGCGACAGCAGAGTTTTGTCCTGCGGCGGCAAATAAAGAGGCCGACCGACCGGAGAGCCGACGGGAGGAGTGATGGCCCGCCGCTCCATGGCACTGCCCGTCCTGACACACACACACACACACACACACACACACACACACACACACACACTTGTGATGAAGGTGTAACACCTTTGATGCTAAACTTGAAATCAACAACAACGTTTTTTTTAGGACACATGATAATTTATAAATGTTGTGAAGCTGCAAACATGATTAAAGTAGTTCATTTTCTGTCAAGTGACAATAATAAATCAAGAAAACATCAAGAATTATAAACTTCACATGTTCTGTGCGTTAAACTCTTCATTTGTAAAGTAACTAAAGCTGTCAGATGAATGTAGTCGAGTAAAAATCTAAATGTTTCACTCACAATAACGATTAAAATCATTTAAAATGTAAACTACTATAATTAAACAGTGATGTAGGATGTAACTGAAGTGGACGTGTGTCGTACCTCATGATGTGGGATCGAGACGGCTGCTGGTGGGAGAAGGACTGAGATCGACCCAGACTGGCCTGGTGTCGGTCCAGCAGGTCTCGAACCGCCGGGCTGGACGGACTGTTTTTACCTGCGAGGAGACAACGAGACACGTTCACCACAGACCGACTGTCACGTCTGCTCTCATCGTACTGAAGACGTATGAAGTTTACTGTCAGCGGCACTTCGTTTTAAACACGCTGCACCAACATGAATCCTGCTTTTTGGTGTCTCTGGAAATGTCATTGCTATAATATTCATGATTGTGTCGTTCGGGCACACGTCCACATATTTCTCAGTTACTGTCCCACTAATGTGTCGATCACGTCCTCTGAAGCAGAGGAGACATCTGAAGCGTTAGACATCAGCATTCACCTGGTTTCCTCAGGTTGTTTCCACATTAAGTCCTTTTAAATGAACCAAACTCTTCTTAAAGTGGAAGAAAACTTGAGTTCCTGCGGAGCTCGGACTGGTTTTCACGAGGATCAGGTTGGCTGAGGATTTAATGGAGAACCTTTGAGATCGTATTTGTTTTCCACCTTCACCAGGCACCGCTGTGAGGTTCATCTGAGCGGCTAAGACCAGCAATGAACTGAAACAGTGTATATAATGTAAATGACCTCAAACATTTCAGCTGATGCCAATATTGATCTGTTATCTCATAAATTCAACAGATAGCATCGACTGTTTGTCTTTCTACTAACCTATCACCTACGATTAAAATGAAAAACAACAGCAGAAGCAAAGTGAAGGTTTGTTCTCACGTGACAGCGGCCGAGCGTCAGGAGGAGGGTTGGACACCGACGCTGTGAACTGAAGCTTCAGCTTCATGTGTTGACTCAGCTGAAGAGACAGAGACAGACAGAGAGACAGACAGAGAGATTACACTGATCGTATACGCCTCTGTATATCCATATTACAAATAGATACACTAAACAAACAGCGCGGCCCGTCGGCTTCATGAGTTAACTGGACCCGTTGGACCCGTCGTACCTCGTACAGTCCCGGTTTGAGGATCTGGAAGGCGACGCTGAACGACAGAGTGCTTCCTTTCCGACAGTGGCCGAGGTTACTGAGAGGAGTGTGACAGACGACGGCCGCCAGCGTCGTGTCCTCGCCCTGACCACGACCTGGACACACACACACACACACACACACACAAATATATATTTGTCAATCAGTCAATCTGATCACCGGAAAATAAGTATTTGTTTTTGTTGTTGTTTTATCAACCAAAAGATTATAAAAGTTTGTTCTTGTTGTGATGATTTCTACAACAACAAACTGTTAAAAAACATTCTGGTTGTGTCTGTTGATCAATGATGAGAAACGATCTGGAGTCTGTGGTTTGTTAATGTTCACTCATTTGTGTCAGTAGACTCGGAGGAAGTGGGCCGAGCGTTTCCTGAAACTTGTTGGTTAATATGGTCGAACTCGTTTCAAAAGGTGTCGAATAAACAAGTCAAACTCAATCAAATCAAATAAAGAATTAAAATATATAAAAATAAAAAACAACAAAAATTTGAGCTCTTATTTTGTTTTGGTTTCCTGATTTATTAGATTGTTTCTTTTCAAGCAGAAGATGGGAAACAAACGACTTTTTTTAAATCTTTGGTGGATTCAGAAGAAGAACAGAATAATGAGACGAACAGACGACACACGACGGTTTGTCTTCACATGTCAAAGTATAAACAGTTTCAAAAGGTCGGGTAACTGAATTAATCAGCCTCAACATCTGCTCTGTGACGTGACCGGTGTGTGTTACAGTCAAGGTCAAGAACAGACTGGTCCACACACACACACACACACACACTGACCCTCTGGAGTCCAGACGAGCCGGACAGCGAGGAAGTCCTGCAGGTTGTTGAGCAGAACATATTTGACCTTGAAGTGCTCCTTCACCCTGACGGTGCTCGGACAGCTCGCCGTCATGACGAACCGCGGTTGGTCCAGACGGATACTCGGCAACCTGGGAGGGGGGGGGGGGACGACAGTCAGGACACGTTCCTGCTAATATCACGTAGCAGAGGATCGTCCCAACTATATTAGGGTCAGGTATATTTAACACCTTGAGGTGTGTTTAATCTCAAACAGAAGGAGTTCATTGTGTCACACTTCACCTACAATATGTCTGACTGCACTTAATGCATTAAGAAAATCAACCTGTATCACAGCTTGAATATAATAATATTAAGTTTCCTCTTTCTGTCTCCAGACACGATTAATCATAAAATAAGTTGAATGTTGTAATTGCACATTGGTTAAATATTTGTCGTCATGATGAAGTGCTGTAGTGCTGCACAGATGTCCTGACCTGTAGTGTGTGTAGATACAGTTGGTGAAAGGCATCTTGGGAGTTGACCACTGCAGCACAGCGACCAGGGGAACCTCCAGCCCCTAAAGATTAGATTTTGGAAAGTCTGACTAAGAATAAAAATCTCCTTTTCAAGAGTGTCCTGACAAAGACGGGCTCGGGCAGAGTGACTGATAACAACTAAATAAAATCACTTATAGAAAACAACATAACAGATCACATGTAAAGCACACAAACATGTCCGAACCTCGTTGGAGTCGTCTTGCGGCATGTCGTTGAGGTGCAGCTGGAACAGGAAGTCGTGCTCCTCCAAAGCGCTGAGCATGCTGGGAAGGCGGCCGGCCAGGCTGTCCACTCTGCAGAAAGACGCCATGCCGACCTCGCCCGACTGGTGGCTGCGCAGCAGGACAGGAAGCAGTGTGAGCACCGTCAGATCGAAGACCGACTGACAGAAGCGTAAAACATGAACACACGTTTCTGAACGTACCACACGTTGTCCACCAGCAGCACGGAGCCGTCTGGCATCATGGGAAGGTAGGAGGCGTTGAGGTTTGGTAGAATCCGAACATCCCGGATACTCACCTCCTCCTGAGACGACTCGTTCAGCACTGACAGGAGGAGACACGAGGTTTGTATTGTGTTTGTTTGCGTTTTGAAAGAGACCAAACTGTTCAAACCACCGGAGCAAAATACTCGGTTGTTGTTCAGTTACACGTTCCAGTAATTCTGCCTTAAATTCTGGGTCAGGTGTCGGCTGGTGTAGAAATCAGTCAGAGATCACACTGATGAGTCACGTTTCACTGGTTCGTTACAGTACGGTACAAACACAGGCGATCCTGTGAGTTTCACAGCCTGACTGCACTGTGTGAACGTACAAATTGAGTTGCCCATCTGCACAAGAAGCTGAAGGTACGGTGGCTCATAGGAGACAAACAGAACATCATTGTACCAAATGATCTACATCTAGTCTGCAAGTCTGTGCACGGCTCTGATACCAAATCATTAATTCGCCCTGAAGCTAAAGCCTTCTTTTCCCAGCAGCGTCCTGCACACCTGTCTGTCTGTTACACACTTTTTACTGTTTTTACTTTCTGACTAGAAAATACCGAGGTTATAGTGAAAGTTTATGGACGGCAACATTCTCTGTTCATGTAACAATCACATCACACCCATACCAAAACATGATAACTGTATATACAGTATGTTTTTAAACACACGGGTGTCTGATTGGTGCTCTGTATCGGCCAATAAGGTATCTGAATCAGTATCGGGAAGGAAGAAATGGAGTCAGAACGTCTCTACAAAACATATTTTCTAATCTCTTACTTTCAGTTTGGTATTTTTAAAAAACTCTTGAGCAGTAAATTATTTTAGATCGGACTTTTTTGTATTGCAGCACTAACTTCAGTGACAGCAAAATGTTTTGATACCTTTGTCTTTCCTTCCAATAATTAGGATTCCTGACCTTAAGTATCAGCCGACACAGAACAGCTGTATACTGCTGAGCCTGTGTGGATGTGATCTGTTGTGAGGCCGGGCTCAGGTGAAACAGAGAATGACTAACATAACTTTCTTTTTTGATTTAGTCTCGTCAGTCATAACTGAAACAGGTCAAAAAGAAACGATCACCCGGCTCATGTTTCTGGGCTAATAAATAGCGTGATATTGAATCAGTGCATAGATACCTGATCGCCAACACCTGATCCAGCAGTTTAGGCAGTAAAGGAGACATTTCTGATGCTGGTATCTGTACAACTCTACTGCTGCAGCTGGATGAGAGACCAATCGTATGAGAGAGATCGATGATCTCGTACCTTTGAGGACGGCGAGGTGCCTCCCAGAGACGGTCATCTGCTTACAGCGGACCGTTGGCGGCGGCAGGACGGTCAGGGTGGTGCTCACTGTGGACGGGAGGAGCCGGAGGTTTGTCAAATACACTTCAAGAGTTTGTCACTACTCGTTATCAATCAGTCTGCAGATTAGTTTTTATAATAATTGTGAAAAAAATGTCATGACGACTTCACGTGTCTTGTTTTGTGCAACAAAAAGTCCAAAGATACTCAGTGTGTAATAATATGTGACAAACAGGAAGTCGTCTCGTGTGAGGAGCTGGAACCAGAACATGAAAAAAAAACGCTTGAAGATTTTACTAAAACGATTAATTAAGTATCAAAATAGTTGAATTTTTCTGTTTTCTGTAAATTGATTAATTGATTAATTGTTTCAGCTCTCCCACATTCTGTGTTTTACACCAATTCATGTAATTTTCCAGCTTTGCTTAGCTTTTCTTCTCTGTGTTGTGCTCCAAACTAAGCATTGTGTCTCATGTGAACATCTGCTGTGTCTTCACTGATGTTTGGGGCCTTCAGAAAGACTTGGACTGGATTTAATGAGCTGTTTAATTTCTACCTGTCGGCATACTGCTCCCTTGTGACTACAGCTGGTACTACAAGCAGCACAGACACCTCCGGTCATCTTTCAATGAATATCCACCAAATTACATGATATGTTTTAACGTCGTATGCATTTACACCTCGACCTCTTCTTCAGAGGAGTGTTAAGACTTGGTCTCATGGTGAAGGTCAGGGGCTAGGAAATGGATTGTGTCACAAGAGGAGAAGGACAGCGGTGTGTGAGCCGTACCCTGAGCTTTGAAGGTGTTCAGGTCGTGTCTGAAGGTGTGTGTCGGTTCTCGTTGCTGCAGGACGCTCAGGTAGCCGAGTTCCTGCACCTCTGCTTTCTCCGCCTCCCTCTTCCACACTGTGACCATCACCTGAATACACACAAACAATCAGCTTTCAGACTTTAACAAACTCTGCGAGAGACCAGAAAAATATCTCCAACCGTCCCAAATGTGAAAATCATACATCCAGTCTGAGACGGACAGACAGGTGTCCCCCTTACCTTGACTTTCAGGGTGCTGACGGGGAGTTTGTCCAGAGAGACGGTGAGGGGGAAGATCACTTCATCCGTCAAAACCACCGGCTCGTCCAGCGGAGACTGATGTGGAGAACACATGGAGGAAAAATCAACATCAACAAAAACTCTCACTGAGCAGCAGCTGGAGGACAGAGACAAAATGCAGCTATTGCTAGTAGGAATGTGGTTCATTTTTCAGGCAATTAAAATTTGACCTGATGATGGCGCTAGATGAAAAATCAGTTATTAAATAGTTATTACAATTTATCCTGAGAGGAACAAGAATCGTTTGTCGAATTTGATGCCAATCCATCTGGTAGATGCTCAGATACTTCACTGTATAAACTGTATAAAGTTTGAACCCTGACTTGCTGGCTGCACTCAGAATGAGTCAGGAGGTCATTGAAAACATACGATTCATCCTCAGGTGACAATGAATGTTCAAAAAGAGATTTTCATTATTTAAAGGAAAACTCTGACCTGTCTGAGGCGCTACAGGACAAGTCAGGAGGTCATCAAAATGAAAGGATTCATCTTCAGATGACCATGAATGTAAAAAGTTCACTAACAGTTGTTGAGATATTTCTGTCTGGACCGAAGCACAGAACCAGCTGACCGACAGGCTCAGGACCATCATCAGCACCGTGCTCCCACAACTTCATCTTTAACAGTTGCTGGCCCGTTAACGCAGACTTGAATGTTGGAGTACCTGAACAGGCGCCCTGCGGAACTCCCTCGCCGCCGTCCCAGATGAGTTGTGGATGAGCAGCGGCTTGCAGTCCCTGAAGCTGCGACACCTGGAGTCCACCCTGCTTCCGAGCGCCGCGATGGCTGCCTCCGCTGCAGCGATGTAGTCCTCCTCGCCATCCTCGTTGGCCTCGTCCCCGCTGCTTTGGTAGTCGTGGTGATGCTGGTGGTGGTTGCCTCTGTGGCGGCTACTCTCGCCTGGACTCACGCTGGCCACGGCGCACAGCGAGCCGGCCAGCTCCCTCCACGCCCGGCTGCTGGCCGACTCCGTCCCAAAGCCGGCGGCAGCGGCATCATCGCCACCTGCTTTACAATGGTCACACACATAAATTCAAGCTTATGAGAATCGTCATGGGCGACATCGCTGACCCCTGACTGTCCGCTCCAGAAGTCTCTGGTGCATCATTCTGTATCGATTTTATTCCTGGTTTGATCCATAATTCACCAAACACACCAAACCCACATCAAAGAACCAGTGCTGACGAAGGCTGAGTGTTGCATCGCCTCACGTCGCCTGTGTATCGACCAAAAAGCAGCACATGAACACAACACAACGTCTACAGCCTGTCTACAATCTGAGAGGAGATAATTCTCCACACCACCAGGTGGCGCTAGTCTGTATCTGACACACATGATGGGAAGCTGGTGGGCTCAGGAAGGCAGATATACAAACCACTGTTGCGATAATGTACCGTACAAACATCTCTTTATCATTATTTCATGGAGAATCTTCTCTTTTTGATACATATCAGACAAAAATATGATATTTATTTTCACAATAGAAGATTCCTTTTGACACCAGCCTGCCACAAAACACTGGAAGCAACCAAAGACAACATAGTTCTGACTGATTCACAGTGAGATCAGCAGGTTAAACAACACATTTCACAGAGAAAGTATGCACAGTCCTGTTTGTATACACACCAGATGAAAAATATGACGTGTTTTCATCATAAATGTTTTATTAACTGCCAAAACGAACACAAACAAATGTTAATATTGTTGTTTTTGTGCTGATCTGTAACCTGTGATGTTCTGCTGTTTACTGAGGTATACATTCTTAATGACGCCTCAGTGATCAGTGAATACATTCATGAAAACACTGAATTCTTCTGATCTTTGTTCCTTCGTCAATATTTATTGATATTTCCACACTGACATAAAACAGCTGCTCTGTCACACGTTTCCTTTAACCTGCAGGACCGAGTCAGTCTGGCTGTCGAGTCTTTGTTGGTAACCTGCATTGTTTGTTTTAGTATGAATCTCTTCTTCAAAGATCATAAAGGATCTTATGTTAGTTATCGGTGTTTATTTCTGATTGTATGTGGTGTATTTGGGGTGGACCGATTATCAGGGCCGATATTCAGCATTTTTATGATTATTATTGTCTGACTGCCGATAAAATAAAATTCTCCTTCTTTGGCTCTGATGCAGCATCCTCTCTCTGTTAGTGGTCATCACGCTAACACTATCTGATGAGTAACAGCTGATCAGCACTGAATAATCTGAATTTGCCTGCTAAAGTGAGCAGCAGAAAATGGAAATACTAATTACAAGTACCTCCAAATTGTACACAAGGTCAGTATTTGAGTAAATTGTAGTTGGTTACTTTCCGTCACTGGTTATTCTCGACTTTGAGACTATGATTTGTAGTTTTCCTGTAAATACATCAGTTTGAGTTGTTCTGCCATGTTGTGCATTATAATTATTATTGGGAGTCATGGGTCAAAAGGCACATTAGAGTTATAATCATCAGGGCCGATGTTCGGCATTGTTTTTTTATCATTGTATCTGTGATTTTCTGTCAGACTGCAGATCAAATAAACAGATCTAATGGGTCAGGGTCCGGCCCACAACAACATCTGATTAGAAACGCTGAATAATCAGATTCTGCAAAGTAACTAGTAACTAAATGATTAAAACTAACTTTTCATTTTCACTGCTGATGAATGTCAGTTATCAGTGTCCTTGATTTCTAATAATCGGTGTTGGCTCTGAAAAGGACACATCAGTGGACCCCTCAGATTGATCATGTCAAGTGGCCAGTTATTGTGTTATTGTGTCATTGTGTCATTGTGTTATTGTGTTATTGTGTTATGGATCTGGGTGAATTCTCTCTCCTGCAGGTTCTCCTCCATGTTAAACATCATTGCTTCGCCTTGAATTCACCTTTTAGAAAACATATAGTGACAGTGATGTTTTGTGAGGGCGCACCCTGCGAGTCCCCGCAGCAACATCACAGGACACTTCCTGTATGAATATTGAAAGACACGGAAATGTAAATAAAAATGGTTTCTCTGTCCTCCCCCTCATCAGGAGCCGGTCGGGTCTGTGTCCCTCCCCCCGGCTCCTCGCTTCCTTACCGGGGCCGTGCTCGGTCGGCGTCGCCCCTCCGTCTCTGCAGCGCAGCACCAGGAGGAAGCGGACCGTCTCGCCCAGGTAGAGGTGACTCCGGCGGGGCAGAGTGCGGTAGCGGGCCGGGTCCGACAGGTCCGTGATGGGCACCGCCGGGAAATACATGAAATACTCGCACTGCGACTCCATCATCTGCACCATGGCGACAACCGGAGGAGGCTGCGCGAGCTCGAGCAGGACCAGAGTCAACGCACACACACACAGGCACGGACAATGGAACACACACTTCCGCTTAACGCTTTCACAGTAAAAGCACGGTCATTGTGTCGCTTACAGAGATACGGAACAATTAGCACAGCGCGCCCCGTAGTGGCCAAAACAAGCATCACAGCTTAAAAGACATTATAATGCCAAGGTAAAAATGAATAGGCCTGAATAAACGTGACGAAAACATGATGATTTATAAAATAGCTGAGGCTTGATTAAAGACTTTGCTTCATGTTGTTTATTCTAAAAATAATATTACTTGTTTTAATCATTGTAAAACTGATTAATGTTACTTATTTAGTTTACACAAAATGTTCCAAAATCACCGAAACATCAAATGAAATTAAATCTTACAGAAGACCTCCAACAGGTTTAAATCAATGGGGGCAAAAACGGAGGAAAAACCAGCAGAACAACTGTTCTGTAACTCATTTAAATTGTATTTCATTGTATCATAATTATCTGACTTTTCATGATTTGTCTATCATTATATAGGGAAGTAATTTAATAACAACAATTTTTTAATAAATTAACTGATAAGTTGAACTACAGGCATGTTTCAGTAACTATAATATTTATTTAATTAATTAAGAAAAACATTAAAAAGTTTAATTCTAAAGTGGTTTGCTTAAAAGTTCTGCTTCACAACATTACTTCAATGCTTAATACATTTAATATCAGAAAATTACCTCGTTTTAAGTGTAGCAAGTAACATTTACTCAAGTAATATTCTAATTGGGGACTTTAACTTCCAATAAAATCATTTTCAGGTAAGATATCTGTACTTTTACTCGAGTCTGCCTTTTTGGTCCTTCATCCTCCACTGCATGTAGTGATGGGTGGACGAAGCATCTGGGCCTTCCTGTGGTTGGTTCATTGGTTTTGCCAAAAATAAATAAATAAAATTAAAAGATTTATATCTCGCGGACTTCAAACTCAGTGAGCACAGTGACATCTGGTGGTTTGCAAAAAATATGGCAGCCCTTTAAGACTGAGGACAACAAAACCTTTCTGATTTTAATGGTTTCAGTCCCATAAATACAGATTCAGATGATCAAAAAAGAAAAAAAAAAAGCTGAATATTGGAACTGATAATCGTCCAAGTCGATAATCAGATTATTATTATCATCACTATTATTATTATGACGTTTACAACACTGTTATTAAACTAACACTTCCTTGTACCAAAATAAAATACGAAATGTTGGGATGAGAAAATGTATTTAATTTAAATAACAGTAATTTTTAATTTGAAAACGCAAAAACGATTTCTATTGTAGAAACTTTTATACATTTTTAGGGTTTTGATTTATCATATTTCGGTTTCGTACGTAGCGACGTCAGTGACGTCATCCGCCGAGAGTTTGCGTGATCTTCGCGGGGCCACGCTTCACCTCAGTCACCTCCGGCTGCCTCAGAGGACGTGTCAGCAACCCTTCCCTGTGAAGGTGGACTGAGGAGGTTAACCAAGAAGAAACGCTCACCTGATGAGGCTCATCACTGAGAAGGTACAGCCACACAACAGGAACCATGTCGTTATGAGTTTGTCGTTAGAGTCCAGTAATGACACGGGAGCTAACGTTAGCTCTGTCGTTTCCTCTAAGCTAGCAGCCAGCGCCGGGTCCGCTCTCCCGCCATCTCCTCTGCCCTCCCGGGCCTGGTCCGCCATTTTCACCACCAGCAGCCAGGGTGAGTGAACCGGCCGTCCACGCCATATATGTAACGACACAGTAACGATAACGATTGAGCACATCCATATGCTACTACTATATGTTCTGTTATGGGTTTTGGCAAATCTGACCATTTTATAGGAAATGAAAGCATGGATTTTAATTTGAACATTGCCTCCAAAATGTATGTTTTTGACACATATAGTAGGCCATGTTTGTATATAACTCAACACTATGCCTGGAGAAACTGGTAAACAACATGGAAATGTTATTTTAGTTGTAATGGGACCCTGAGCTCTTGAGTTGCTAGGGTCTTTCTGCAAAGAGCTGTGAGATAGAGTTTAAGTCAAACTGGTGTTTCTACTGAGAGGAAGGCCACACAGCTTTCCGAGGATGATGAATGAATTGCATATTAAGTCTGAAAAGAAGTGGTTAACGTTTATATCACTTCACAATATCACAACATTTGAAAATAACCCCAGGTGTATTAAGCAACGTGGAACTTACCATAAAAATACCACCACAGCAGAATTTGTTGAAAATTAGTTTTAGTGGGCTAATGTGGTCCGAGAGGCCAACAACACGCACACTTCACCTGAACAACAGTGAATGGACCAATAAAAAACAGAAATCGCTTGTGCGTTAATTAATGCACTCAAGGCTTATTAAACATTTAAAACGCAATGGTCATTGCCTGAGGACTGAGACGCTGACATGAACCAAGGAAAAAAAGAAGAGAAAAAAGAAGCCTATTTTAAAGAAGGGGACTATAGGGCTGCACAGGCCCTGTACAGGGCGCTTTATTCATTGATTTATTTATTGTTTACGAGCGTTACAATGGAGACCGTTCCTGCTCGGCTCGTCCGATCATGGTCAGGGAGCAGAGAGGATATCTCTTTCCTTTTGCCCAGCAGTGGAAGCAGCAGACTTGGGTTCTTGGGCTCAGACAGCAGCTTTATTATTATGAAACTATATATGAACGTTAAGATACACTTTTTCCTCTTGACCGCTTCTACTCTCGCTCGCTCACCTCTCTCGACCACACACACACACACACACACACACACACACACACACACCGCTCTCGCTCTTAAAAGGACACACACCGATCTCATAACATGTAGTTCAGTAGAATTTATTGAAACACCCATAAAGTAGACTTTTTAGGTCGGTTATTTGCACTAAAAAAGTTGGGAAACCATGAAAGTTTAAAATGTAGAGTCCAAATGAACTTTGTACGAGCCAAGTTGTGGCGCCCCCCATTTGTGCCTGAGCGCCCCCCTCTCAGCCCTCACGCTCCCAGCACCCCCCACAATGTTAAGAGCGCCCCCGTTGACAAACCCTACCTTAAAGGAACTTGGTGCAGGATCAAGAAATAAGACTCAGTAGTGATGGCCGTCAGGGTAACTGCAGCCATCAGCTGAGCTGGCGCAGGAGCGGCATTAACTCTTCACAGCAGTGTAGCTGACGCCTTATCCCCTACACACACGAAGCAGCCGGGAAGCCGGCCCGCTGTGTGTAGCGACACACAATCGTGGCGATTTACCGTTACGGTTGATGTAATCTGAAAGGCACAGGCGAAAGCAAAGACGGCATTGCTGTTGCTGGGATTGCTGTGTGTAAGCGGCTAATGCAAGGGTAGACAATAAGGGAAATTTGCCACTGGCCCTCCGGGCTTTTGAAGATCACTGGCCCCACCATTGTAACCACTGGCCCAGGAATCGATCCCCATAATAAAAAAAAAAAAAAAAAGAACAATTTGATTTAATAACATTTATTTTAATACTGCAGTACCGAGGTCAAAAAGTTCTTCCTCCGTCTCCTCCTCAGTTGGTTGATTTTTTTACTTAAAATGTTTTTTGTCTTTTCAATTTAATTTTCAATCTATGAAATCAATCTGTGCCTTTTTTTTTTGCCAAGCTTCTCAAGTTTTACTCTTTCAAATAATCCTCCATCTACAGAACTTTTCAGTACGCTATTTTTCTACTTCTTCTCATCATCATCATTATCATTAATTATTATTATTAATAATATTGTTTAAAGTGAGCCTCTTATCGTTTAACAGAAAAATACATCATACAAACAGCAGTCTGCAGTCTGATGGCGAGTTATCACCTTTCTGTCATCACTAGCATGTTAATAATCAAAGAAGCTCTGAGGCTTTGTTCTATATGTTATAATACAAGATTTCAGCATTGAGCTACAATCAGGCAACATTCATGACTCTGTACAGTCAAACTAACCAAACACTTCTTATTGATCATCATTATAAAGTTTCAGGGCGTTCCTGTAACCATGGTAACACACGGTACCAGAGAGACGCTGAATGAAGCCGTTTACACAGATACACTGCAGACAAAGTCCAGACTATAGTTGTTATTTCACACATGTAGCACACAACAGGAGACTCTCCGTGTCAGACGAGTTCTCACGTGCTGACTGAACTCAGTTGATAACGTAGCAGCGCGACGAGTCCTTGCTAGCTAAGCAGCTAAACTTTAGCCCCGCTCCGTGTTGAGATCCCGCCCCGTGGGTCACTGCACTGTCATTGGTCAGGCACGCACACGCTGTTATCGATACAATTGGCTGTAGAGTGTGACAATCTGTCAATAAACATCAGCCAACAGTTCTCCTCCGATCTACATTGATCTCACAAGTCGCCTCTGTTAAGTTTGAATGACGGAAATCCGTTGTAGCGACGGAGAACTTTAATCCATGCTTGGAGCGTTCTGGTGACCCTGACGGTTTTAAAGTACGTCCGGGACACCGGGCCATTTATATTGTCGACCGCTGTAATGTTACTACACAGACACAAACAAACCGTTAGCCTGTGGCTACATACAGCTGCTAACGTCACCTCACTGATAACAGGTTGGGCTTTCGGTCTCATATATAAAGGACATATTTCTAACTCTTCGGTTTCAGACTAAAGGACTGTGGAAAATGTGCAGTCTGTAACTATTCAGTGTTCCACAGCGGTGGACTAAGTTACATGTTTGCAGCTAACGCTACTTTGCATGTTGGGTCACTCCGAGTCCTCGGTGATCTCATATGATTTTCAAATCAAGCTCTAAACATGACCTGTAATGTTTTACCTGGTTACTAGGAAATGAGCCATGTCAGCATCTGTTTTCAGTCCCAATTCAAGTTGGAGCTGTCTCCATGAGTCGAACGTGTATCCAATGTTTATTCGGGTGCCAGCCTGGCTTTGGTTGTAATTTCGTTTCGACTCAAACCTTTATTTCTTCTTAGTATGACTTTTTAGTGGACTTTTGTGGTGGTGGATTGTTTGCTGGCTGTAGCAGAATCCATTACTACCCAAATATTAGTTGGGGACTGTGCTTGTCTTCTTCCCGTATCCAAGGACGCACATTCAGTGTCATCTGACGTCACGTCCACAAGACGCAGGACCGCTGGAAATTCGGGCCTGAATTGCAGTACATTATGCAGCACGCAGCCTGTTCAAGGCAATGGAGAGATACGTGGGTGGGCTCATTCTTTTTGGTTTTGAACGCTTTATCACCTATTAACATTAAAAAACAAAAAATGCATGTTTATTTGTTCACAAATCCTGCCCCAAGTTCCTTTAAGTACCATGTAGAGGTACTTTTACTTTTTTTTGGTGGCAAATACTGTACTTTTACTCCACAACATTTATTTGACAACTTTAGTTACATTGCAGATTACATGCTGCATCAGAGCCAAAGTAGCACTTTTTTAAAATAATTTAATTTATCCACAATCAGATTTAAAAACTGATTAGGAATCAGAAAAATGTTTAATAATCAGCCAGGTCGATAATCAGTGTACCCTGAGTATACAGTATATACATATATGTAAACATATGTGTAATTAACCTTCACTTGTACTTCTGATAATTTAGTCCGTTTACTGCCAGAAATTACTTTTAAGTGCAGTTAATATCAGCCACTTTAAGACTTGTAGTCAAGCACTATTCACATGTGACTTTAACTTTTACCATATTTTAGCATATCTTTTCCCAATATATGTATATTTCGAGTACTTTTTACAAGACTGCAAACAATAAAACCCAGTAGAATCTGGTTTTATTAAATTATTCAAAGATGAAATGACATTTTATTCATTATTATTATTGCATTTTATTCATACTTTTGCATAAGTCAACATCAGTTTTTCCGGGGATCATATAATTGCAGCACAATATATGTGCTATAAGCATTTCATAAGTTGTAATAGAGAAGATCATCTAAAAAGTTAGCCTACATAAAATGGGCAGGTTACATTTAGAAACCAATATTATGAGCACTGCTGTAACTTTTTTTGGTAAAAGAAATATTCCTTAAATCCAGCGAAATGATGTCCTGCAAATTCAGATGGATTTTGATTGCCTGTCAGTCTTTCAGAGGGATCCCAAAGATATACGTCACCACTCTTGTTGTTGTTGTTGTTATAGTTGTGATGTGTATATGCAATGTGGATTCTATCCATGAATATGGATGATCATAAAGACAACGCATTTTATATTTATTGTTATAGTTATTCATTCTTCAATTGCCCTTAATTCCAGATGAAAGGAGCAAGGTTTAGGTAAGCCACAAACAGCTCCATTATCATGTGTGAGTTGTCTGGCAGATGAAAATGTCAATTGCCAAAATGTCTGGGAATATAATATGCGAAATAACTAACAATTTCTAACTAACAATAAACAGCATAATAAACAACTTAATATCGTTTGACCTGTAAGATGTTGCAACGATGACTTACATACTTATCTAATGCAAACCTTGGTAAGACATCGAGAGATTCACAGAGTTTAGTCACGTGCAGCATTTTTTTCTTTCACTGCGCAAACGCGTCATCCGAGTGCTCCCTTGCACGCTGCCAAATATTTCTGCCTGGAAAAAATGAAGATACGGGCCCCAAGCACTGCGTGAATTTCAAATGCTTCATACGCTGCAACAATCCAGTGCTTTGGTAAGTTCAGTATGAAGTAACGTAACGTGAACAGAATGGTTTCTTTTTCTGCTGGCCTGGCTGTCTTCTGTGCCCTGTCCCTATCGTGGACAAGGTGATGGTGTTGCGTTATATATTTGAAGCCTAAATTTTCGAAAATAAAGTCACTTTTCTGTAATGCAGCCTTTAAAACCAGGTAAAAACTATAGTTATGCCATATCAGGATATGAGGATAACCCAAATCTAAGATGATGTATATATAGTCTATATCACAATAACGATTGTAATACTGATTTTTTGCCCAGTCCCTATTGTGTTCTTTGCTTTAAGTGTTCATGTACTGTGAATCTATTAGTGGACTATAAAGTATACCTGAGCTGCACTCTATCATAGTTGCGCTTGTTTGATGTGCATTGCTGTCCATGGTGCTGATGTAACTGTAACAATGTCACTGTTTTAGTGATTCTATTTTCACTAATAACTAAGGTCTAGCACTAATGGTGGATATGAAATGTTCGTTTTAATAGCGAGGTCAGACTAGCATGCTTTATTTATTCATTTATTCATTTAAAGTCATCTGTCCACGATAATTGTGTAGTCCCTAATTCCAGGGTTGTTTTCTTTTTGTCAATAGAATAATATATTTTCTTGAATATAGCTGAAAATGCACACAAATATAAAACAATAACATGAATGAATATATGGACACATAAGCAATGCCATCTGTACTTATATATAATACATAACTATAATATACTGTTATAACAAACAAACAATACAACAATAAAAAACTGTTATACAGGTGTCCTTTTTGTGTTGGCTCTCCAGGTCTTCAAGTCAAAGATAGTTTATAATATGGGCAAAATGCTGAGTAATTGTGACATTTATTTATGTTATATTGATGTAAAAGTACAGAATTCAACAGGCTGGTCTAAATTATTACTAAATTATACATGTCAGTTGAATTAGCCACAAATATCAAGTCACAATCTTTTGGTCTGTAAGCATTGGTGTTACATGCAGATCATAGAGAACTTTCTCGTTAAAATCCTTTAATATGCAAAATGGTAAACATTTTGCACGAAATGACTTGTTTCAACATATTACCAACTTTGAAAATTTAGTTTAGCTTGTAAGAATTTACTGTCCTGTTTTATTATTTAATTTTACTAATATACGTTTTGACATAGAACATAAATATCATGGAGCAAATCCTTTTTTAAGTGTGATATACATTCTTTTAAAAATGATATACTGAGTTATCTACCATATTCTCCTGAAAAGAAGATTTAATGCCACTGGGCTCGGGACTCCATTGCAGTGAGGTGAAATATGGTATGCAAAAATGGGCCAGGGATAAGGCATGCATCAAGTCATTATATTGATTTTGCTCAATTGGAAACAATGAAATACTTTCTATTATAATTTGTATATATGTATGTTAATTACTTAACATACTGCATACTCTACAGTGGGCCATGAATACGCTCAGTAAGTGCAGCAGTTGTACCTTGGGTTGTTATTAACCCTTTTCTCACATTTGACCACATTTTCAAACAAACAGATTGAGTTTTGTTCCATTTTAATATTCATCACTGAAAACAATCCTTGAATCATTCACTGTTATTTGTGAGACCTCAGCCTTTACTGGGACAACTGAGTTTCAGTTGACCGCATAAGTGGTACATGAGGGCGGGCCCGATGGTCTGATCTCTGAGCCCATAGATGAGAGAACTCAGACATCTGGGGAGGATGAAAATAAACACATAAAAAACATTCTTAATGCGTACGATTAGCAATCGCTGTCGGGTTGTTGCAAGTGATATAACAATAGAGGTGTGCATAGTTGACAAAAGACTGAGGCCCAGCTGCACCAGATGCAGCAGCAGTGTGTTACGAGCCTTTTGAGCTGAAGCTTTGTCTGTGGAAGCTGACCTGGCTGCTACCATCACACCAACATAGGAGGAAGTGATTGCCACACTAGCTAATATGAACACAAAACAAGTGTAGGCTTTGTCATAAAGATCAGACATTGGGCTAAGAATCATAGCTATGTCAGAGCAAGAATCTGTCATCTGCAGGCTCTGCAGGTCTTCAAATGCAAACCTTAACAGCAAAAGAACTCGAATGAGAATATTAAGTAAACTGACGGTCCAAACAACACAAATAGCCATCCCTGTGTTTCTGATGGTGATGATGGGAGCATGCCTCAGTGGGTAACACACAGCTACATATCTCTCCAGAGACATCACCACCAGTGTGAGTGGTGAGATTTCATTTGTGAGATTGGTGAGCATGGCAAGGACACCACAGACAGGATACGTCAGTCTTATTCTACAAACAGCCAGTATGTACAGTAACTGACTCAGTGCCAGCAGTAGAGTGTCTGCAAAGAGTAGATTATACAGAAGAATGTAACGGGAGGTCTCACAAAACACAGATTTACTCCTCAAGGTGAATAACATTGTTCCATTAATAAAGAGGAATAGGCAGCATGGCATTCCAATCAGTGTGGATAACAACAGTCTTTCCACTAATCCCTGATACAGTTCAGCAGTGATGTTGACGATCTGAGACTGATTAAAGTACAACATCTTAGAGAGGCATCGAAGACCAAATATGAATATTTAATTGTTGACGTAAGTGAAATACAAAAGCAAAGCAATTTTTTTCTAGTTTGTCGTCCTCGAACATTGAGGACATGTCATCTTTAGAGTTCAGTTGCAAAACCTTAAATCATCCACATACATTTTCCCTGTGCAGACACTTAGGCGGGTAGAGGTCCTGCTTGTTTCCATGTAAGCAGAGCTGGTCTGCAGGGTTTGCCTGCCCTCACATTTTGTTTATGGCTTCATGTCCTCACAACTACCTCACGTGACGCTGTCAGCATGCCACTCCATGTCCTTGTGGTTAAAAAATGTATTAATGGGTGAGGTAATCTCTCTACTGCCACCTCCTGATTAACCTACTCAACATTTTCTCATCAATGATGCAGCAGCACCTTCCTAACATGAAGTATTTGTGAACTCACTCCAGCGATTTTTTGAAGATCTGTGTGAGTATGGGAGCCAGCTGGTCAGCACAGACTTTCAGAAACTATAGTTCCTTCGAAACTATGTGACACCGGCAACTCAAGTTGAGGCATTCACTGCCCTGCCACGGCAACTGCTGCTGTTATGGGCATCTGTTCTTATTTTTATTTTACAAAACAGTTGTCAGTGTTTCATTAGACTCGCTTTATTTATTACATCCTGTTTCGATTGAAAGTCCAGTTTAGAAAGTTGTCTGAGCTTGGATATAAAATCCTCCATTGTAAATCCAGGCGGGGCGAGAGGGGGGAAAAATATCACTGCACTTGACTCGATCGTAAGCATGGACTCTTAAGATTGTTGCTAGCGCGCTGTCACTTACTCTACAGCTGCGGAGTAGCATTTAGAAGTTCTGGGCTCACGAGTGCCTCCTACCTTGAGGCAAGACAACTGCCTACCTCACCCAGTGCCTCCTCACTGCAGTTGTAAGATCGCTGAGCACACGAAACAGGTTATACACATATATTATATACGTCAGCTAAAGTATGGGAAGTCCGGGGGGCATATATTTAAAGTGTTTGAAACATTTGATTGGCGACATACAGAGAGACAGTGACACGCTCTCATTGGATGGCAGAGAACAGTTTGTGAGGGATTGCGCAATCAAAGGTGAGGCTCAGCTTGCTGCTGCCTCACTGTAATCTCTTCCCCATATTTGAACGGAAATGCGAAAATTCAGCGTTTTTTTTTTTTTATAAAAACCAATCGAAGTTGTTTAAGTTAAATGGAAAATGAGATTATAGTTCAAACCATTTGATAAATACAACCATTTAATTTATTTGTTTATTATTTTTTTGTACATGATGACAGGTGAGGCTCTGCCATGTCACTGACATGATTATGTTGTACCTGTACAAAATATAATCGCTGTTTTGATTTTATAAATGTATATATATATGTATATATATTATGTTGGCAGATTAATCGGCAATAGTTTTTTTCTTCTTCTCCCAAATATTGCTATTATATTGGCCTTTAAAAATCCACTATTGGTCAACCTCTATTTTAAACTCAAATTCTGGCCATATCGGACTGTCACTTTTTGGCACACCATCTGTTTACCGTAGTTGGGTGAGGAGGAGCGGCAGCCATTTTCTCACTTGTCCTGGATTAATAGTGAATTTTCAACAAAACGATGCAAAAATGCTTCAAGGCACTTTGTCTCTGAACTGACGGATACATTGGACTTTCATCATATTTTGGATAATTTCTCACAAGGAGCCAGGAAAACGTCCACTGTGTAAGGTAAGACTATTTTATTATTAATTTAGATTAAGTTAGTATCTCTGTGTATGCTTTTTGTGACCCCATGGATTGCTGTCAGTTGTTTATGCTTTATCTTTGTTAATATTAGAGATGGTTTAAACTTGTTTTTTATTTGTGATTCAGAGCGGTGTGTTTTGTTCTTGTGCTGTTGGTTTTAATTGGGCGTACCTGTGCTGTAAATCCTGTGTTGTTGAGATACAGGTGAATTTATTTGTAGTTATTGTGCTTAGGTTTGGGCAAAATGGCCTTGAAATAATAATGCTATCTTTTTATCAATATACACAATATACGGTATTACTTGATATTTTTAAAACAGCCCTTTAAATCACTTCATAGATGCTAGGACTGAGCGATTAATTCAAATACCTCGATATAAGGTTGGATTGATGAAGGATGCCATTGTCCTGAGCCCTAACCATTGTAACATTGTAATCTTGATGTTGTCCCGCCAGACAGCACAATTAAGTGGTGTCTCCCCCCGGAGTTGTTGTTGTTTGTGATGTGTTAGAGAAAATGAAAAGAGCTTTGTTGTCCTGTTAAATATTTTCTTGTTAAACCAGCTCAGTTAGGTGAAGCCAAGGTGCTCGGACACATACTTGTCAGCAGTGTTTCTTTTCTGCAGGCAACTGTTATGGTGTTTCATTCAACCACGCCGTTTTCACTCACAGTTTTCTTGACTCAGCTTCCTCAGAATAGCTAGCCAGCTAACTTTGTTTTAAGCTTGTGAGGCAGGACACAGCGAAGTTACAGAAGTGTTGCGGGAAGTAGACGCTTTTTAAACTCGGCATGGAGATGTATGTTGGTGGTAATTGGAGACAGTTTTGTCTGCTGGGTAAGACAGGTGGAGGGTGACGGCAATGAAGGGACACACTACCTCAAATTTGGAAACACATTACCCCCCAAAACAACAATGTCATTGTCCATCACGACGTTTCACCTTGGACATCGTCATATACCAATTCGGGGAGACATTGCCCCACCCTGCTTTGAAATCGATATTGCGACAATGTTATAGGGGTGACTATCAGTACTTTCACAAAATATTAACACAATGAGATTTTTTGATGAACTAGAGATCCTCTGCGATCCAATCACATCAGCCGCGATGCCCATCAGTATGTTGGCATCCTACCCATGACTACACAGCAGGCATTACAACATTGTTACAGTAGTCAGTACTTATGGGTTGGACCACACCCACCTTTAAACTCATATAAAGTTTCAAGACTGCATCAAAAGCAATGTGGAACAGGGCGTGAAGAGTGGGTTTGGCACCACCCTACCTCCAACTCTTGGTCAGTCTGCACCCTCCTTCTAACTTGGCTTTCATTTTGATCTCAACTAAACACCTGTCAAGTTTCGTTACTGCATCTTACACGATTGTGACACTATCATGTTCACAAAATCTGTCCACATAGTACAGACAGACATGTAAACACCTGGGAAAATACTAAAAACTGCTTCTGTGTTAGTTCCTGTGACTGACAAGGTGAAAACATTACCAGTTGACGTTGTCGCGGATGATAATATAGTAGTCTGGTAGGTGTAGAAAATAAAGTCACTTTTCTGTAATGCAGCCTTTAAAACCAGGTAAAGACTATAGTTATGCCGTATCAGGATATGAGGATAACCAAAATCTAAGATGATATATATATATATATATATATATTAGGGCCGGGACTTTAACGCGTTAATTAAGATTAATTAATTACACAAAAATTAATGCGTTAAAAAAATTAACGCATTTTAATGGCACTTATTTTTGCACCGCGGAACGTTTCTCACTGGATGAGTTTCAGGCGTACCGATTATACTGGAGCACAATTATTTAACGAGTTAAAAAGCCGCCGACACTGGCGCCCTGGCAATAGCAGCATAAGCAAGACAGCACCACTGTCCAGCTCCTCTCTCAGGCCGGCCTTGAAAGTCATCAGATCTTGTCTGTGACTGGACACATGAGAGCAGCTAGGGACGGCGCTCTGATCCGCCCTGGCAACATATAGCAACATAAGCAAGACAGCTGGACTTTCAACGCGTTACACCAACCACAGCACGCTGTCCAGCTCCTCTCTCAGGCCGGCCGTGAAAATGAAAGTGAAAGTTAAAACTTTACCGAACAATCCTTGTCGCTGCTGAATCATTGTGGGTGATTATTTATTATTTATTTCACTCGTAAGGCCGTGTAATAAGCGGGATAATGTATAGTTACATTACATTATCCCTTACTTACATCAGGCTGAGTTCAAAAAATCAATTTATGCTACTGCGATTTAAGTAGTTAAATACAGTAATTATCATATGGTAGTGGCAGGAAAGACCATTTACCAAATAATGTGTTACTTAAACATTTTTCATTGTGCTGTGCTCTAAAAATAAACTAACAAACTAGTGTAGAGTCCTGTATAAGGAATGGTCAGCTTAAATTTTCCCCTTAAATTTAGGTTCTCGGGAAAATTGCATCTTATCAGGTAATCGTTAATCAACTAACGATTAATGAATTAATCGATAATTTGAATCCCTAGTCTATTGGTCTTGGTTAAGTACCACCCTGAAAAAAACAAAAAACAATGTTTTGTTGCTAAAGCTTATGTATTCATGTGTTATGTGTTCTCAGGTCAAATATTTATATGCAATTAAAAATGCGATTAATTTCGATTAATTAATTACAAAGCCTCTAATTAATTAGATAAATTTTTTTAATCGAGTCCCGGCCCTTATATGTATATATATATATATATATATAATTTATTTGCCAACAAAAGGAACAAAATATCATTTTAAAGTCATCTGTCCACGATAATTGTGTAGTCCCTAATTTCAGGGTTGTTTTCTTTTGTCAATAGAATAATATATTTTCTTGAATATAGCTGAAAATGCACACATAGATATAAAACAATAACATGAATGAATATATGGACACATAATCGATGCCATCTGTACTTATATATAATACATAACTATAGTATACTGTTATAACAAACAAACAAACAATACAACAATAAAAAACTGTTATACAGGTGTCCTTTTTGTGTTGGCTCTCCAGGTCTTCAAATCAAAGATAGTTTATAATATGGGCAAGGTACTGAGTAATTGTGACATTTATTTATGTTATGTTGATGTAAAAGTACAGAATTCAACACGCTGGTCTAAATTATTACTAAATTATACATGTCAGTTGAATTAGCCACAATATTCAAGTCACAATCTTTTGGTCTGTAAGAATTTACTGTCCTGTTTTATTATTTCATTTTACTAATATACGTTTTGACATAGAACATAAATATCATGGAGGAAATCCTTTTTTAATTGCGAAGTGTGATATACATTCTTTTAAAAATGATATACTGAGTTATCTACCATATTCTCCTGAAAAGAAGATTTAATGCCACTGGGCTCGGGACTCCATTGCAGTGAGGTGAAATATGGTATGCAAAAATGGGCCAGGGATAAGGCATGCATCAAGACATTATATTGATTTTGCTCAATTGGAAACAATGAAATACTTTCTATTATAATTTGTATATATGTATGTTAATTACTTAACATACTGCATACTCTACAGTGGGCCATGAATACGCTCAGTAAGTGCAGCAGTTGTACCTTGGGTTGTTATTGACCCTTTTCTCACATTTGACCACATTTTCAAACAAACAGATTGAGTTTTGTTCCATTTTAATATTCATCACTGAAAACAATCCTCGAATCATTCACTGTTATTTGTGAGACCTCAGCCTTTACTGGGACAACTGAGTTTCAGTTGACCGCATAAATGGTACATGAGGGCGGGCCTGATTGTCTGATCTCTGAGCCCATAGATGAGAGAACAAAGACATCTAGGGAGGATGAAAATAAACACATAAAAAACATTCTTAATGCGTACGATTAGTAATCGTTTTAGGGTTTTTGCGAGTGATATAACAATAGAGGTGTGCATAGTTGACAAAAGACTGAGGCCCAGCTGCACCAGATGCAGCAGCAGTGTGTTTCGAGCCTTTTGGGCTGAAGCTTTGTCTGTGGAAGCTGACCTGGCTGCTACAATCACACCAGCATAGGAGGAAGTGATTGCCACACTAGCTAATATGAACACAAAATAAGTGTAGGCTTTGTCATAAAGATCAGACATTGGGCCAAGAATCATAGCTATGTCAGAGCAAGAATCTGTCATCTGCAGGCTCTGCAGGTCTTCAAATGCAAACTTTAACAGCAAAAGAACTCGAATGAGAACATTAAGTAAACTGACGGTCCAAACAACACAAATAGCCATCCCTGTGTTTCTGATGGTGATGATGGGAGCATGCCTCAGTGGGTAACACACAGCTACATATCTCTCCAGAGACATCACCACCAGTGTGAGTGGCGAGATTACATTTGTGAGATTGGTGAGCATGGCAAGGACACCACAGACAGGATACGTCAGTCTTATTCTACAAACAGCCAGTATGTACATTAACTGGCTCAGTGCCAGCAGTACAGTGTCTGCAAAGAGTAGATTATACAGAAGAATGTAACGGGAGGTCTCACAAAACACAGATTTACTCCTCAAGGTGAATAACATTGTTCCATTAATAAAGAGGAATAGGCAGCATGGCATTCCAATCAGTGTGGATAACAACAGTCTTTCCACTAATCCCTGATACTGTTCAGCAGTGATGTTGACGATCTGAGACTGATTAAAGTACAACATCTTAGAGAGGCATTGAAGACCAAATATAAATATTTGTCTAGTTTGTAGTCCTCGAACATTGAGGACATGTCATCTTTAGAGTTCAGATGCAAAACCTTCAATCATCCACATACATTTTCCCTGTGCAGACACTTAAGCGATTGAGGTCCTGCTTGTTTCCTTGTAAGCAGAGCTGGTCTGCAGGGTTTGCCTGCCTTCACATTTTATTTATGTCCTTATGTTCTCATAACTACTTCACGTGACACTGTCAGCATGCCATGACATGTCCACGTGGTTAAAAAATGTATTCATGGGTGATGTAATCTCTGTACTGCCACCTCCTCATTACCCTTGTCAACATTTTCTTATCTATGATGCAGCAGCATTTCCTAACATGAAGTATTTGTGAACTCACTCCAGTGATCATTTGAAGATCTGTGTGAGTATGGGAGCCAGCTGGTCAGCACAGACTTTCAGACAGGAAGGTGACATGACCAGATGTTCACACATTTATGTATGAAACTATGTGAAACAGATGTGTAAAGATCTTCTTTGTAATGAAAATCCTAATAAAATCATCATTTTTGAGTGCTAGTTACTCAATTGTTGAGTATGAGTGTCGAGTGTGTTAGTTCCTGTGACTGACAAGATGAAAACATTACCAGATGATGTTGTCGCGGCTGATAATATAGTAATCTGGTAGGTTTAGAAAAAAAAGTCACTTTTCTGTAATGTAGCCTTTAAAACCAGGTAAAGACTATAGTTATACCATATCAGGATATGAGGATAACCAAAATCTAAGATGATATATATATATATAGTCTATATCACAATGAGGATGTAATGCTGATTTTTTGCACAGTCCCAACTGTGTTCTTAGCCTTAAAGGATAACTACCGTTTTTTACAACCTGGACCTTATTTCCAGCAAAATATATGTTCATTTATTCACCCAGAAAACTTTGGTGTCATTCGGCGTCGTTCGGACGAAATTAGATCCGAAGTAGCGCCGATATATCCATATAATGCGAGTAACGGGGCATCGACACACAGCCTCTATATAACGCATTATCTACCACGAAACTAGTTCATTTCACCAATATTTTGTTACGATATGCTAGTGCTATTCCCCTCTGAGTCCGGGCTCGTCCGTTATCAACATCCGGGGTCTGAAGGTTGCCCTACTACCTCTGACCTGGAAGATGTTGTCTCTGAGCTGCGCGCGCACCCGCGACAGCCCAGCTTGTTTACCTGTAGCTGCTACTGCTAGTTTGACCCCGGATGTTGATAACGGACGAGCCCGGACTCAGAGGGGAATAGCACTAGCATATCGTAACAAAATATTGGTGAAATGAACTAGTTTCATGGCAGATAATGTGTTATAGAGGCTGTGTGTCGATGCCCCGTTACTCGCATTATATGGATATATCGGCGCTACTTCGGATCTAATTTCGTCCGAACGACTTCAAATGACACCAAAGTTATCTGGGTGAGTAAATGACCATATAGTTTGCTAGAAATAAGGTCCAGGTTGTAAAAAACGGTAGTTATCCTTTAAAGCAACACTAGGTAGTTTGGACTCATTACTACCCCCAGCTGGTTGAGACGTGCAATTATCTGTTACCAGTGTCGTAAATACTGTCGCTGTACGAGCATCCCTGGGGAAAATGAAAATGTGAATTTGTTGAAGGAGCCGGCGAATCACAAAATCGTCTCAAAAAACCTCAATCGAGTGCCAAGCTAGATTCAGAGATAGCAGTTGGTAGTTTGTTAGCATATAGGCTACACAGCACATTAGCATGCTAGAATTATTCTCATACAGAGTTGGTTATAGTGATTGCACCGACTAAGTTACTTCCAAAACACAACGCTTGGGCATGAATGTGTTTAGTAACGTCTGAAAATATAACTATGTTTTCGGGAGTTACTAAATACAATCGCAAGTTGACGTTGTGTTTGGTGTAATAACTACAACCAACTCGGTACGACAACAGTAAGTAGCATGCTAACATTACTGATAATAACAATAGCCTAACGTTACCTCCCGACCACACTGTTCAACAATTACGTTGATTATCTGCATGAACTAAGGAATCTGCAACTTTTCAAGACAAGACGTTCATAGTGTTTTAGTAAGTTAGTCATCGTTTACAGTCACTACATGAAAACGAGCAAGCTATCAAAACAGACAGCATTAGCTTATCTCCCGGCTTTATTACAGTTATAAACTTAGGACAAATAGTGTGTCAATGAACACAACATAACAACAAATCAACTCAAAGTAAATGTCGGTAAGATAATAAATATGTATATATGGAATATATGACTTACAAATCCAGTAGCATCAAGGCTAGGTCGCCATCAGTCTTGTAACCCATTTCGTACTCAGCTCGCGCCACCGAGTGTAAGCTGGTCCAATATTTATCCGTGTCTGGGCTCTGTTCTATCACTTTCTGTTTTTCTTTTCTTCGCCTCCTCGGACAACACCTTCTTGGCTTTTTTCGCTGGCTCAGCCATGGCGTTGGTTTACGAAAAATCCAAGTAGCTGCTGGCTAAATCCACCGACAAAAAAACGTATGACGTATGCCATAAAGCAGGTCGCACTAGACGCCTTTACGTCAGACAGGTTCCGACCCGCTCTGAGAAGTTACACAGTGCAGTTGCTGCCGGCGCGACTCCCCTCAGGCTGCAGAGACGTCACCATTCATCCTATTAACCGTTTCTCTACCACTTAACTGAGTTTAGAAACATTATTTTAAGGTCGAAAAACTACCTAGTGTTGCTTTAATTGTTCATGTACTGTGAATCTTGTTGAGATTCGGGTAAGTCAAAAGGTTAAGTCAGTTTACCTGGACTATAAAGTAGGGATGCCCTGATCAGGTTCTTTTTACCCCGATCCTGATCCGAGTCATTTAATATTTAGTATCTGCCGATACCGAGTCCCAATCCAATACTTAGCCCTAACTAATATTTTCCTAGATAATACAGCTGCATTAAGAAAAAATCACCTGCATCCAAGCTGTTCCTTAAAAGGTTTTTTTTATTTTGTTGAAACAAAGTAAATACTTTCATATGGCTCTTTCTTATTCTACATATCCTATTGCAACATTAGTTATCATTTGTTTTTTGTTTTTTAACAAAAACAACAAAGTAAACAAAGTCAGTAACTAAACCCTTATCTTCTACTACAGAGATGGACTTGTTATCCAGAGCGATGAATTCAGTTACCTTCTTTGTAATATTTTTGGCCATGTCGCTGACTCGAGGATATTTCTCTTTCCTTTTGAAATTATCCGTGAGTGTTTGTTGCTTCGGGGCCTTTGCCTGTTTTGCTTGAGTGAACTCATGTTTTTGTTTATGTGCCGTATCAAATTTGTAGTATTAAATGCAGCTCTTTTGTTACCAGCTCGTGAAATGGTCGTATTGCAGTTGTTACATGTCACCGTTGGACTACTTTCGCTTTCTAATTTGAAATATTTCCACACTGCAGACATTTTATCCACAGGTTCTCCAGACTAACGTCACGTGTGCGTCTGCATTCTGCCGTAAATTGCACTCCGTTGACGACAGCTGACGTAAAAATAATCGGGCTTGGGTCCATGTTCAAATTTGCCGATCCGGATGCCGATCCCGATCAGTGAAAAAATGCCCATATTTGCCCCGATGCTGATCCCGTGATCGGGACATCCCTACTATAAACTATACCTGAGCTGCACTCTATCATAGTTGCGCTTGTTTGACGTGTAAGAGGTTGCATTATCACAATTAACTCATATTGATGAACCTAAGTGTTAAAAACATATAGTAAAAATATGAATATCATTTCAGGTAGGAGTGTGAGTGTAGTTGTTTCTTCTGTTCACTGTTTTAGGAGTTATGGTTACAAACTCTTCACCTCCCTACAGTTGTAGTTTGTGGGTAATTTATTTGCCAACAAAAGGAACAAAATAAAGTTTTAAAGTCGTCTCTCCACGATAATTGTGTAGTCCCTAATTTCAGGGTTGTTTTCTTTTTGTCAATAGAATAATATATTTCCTTGAATATAGCTGAAAATGCACACAGATATAAAACAATAACATGAATGAATATATGGACACATAATCAATGCCATCTGTACTTATATATAATACATAACTATAATATACTGTTATAACAAACAAACAATACAACAATAAAAAACTGTTATACAGGTGTCCTTTTTGTGTTGGCTCTCCAGGTCTTCAAGTCAAAGATAGTTTATAATATGGGCAAAATGCTGAGTAATTGTGACATTTATTTATGTTATATTGATGTAAAGGTACAGAATTCAACACGTTGGTCTAAATTATTACTAAATTATACATGTCAGTTGAATTAGCCACAAATATCAAGTCACAATCTTTTGGTCTGTAAGCATTGGTGTTACATGCAGATCATAGAGAACTGTCTCGTTAAAATCCTTTAATATGCAAAATGGTAAACATTTTGCACGAAATGACTTGTTTCAACATATTACCAACTTTGAAAATTTAGTTTAGCTCGTAAGAATTTACTGTCCTGTTTTATTATTTAATTTTACTAATATACGTTTTGACATAGAACATAAATATCATGGAGCAAATCCTTTTTTAAGTGTGATATACATTCTTTTAAAAATGATATACTGAGTTATCTACCATATTCTCCTAAAAAGAAGATTTAATGCCACTGGGCTTGGGACTCCATTGTAGTGAGGTGAAATATGGTATACAAAAATGGGCCAGGGATAAGGCATGCATCAAGTCATTATATTGATTTTGCTCAATTGGAAACAATGAAATACTTTCTATTATAATTTGTATATATGTATGTTAATTACTTAACATACTGCATACTCTACAGTGGGCCATGAATACGCTCAGTAAGTGCAGCAGTTGTACCTTGGGTTGTTATTAACCCTTTTCTCACATTTGACCACATTTTCAAACAAACAGATTGAGTTTTGTTCCATTTTAATATTCATCACTGAAAACAATCCTTGAATCATTCACTGTTATTTGTGAGACCTCAGCCTTTACTGGGACAACTGAGTTTCAGTTGACCGCATAAATGGTACATGAGGGCGGGCCTGATGGTCTGATCTCTGAGCCCATAGATGAGAGAACACAGACATCTAGGGAGGATGAAAATAAACACATAAAAAACACTCTTGATGCGTACGATTAGCAGTCGCTGTACGGTTGTTGCAAGTGATATAACAATAGAGGTGTGCATAGTTGACAAAAGACTGAGGCCCAGCTGCACCAGATGCAGCAGCAGTGTGTTACGAGCCTTTTGGGCTGAAGCTTTGTCTGTGGAAGCTGACCTGGCTGCTACCATCACACCAACATAGGAGGAAGTGATTGCCACACTAGCTAATATGAACACAAAATAAGTGTAGGCTTTGTCATAAAGATCAGACATTGGGCCAAGAATCATAGCTATGTCAGAGCAATAATCTGTCATCTGCAGGCTCTGCAGGTCTTCAAATGCAAACTTTAACAGCAAAAGAACTCGAATGAGAACATTAAGTAAACTGACGGTCCAAACAACACAAATAGCCATCCCTGTGTTTCTGATGGTGATGATGGGAGCATGCCTCAGTGGGTAACACACAGCTACATATCTCTCCAGAGACATCACCACCAGTGTGAGTGGCGAGATTACATTTGTGAGATTGGTGAGCATGGCAAGGACACCACAGACAGGATACGTCAGTCTTATTCTACAAACAGCCAGTATGTACATTAACTGGCTCAGTGCCAGCAGTACAGTGTCTGCAAAGAGTAGATTATACAGAAGAATGTAACGGGAGGTCTCACAAAACACAGATTTACTCCTCAAGGTGAATAACATTGCTCCATTAATAAAGAGGAATAGGCAGCATGGCATTCCAATCAGTGTGGATAACAACAGTCTTTCCACTAATCCCTGATACAGTTCAGCAGTGATGTTGACGATCTGAGACTGATTAAAGTACAACATCTTAGAGAGGCATTGAAGACCAAATATAAATATTTAACTGTTGATGTATGAAATACAAAAGCAAAGCAATTTTTGTCTAGTTTGTAGTCCTCGAACATTGAGGACATGTCATCTTTAGAGTTCAGATGCAAAACCTTAAATCATCCACATACATTTTCCCTGTGCAGACGCTTACGCGGGCAGAGGTCCTGCTTGTTTCCATGTAAGCAGAGCTGGTCAGAGCAGGGTTTGCCTGCCCTCACATTTTGTTTATGGCTTCATGTCTTCACAACTACTTCATGTGACACTGTAAGCATGCCACGCCATGTCCACGTGGTTAAAAAAATGTATTCATGGGTGATGTAATCTCTCTACTGCCACCTCCTCATTAACCTAATCAACATTTTCTTGTCTATAATGCAGCAGCACCTTTCTAACATGATGTATTTGTGAACTCACTCAAGTGATCTTTTGAATATCTGTGTGAGTATGGGAGCCAGCTGGTCAGCACAGACTTTCAGACAGGAAGGTGACATGCCCAGATGTTCACACATTTATGTATGAAACCATGTGAAACAGATGTGTAAAGATTTTTTTTGTAATGAAAATCCTAATATGATCATCATTTTTGAGTGCTAGTTACTCAATTGTTGTGATCAGTAGTTAAGAATATTGTTGTTCCCCAACTGTTCTGGTTTACATAAGTTTTATCTATTTTTCATTTGTTAATTAGATTAGATTCAACTTTATTGTCATTGTGCACAATATAAGTACAGTTGGTTGTCGCCAGGGCTGTGGAGTTCAGTTGGGTGATAGACGCAGGGAAAAAGCTTCCCCTTAACCTATGGGTACGCGTGTGGAGAGACCTGTAGCTCCTTCCGGAGGGGAGGAGGGTGAACAGTCCGTGGTTGTAGTGAGAACTGTCCTTGACGATGCTGCGCACCTTTCGCAGACATCACTTGCTCTCGAGAGCCTCGATGAAGGGGAGTGAGGAACCTGTGAGGCTTTGGGCAGCCACCCTCTGCAGTGCTTTCCGGTTAGAGGCAGAGCAGTTGCCGTACCATACTGTGACACAGTTGGTAAGGATGCTCTCGATGGTGCAGCAGTAGAAGTTCACCAGAATCTGAGGAGACAGTTGGACCGTCTTTAGTCTCCTCAGGGAGAAGAGATGCTGGTGAGCCTTCTTGATCCGGGTGGAGGTGTTGAGGGTCCTAGAGAGGTCCTCGGAGATGTGGACGACCAGAAACTCGAAGCTGGTGACATGCTCAAACTCCACCCCGTTGATTAAGATGGGGGTGTGTGTGCCACCATTTGACTTTCTGTAGTCCACAATGAGTACTTTGGTCTTCTTAGTGTTGAGAGCCAAGTTGTTGTTGGCGCACCATGCTGTTAGGTGCTGGACCTCCTCCCTGTAGGCCCACTCATCATTGTTGCTGATGAGACCAATCACTGCTGTGTCATCTGTAAACAACAATGGTTCAAACAATGGTGTTTGAACCATGTGCAGGTCATAGGTGAAGAGTGAGTAAAGGAGGGGGCTCAGCACACATCCTGGAGCGGAACGCCAGTACTCAGGGTGAGGGTTGAGGAGGTGTGGTTATTTAATCTAACAGACTGTGGTCTGTCGGTTAGGAAGTCCCGAATCCACCTGCAGAGGGAGGTATTGATGCCCAGGAGTTTGGTGATCAGTATGGAGGAGATGATGGTGTTGAATGCTGAACTGAAGTTGATGAACAGCATTCTCACATAGGTGTTATGCTCATCAGGTGGTGGTGGAGGTGTTGATGGGTTTGTAGCCTGTGATGGCCCAGATGCCTTGCCACAAGCGTCGGGGGTCATAGTTGTCCTTGAAGTGTTCCTCGATCCTTAGATGGTGGTTGTGCTTGGCCTTTTTGATGCCCTTCTTCAGGTTAGCCCTGTATGCGCTATAGGCCCGAGCATCACCTGATCTGAAGGCGGTTTCACGTGCTTTCAGCAGGAGTCGGACCTCTCTGTTCATCCATGGCTTCTGATTAGGGAATGTGGTGATCTGTTTGAGGGTGGTAACACTGTTGATGTTGGAGTTGATACAGTCCATAACGGAGGAGGCAGTCGAGGGTGGCCTGAGTGGCAAACATATTCCAGTCAGTCTTTTCAAAACACTGCTGAAGTGCAGAGTCTGCTTCCTCTGGCCAGACTTTGACTGTCCTCACTGTGGGTCTAACACGTCTGATGAGTGGTGAGTACTTAGGCAGTAGGAACAGTGAGAGGTGGTCAGATTGTCCTAGGTGGGGAAGGAGGACAGCTTTATAGGCATCAGCCATGTTTATGTAGACATGGTCCAATGTCTTGTCTCCTCTGGTGGGGCAGGAGACATGTTGATGAAATTTGGGTAGTACAGTCTTCAAGTTAGAGTGATTGAAGTCACCTGTAACAATAAAGGCTGCCTCGGGATGGAGTCTGTTGTTTGCTTATAGCAGTATGCAGTTCTTTCATTGCAATCTTAGCATTAGCATCCGGTGGTATATAAGCTGCAGTCACAACATTAGATTGGCAAAAGGCTTTGGCAATCTCTGGGAGTTCGCCGATAGAGTTGTCGGAACTGTAGGAGCCAATGTTCAAAAGTTCCTGTCGGCTGTACGATATGTACACTAAACTGTGTTTAGCGAAAAGACTTGAAACAAACAGATAACCACTAATTAGCACAATCTGGAGAGACACAGGGCTTCGCGATCCGTGCACGCCGCCATCTTCCCATTGCATTCATATAATTGAAAGGTGAATCTACAATTTGTGCATTTTGAAAATAACAGGAGGCTCTATTTGACCTTTGTCTTCTGCTCTGGTCTTTCCTCTATATTTTTTTTTTTCATTTTTTTTACAAAAAACACAGTACAGTCCTCTCGCTCAACATTATGTATGTAAAAAAGAATTTATATTTTTGCATTTTGTGATTCATAGAGTTTAGTCATTTGCAGTGTTTTTTTCCCTCACTGCACAAACGCGTCATCCGAGTGCTCCCTAGCACACTGCCAAATATTTCTGCCTGGAGAAATTGAAGATGCTGGCCCTAAGCACTGCGTGAATTTCAAAAGCTTCATACGCATAAGCAGCAACAATCCCGTGCTTTGGCTCGACAGTAGTTAATATGACTCTGAAATGTCGAAGGCGAACCAGACATACCTCGGCCGGTTTAATAACAACACAAAAGTATTGATGCTGCAACAAGTAGCTGACTTCAGCCGAGGCCAGTAAGACAACAGAAAAGCATCAGTCTCCTGCTTCTCCAGAAGTTAAAGATATGACAACAGTTAACAGAGTAAAGATGTTTAAACCAGACAGGAGAAGTTCAACTGGGCAGCAGATCACACAGAGATGTGTCACAAGCAAAACCATTGTTTTCCTGTGGCACATCGCATGCTCCTCTGTTTCTCTGCACTTTGAGTGGGAGACTGTTGGACTGTCTTGTGTGGTTTATGTTTTATTACTGTTTAAAGGTGTAATTTTTGGAATATGGACAGAATTTGTAACCAACAACTGCTGCTCTTTGCTAGCTATCTTTGGCTGTAACTAGCTACTGTTAGCTATTTAGCTCATGGCTCTGGTAGCTGCCAAAGAGAAGCGACAGCGAGTCATACATCAGCAGAGGGTGAAAACGGCTTGTAGAATAATAGGCTGCATTATCACAATTAACTCATATTGACTGAACCTAATTTAATTATAACTTAAAAACATACAATAAAAATATATAATTTCAGGAAGGGATGTGAGTGTAGTTGTTTTTCCTCTGTTCACTGTTTTAGAAGTTATAGTTACAGACTCTCTTCACCTCCCTACAGTTGTAGTTTGTGGGTAATTTATTTGCCAACAAAAGGAATAAAATATGCAGTAAGTTAAAGATAGATTTAATTGCTAGTATTTTCTTTTTTATTTCTTCAAATTTTAAAGTCGTCTGTATCACTCCAAGGAAATACACAGGACCACAGTTCTTCAATTACAGATGACTTTATTCTCCTCCTTCCTCATAAACCACCATGAGCCACAATAAGTGTATTTAAACTGTTTAAATACAGTGTGCAAAATTAAAACATCATTTGTACATACAGAATGTAAACACATACGCACGATACAACACAACAGAAATAAATGTACCTCGCTGGCTGCACACAACTCAGAGGGAATGAGTCCACTTGACAAATCTTCCAAAACCAAAAATAAAATGTCCACAAAATACAATCCTTCAACTGAGAATTAATCTTCAAAATGAGCAGTAAAATGTCTTAAACGTGAGTGTTTAAACTTATTTGCGGAGGTTTGCACACTTCTCCTGCTTCATCACTTTCTTTTACCCTTTTTCTTCTTTGCGTGTTACAATTAAATCCGTCCCGCTTGCAACACAGAATGAAAAATAACTTCCTACTCAGTGTTACACAAAGAAAATAGTTATCCATGAAAATAAATAGTATAAAAATAAAGTACGTAACAAAACATTAAATAATGACATAAATAATATTTGTGGCAGTTAAAGCCTGTCCACGATAATTGTGTAGTCCCTAATTTCAGGGTAGTATTTTTTGTCCATAGATAATAATTTGCTGAAAATGCACACATATATAATATAAATATATAAAACAATAAAATGAATAAATATACCGACACATAATCAAAGCCATCTATACTGTTATAACAAACAAACAATACAACAATAAAAAACTGTGTCCTTTATATGTTGGCTCTCCAGGTCTTCAAATCAAAGATAGTTTATAATATGGGCAAAATGCTGAGGAACTGTAACATTTATTTATGTTATATTGATGTAAAAATACAGAATTCACATAACACATCACACACACTCATTCCCACACATTAATTTATTGTGTAAAAAATTATTCGTTTTACTGTCAAAATTTGAGCAAATTGCTCCAATAAATTTTTGGAAAGTCTAGAAGAGCTGCCCGATTAAATTATTTTATACTCATTCAAGTTAGCTCAGCACTAAACCGTACGTGAGCCGACCTGGTTGGTGGAAGTCTCTAGTGTTCATGGTCTATGGCACCCAAACTGGACAGCCACAGCCACAATAAAAGTCTGATTCTGTGGGAAACACTGCACATGTTGGTCTAAATGATTACTACAGTATACATGTTAGTTGAATTAGCCACAATATTCAAGTCACAATCTTTTGGTCTGTAAGCATTGGTGTTACATGCAGATCATAGAGAAATGTCTCCTTGAAATCCCTTAATATGCAAAATGGTGAACATTTTGTACGAAATGACTTGTTTCAACATATTACCAACTTTGAAAATTTAGTTTAGCTTGTAAGAATTTACTGTCCTGTTTTATTATTTCATTTTACTAATATACGTTTTGACATAGAACATAAATATTATGGAGCAAATCCTTTTTTAAGTGTGATTTGCATTCTTTTAAAAATGATATACTGAGTTATCTACCATGTTCTCCTGAAAAGAAGATTTTATGCCACTGGGCTTGGGACTCCTTTGCAGTGAGGTAAAATATGGTTAAATATAGTAAAATGGGCCAGGGATAAGGCATGCATCAAGTCATTATATTGATTTTGCTCAATTGTAAACAATCAAATACTTTCTAGTATAATGTAGTATGGGGTGAAAATTCAGTCAGGTTGCAATACTAAGCCAACAAGATATTTTACAAATGTATTGCTGAATACCTAACATACTGCATACTCTACAGTGGGCCATGAATACCCTCACTCAGTGCAGCAGTTGTACCTTGGGTTGTTATTCACCCTTTTCTCATATTTGACCTCATTTCAAACAAACAGATTGAGTTTTGTTCCATTTCAATATTCATCACTGAAAACAATCCTTAAATCATTCACTGTTATTTGTGAGACCTCAGCCTTTACTGGGACAACTGAGTTTCAGTTGACCACATAAATGGTACATGAGGGTGGGCCTGATGGTCTGATCTCTGAGCCCATAGATGAGAGAGCTCAGACATCTAGGGAGGATGCAAATAAACACATAAAAAACACTCTTGATGCGTACGATTAGCAGTCGCTGGCGGGTTGTTGCAAGTGATATAACAATAGAGGTGTGCATAGTTGACAAAAGACTGAGGCCCAGCTGCACCAGATGCAGCAACAGTGTGTTACGAGCCTTTTGAGCTGAAGCTTTGTCTGTGGAAGCTGACCTGGCTGCTACCATCACACCAACATAGGAGGAAGTGATTGCCACACTAGCTAATATGAACACAAAACAAGTGTAGGCTTTGTCATAAAGATCAGACATTGGGCCAGGAATCATAGCTATGTCAGAGCAATAATCTGTCATCTGCAGGCTCTGCAGGCTCTGCAGGTCTTCAAATGCAAACTTTAACAGCAAAAGAACTCGAATGAGAACATTAAGTAAACTGACGGTCCAAACAACACAAATAGCCATCCCTGTGTTTTTGATGGTGATGATGGTAGCATGCCTCAGTGGGTAACACACAGCTACATATCTCTCCAGAGACATCACCACCAGTGTGAGTGGTGAGATTTCATTTGTGAGATTGGTGAGCATGGCAAGGACACCACAGACAGGATACGTCAGTCTTATTCTACAAACAGCCAGTATGTACAGTAACTGACTCAGTGCCAGCAGTACAGTGTCTGCAAAGAGTAGATTATACAGAAGAATGTAACGGGAGGTCTCACAAAACACAGATTTACTCCTCAAGGTGAATAACATTGTTCCATTAATAAAGAGGAATAGGCAGCATGGCATTCCAATCAGTGTGGATAACAACAGTCTTTCCACTAATCCCTGATACAGTTCAGCAGTGATGTTGACATTCTGAGACTGATTAAAGTACAACATCTTAGAGAGGCATTGAAGACCAAATATAAATATTTGTCTAGTTTGTAGTCCTTGAACATTGAGGACATGTCATCTTTAGAGTTCAGATGCAAAATCTTAAATCATCCACATACACTTTCCCTGTGCAGACACTTACTTGGGCAGAGGTCCTGCTTGTTTCCATGTAAGCAGAGCTGGTCTGCAGGGTTTGCCTGGCTTCACATATTGTTTATGGCTTCATGTCCTCACAACTACATCACGTGACACTGTCAGCATGCCACGTCATGTCCACGTGGTTAAAAAATCATGGGTGATGTAATCTTTCTACTGCCACCTCCTCAATCAACATTTTTTCATCTATGATGCAGCAGCACCTTCCTAACATGAAGTATTTGTGAACTCACTCCAGTGATCTTTTGAAGATCTGTGTGAGTATGGGAGTCAGCTGATCAGCACAGACTTTCAGACAGAAAGGTGACATGTGTTGTCCTGATTTTCTGTATCTCAAAGAGTTGACACGCATCCTCTTAATAGATCCTGGGTGGAGATGGATGGTCAGTGGCCACTATATTGTCGGGAGAGGCTTCCTGTAGTTGGTGACAAGAGTCGCCCAATATAATCTATTAATGGGAAACACTGTGATGTCCGTCTCTCCACACTGACGCCAGATTGTTGATACTTTTTCCAACTTTTTGGTGTAGGTCTTGATATTCTAGTCGTCTTTGTCAGTCTGTCTGGCCAGGAACCCATTTCTTCATCTGCATGTAAGCGAACATGTGTGGCGTTTTATTCAAAGATGTTTGCAATTCTATTTTTCTTGATACTTCCATGAATTGTATGTATGATACCTCATGTTATCACTTTGCTTGATTTATCCTTGTGTTTATGTTCAATAAACATACTTTGTTATTCCTTTGAAATGGTGCATCTCTCTTTTTGTCATGGCCTAGAGCCAGCTGTGACACTAGCAATGCCATATCGTGAACATCAGAGTTTAAGCTACATTATGTGACTATTATACCGTAAAAACATCTTCAAAATCATTTTGATTGTAAGCTGACATGTATTAGGGAAATTGTTGAAATATATCTGCATGTTGCAGCAACGCAGACCACGCGGAATTTCTTTGGTCTGTTTGGAAGCATTGCATTTTCCAGCTTCTCCTCCGGTGCTTAGCGGCAGTGCTAATAATAGGAATTGCTACATGTAGTTTCCCTGAACTGAACTCTAAGGCTGTTGCAGTCCCTCCTGCCCCACCGGCAGCTGCTCTTCTTGGATTATACTTCTCCTCCGGAGCCTCTCTTCGGTCCCGGAGTGTCCCTGGGCGAGAGAGAGCGCACAGGCTGGGTATCCAAAGAGCAGGCTTCCCCTCAGCATGCAGTCGGGTGGCAAACGCCGGCTTGCCCAAACCAAGTCGTTCAAGCTGCGTTTGCATGGCACCGTGGTTCTACCTGCAGATACTCTGCCTCTCCGCTCTCTCGAGCCCAGTGTATTTAAAGGGGAAAGTACTGGCAATCCACTCACTACCACCAGCAAGGCAGACATGCCAGCACACATGTATAAACTCTCACTACGGCCTAGGCCACTTGCATAGGTTATGACTAACTCCGATGCAGACTGCAGTATGACTACAGTATACTTGGGTTAATAAACGTTACTATTAGTCAGCTGAATATTTAGCTATGCGTTCATGAATTCTGATTCTTAGTTATATTAGTAGGTTAAATACTAGATGTAATTAAAGTCTGACGGACAGTTTGGATGACGCTTTCACCCTGTCAGACAGAATTCATGACTGCACAGCTAAACTAATGTTGAGTAATGGTTACTAGCGACTATTAACCCATGCCTGCTTAATTTAATTAACTGCGTGGGTTCATGCTAGCATAACATACCTGGGGTAGATGGGGAAACGGGAGAGGAACTACGACCTATGCTCTCGAAAACTGTTAATTTCTCCGTCTGTATGTGATGTACTTTCGCTAGATGTTTTGAAAGATTGCTCTAGTTCCTGCAGTTACATGCAAAACACTTGTTGCGTTATGGCAACGAGCATTGTCTGCATCGATTCTCATGAAGTATAACCACACTTTTGGACGTTCGGCTCTCTCCATCATTGCCTCTCGGAGCAGGGTGTCTGTGTCTCTGTTTGTGCCGGCGTGTGTGTGAAGTGACAGACAGGCAGTGACAGTCTGCCCCGCCCCCTGCACAGGACAGGCTCCCACACAGACAAACTAGATGCGCAACAGGGGGAAGATGTCATGCATTGTGAATGTCTGGCAGCCCATCATTAACGTTTTATTCCTGTGTTTTCTCGTCATTGAAAACAGAACATACATTACATCATAGTTTTTAGAATGAAAATTCTATTTTTGGCTCCTCATCGTCTTGTCTTAGTCATGGAAAAAGGTTGTTGACGAACATTTTTCATACATAATAGTTTTACTTTTACATTTACGTTTACATTTAGGGCATTTAGCAGACACTTTTGTCCAAAGCGACTTACAATAAGTACATTTGTCACAAGAAAGAAACCACAATATCACTGTCGATAAAGTAGAAAAGAAAAAATAGAAACAATTTTCAAGCCCTCACCTGAGCATGGTAGCTGTTATTTATCAAGGATACCTTAAGTACATAAGTGCTATGATTTAAGTGGTAAGGGTAAGAACATACAAGTGTATCAGAGGCGATTGCTCTAAGACTGCAAGGGAAGCTCAGCTTCCCCTAAAATGTCACCCCCCCCCCAAAAAAAGTGGTGAAATATGTACTGCTGTGTGTACATTTCATTGACTAAATACGCGCTAGAAAGCCTTCATCTTTTGTTCAGAATCAGCTACTTATCACAGGTAACCGGCGCAACTTCCTTCTCATTCATCCCCGCAGCGCCACAGCGCTTTACACAGTCGGACGCTCAGCTTCTACTGACTTCAAAGGGGAAGCGTAGAGCGGGTTGTTCCACTGCAGCGAAACTAGACGCTCATTGGATAAATGCTGGGCTTTGTCCCGCCCATCGGACGCTCAGCGTCTCTGGGGGTCTATGGGGCAGTGGGCTGGCCCGGACACTCGGCTTCTGCATGATGATTGGATGAGCTGTCTGAGGCGGAATCCTTTTTTGATTGACAGCTAAATGAGCGAATCAGCGATCTTGAAGAGTAAACATCCACCAGAGCATTTTCCAAGTTTTTCATTCTGTTGTTCTGAACTGATCCGGAGACTTTACCGATCCCCAGCGATTGTGTCTTTGTTAAAAACGACTAGCGTTGTGTTTGGCGACTCTGTTCTGTCACTCTGCGGTTTCTTTCCCCAACGAGCAGCGGCAGCTGCGGAGCTTCTCCCCCCGTCACGATCACTCACACTCACACTCACAGGCGGTCACACTTCACAGTAGCCTAACAATGAGCTTCCCCTCCTTGAAAGACCAGCAGCCGCCACTGAAGTGTATATACGTTTTTTTTTTTTTTCAGGGGGGAGTCGTGCTCGAGGGATGAGGTGAAGTCCGAACAAGTGAGTCTTGAGTCTTTTGCGGAAGATGGCGAGTGACTGCTGTCCTGACATTGGTCGGAATTCGTTCCACCAGTGGGGCGCCCAAACAGGAAAGTGTCGCAACTTCACTGTGCGGCCTTTGTTTGCTCTCAGCGATGGCGGTACCAGCCGGCCAGCTGATGTAGAAGAGCGAATTGTTCGCGCTGGAGTGAGTGGTCTGACCAGTGTTTGGAGGTAGATGGGTGCAGTTCCAGTGGAGGTCATGGAGGAGGGGGGTCGCATAGGAGAATTAGGGTAGAAATTAGGGTATTAGGGCGCACTGCAGCGTTCTAGATACAATGCAACGGTTTAGTCGTGGAGGCTGGGAGTCCAGCCAAGAGCGAGTTGCAGTAGTCCAGGTGAGAGATAACCAGTGTTTGGACCAGGAGTTGCGTTGCGTCCTTTGTGAGGAAAGACTGGATCCTGTGGATGTTGTAGAGGGCAAATCTGCAGGATCGGGCCACTGTGGTGATGTTGGGGGTACAGGATAGTCCGTCGTCGAGGATTACGCCCAGGTTCCTCGCAGTCGATGAAGGTGATACTGTGATGTCCTCGACAGTGACTGACAGGTCCATGTGAAGGCAGTCTTTCCCCGAAAAGAAGAGGAGTTCAGTTTTACTAAGGTTGAGCTTGAGGTGATGCGCAGTTGTCCAAGCAGAGATGTCTGCCAGACAGAAACCAAAATCCTTTTGCACTAAAATATTTTTAAATGCTTATGGCAAATATTGGCATATGTGAGTAATTTTGATTAATTAATCAGAAAGCTTGTAATTAGTGACACACAATCTTAAATCACTTGATAGCCCTAATTATTATTATGAAGCCTTTTTTATGTATAGATTCATTATCATCAGCAAGTGCATCATGTCCCATAATATCCCTAACTGAACTCTGGCCCTGTGACCTGTTAAACTCTACATTTAAATAAAACTGTAGAGAAAGAGCACTACTTTTAACAAACTTTATTTTAAGGTGGTACATTTTAGACACATTTTCAGCATATTAACTGTTGAAACATCTATTTATTCAATTTTAACTCAAATAAATATGAAACTAATTTATTACAGAGACATAAACATATAAATGAAACGTGTGTCTTAGCCAGTCAAAATCCTGCTTCTTGCAGTGATTATGTACGGATATGATATGCACATGAAGTTTCTGCCAACATCAATCACGAAGGCCATAAAGTGTATTCCAGTTCGTCATATGTTAATTAAACATCAAATCTTAGTAGTGTTTGCTGTATCAGAACACTATGCTATCTTTTCATTTTTATAAGTATAGTTTCACACATTCATGCAAGATTTCTTTGTAATGAAAATCCTAATATGATCATAATTTAGAGTGCTAGTTACTCAAGTGTTGTGATCAGCAGAAAGAATATTGTTGTTTCCCAATCCTTTCAGTTTATATATGTTTTTTCTATTTTTCATTTGTTAATGCAGGAATGTAAGTTCACTGTAAAGAAAATCAAAGATTGGATATTACTGGAAAGGTGAATCTAAAATTTGTACATTTTGAAAATAAAAGAGGCTGTATTTGTCCAGAAATTTAATTGCAATGAAGTATTCTTGATTCACAGCTGACTTTTAGCATGACCTTTGTCTCCTGCTCAGCTCTTTCCTCTATATTGTTTTCGTTTTTCTTTTACAAAAAAAAAACAGTACATGTGCGATAGTTATACACATATCTGATTTTACTTAACAGAAGTATACACGTATGTCAAGTAGGCGATATCATCATGAAGTTCTGCAAATACAACTTGAATATTTTTGATTCCTCTTGCTCAACATGATGTATATTAAAAAGAATTAATATTTTTTCTCTTTCTTAAAATAATACTCATATGCCCATATGTACGTTGAAACATGCACGTTGTTTTTTTTTTATTTATATCTTATAATTAGAAAGCCCTAATACTAAAATGGACGATCCTTGTCCTGTGCAAAAATGTATTCTAATGTTAAACATGTTGATGAAGGTTCTTAGTTGTATAAACAGGACCTTAACTTAAAAAGATATCCTCATTTGATTGACAGCTGAAGCCTTAAATTATTTTCAGCTAAACTTTAGAAAACACTTAAAGAATAAAGACTGTACATCTTGTCCTCCATCTCTGACATAGATAGATATGCTATATATTCACAACCACTATGGAGAAGAGAAACCATTCCAGTGACCAAAAAGTGTTTATATGTATGCGTGCATGTTCACATTGTTTCAAGACAGACTGAAATTCTTTTAAGATATATTCCATAGTTGAGACCTAAGATGAGACCTCAACCTCGGCTGTGATAACTTAAAGTTTCCGCAGACAGCATAAATGGCATATGAAGACAGGTCTGATGGTCTGATCCCTGATTCCATAGATGAGAGCACTTAGACATCTTGGAAAGATGATAACACACACATAAACAACGATTTGAATGCGCACCAATAATACCTTGTTTAGGACCTTTGAGATGGCTATGAGCATTGGGTTATGTATAGTTGACAAAAGACTGAGGCCCAGCTGCACCAGATGCAGCAGTAGTGTGTTACGAGCCTTTTGGGCTGAAGCTTTGTCTGTGAAAGCTGACCTGGCTGCTACCATCACGCCAACATAGGAGGAAGTGATTGCCACACTAGCTAATATGAACACAAAACCAGTGAAGGCTTTGTCATACAGATCAGACATTGGGCTAAGAATCATAGCTATGTCAGAGCAATAATGTGTCATCTGCAGGCTCTGCAGGTCTTCAAATGCAAAATTCAACATCAAAAGAACACGAATGAGAACATTAAGTAAACTGACGGTCCAAACAACACAAATAGCCATCCCTGTGTTTCTGATGGTGATGATGGGAGCATGCCTCAGTGGGTAACACACAGCTACATATCTCTCCAGAGACATCACCACCAGTGTGAGTGGTGAGATTACACTTGTGAGATCAGTGAACATGGCAAGGACACCACAGACAGGATACGTCAGTCTTAGTCTACAAGCAGCCAGTATGTACAATAACTGACTCAGTGCCATCAGTACAGTGTCTGCAAAAATTAGGTTATAAAGAAGAATGTAACGGGAGGTCTCACAAAACACAGATTTACTCCTTAAGGTGAATAACATTGTTCCATTAATGAAGAGAAACAGAAAACATGGCACTGTGGTCACAGTGGAAAACATCACTCTTTCCAGTAACCCCCGTCCAACAGTGATGTTGATCTGAGATTGAGTTGCATTTGACATCTTTGAGGAGGTTTTACGAGACATATTAAATAATAGAAATATTGAACTATTGATGTAATTGAGCAACAAAAGCAAAAAGGAAAATTGTCCAGTCCGTATTCCTACACCGGTGAAGATAATTAATCTTTAGAGCTCAGAATGCCACTGAGTTCCATGCAAAACCAGAGTAGAAGCCTGGCTTGTGTCTTTGTGAGCAGAGCTGGTCTGCAGGGTTCATCTGCCCTCATATATTGTTTATAAGCGCTGTCCTCACATTACTTCACGTGGTAGAATCACGTCAGCATTGACAACAAATTATTCATGGGTGACCTGATCTCCCTAGCACATCATCCTAATTAACCAGGTGCTACTGCAACATGGAAATGGATGTGGTTATCCCTGTCCATGATGCACTAGCACCTTTCTACCTTATTCCACCTTGTTTTTTCTATTTATTTTCTATTTAACTTTATGCATATTTTTCTGATCCTTTTTTTGTACTGTTGCATCTCGAGCTGTTGTAACAAGCGAATTTCCCTGTTGTGGGATAAATAAAGCCAATCTTAATTTTACATATATGGATATTAGAGGTGTGTATTTTCACTTCGATTCGATTAGATTACCATTCAGCTGTCAACGATTCTCGATGCATCGCGATGCATCTCAGTGTTAGGCACCCTCACTGATTAATGCACATGGCTACTTTTCATCATTTAAATTCCCCTTTTATTCAGAAAGTCCTTCCAATAATCAGACTACAGCAGTCCACAAATAAAAGCTGTATCTTTTCAATACATAAACATTACAAAAGCGAAACATTTATCTATCTGCAGTGCCTTTCACGTTTGTCTACAATAATATTGTTTTCACATAGCAGCTTAAAGATGAGGCATTTATTGACCCTGCTGCACACAGCTCTCTCAGAGTTGGACGGCAAGATTGACAGCGCCTCATCAGATCTTGGCTGATTAGTTGGGCTTGCTGTAACAGTTATTATTTATGTCTGCAGATGTTAGCTTCAGCTGAAAATGGCTTACGTGATTAGTAATTGTTGTGAGGCAGAAGTCATACTCAGTGGGGCTCTCGTCCAGTTCATGCTTCCCAGCAAGTTCATAAAATCTGACATGTGCCCCGAGATGTCCGTTTAAAAAAATGCTTGGCAAGGTTTTTTTTTTTTTTATCATCAGATCTCTGCCTCCCTCCGACATACCTCCTCCAGAAGTAACGTTAGCATAATGTTTGCCTTCAGTTCAAAGCATGGGAGGCCGCACAATCAACAATCAGCATAAGTGAACTCTAGATTATGCTCAGTCTGCATCAATGTGGAATCTTCCACGTCCGCATGGCGATGCATCTTATAAACAAGAAATTTCCACACCTCTACTGGATATACACCTATTTTCTTCACACGTTACGGTACAATTCTGTCCTATACCACTCTTTATAGTTACTGTCACTTAAGTTGTCATGAAGGGAGAAATTGGCTAAAGAGACCAAAAACGTTTTTATGAAACAGGCTGTAAACATGTTTTTTTCTGCTGTAAAGTTGGGTATTTTAACACGGGCTTTTATGGAGACTGACCAGCTTTTTGAGCCTCAAGTGGCCTTTTGAGGAACTACAAGTTTTGTTACTTCTGTGTTGGCTCCTCAGCCCCGGAGGTAAAGGCATAAGAAAACCAGGTGCGATCATGGACAGGGCATTACCAGACAATGTCACAGTTGTTAAATACCTCTGAAAGGCCTTGCACATGCTAATGCACTTATTAGGCATAGTTAACTTACTGCATGGTGTGGAGAACAGAACACGTCCAGCTATATTATGCCGTTTTTCCATTACATCTGTCGGCCTGGCTCTACTCGGTTTGATTCGGTGCGGGAGCCTGGCGTGGCCAGGGTTTTGCGTTTCCATCACATCTGGGCTACCTGCTTGAAGGTGTGTCATAAAGCAATGATGCGCTTGTCCCAATCCTGGCAGTACTGTTGAAGAATCACAGCTAGCGAAGTGGCTCCGCTAATTCAGTTACAATTTTACATTACAAGGTGATGGGCAAATATAGGTCCATTGCCAAACCCCTTATGACAGAAGGAAACAGCTACTGCATACACTAACCGTGGTATGAGACAGCTGCTTCTCCAGCAGATACTGCAAAAAGAGAGAACACATCCCACTGAACAAGTCGGGGGATCCAACTGTCTCTCCACCATGGATTAACAATTAAAGTCTGGATACAGCTTTGGAGATGGCGCCCCATTCATTCCTATGAAAGCTGCAAGCTGTGGCGTATGAAGCCAAAAAAAGTTCCCCGCTATAAAAATACCCAGATCTTCTGCATTGAGGGGCCTATAGAGCGTGTGGACTAAAGACTTTTGCCAAACGAGCTGCCTAGCTTCTGGTTTAGCACCCAGCTAACTTGAATAGAAATGAAATGGTTTAATCTTGCGGCTCTTCTAGGCTTTCCAAATTTTATTTGACCAAATGGCTCAAATCACAGTGAAACGAGTCTAGCCATGGGGGTTGTACCGTTTAAAAAAAAAAATGATCCTCTGTTTTACAGCCACTTCGGTCACTATCTAAGCTTATGAAAACGTATTTTTGGGCCCTAGTGCACCTCATGAGGTTGTTAGGGCGGTTGAAAGCAGACTAACAGGGGTGGGCGAGACAGTCAGACAGTGAGGATAATGAACTTGAGGCACAGATGAAACCGGAGTGGAACAGATTTCAGGTAAATACGAGGAAAATACTGGTCAGAGCTCAAGATTCACCATAGTGTTAGTACCACATTAGCCAACTGGATGTATAGCCAGGGAACAGTGCTTAAAGCAACACTAGGTCGTTTTTCGACCTTAAAATAATGTTTCTAAACTCAGTTAAGTGGTAGAATAACGGTTAATAGGATGAATGGTGACGCCTCTGCAGCCTGAGGGGGGTTGTGCCGCCAGAAACCGCACTGCGTAACTTCCCTGAGCAGGTAGCTACATACCTAACGTAAAGAAGTCCAGTGCGACCTGCTTTACGACACGTTTATTCGTCGGTGGATTTAGCCAGCAGCTACTTGGATTTTTTGTAAACCAACGCCATGGCCAATCCAGCTAAAAAAGCCAAGAAGGTATTGTCTGAGGAGGCGAAGAAAAGAAAAAGAGAAAGTGATATAATATGAGCTGGACAGGGATAAATATTAGACCAGCTTACACTCGGTGGTGCGAGCTGAAAGAACTGATGGCGACCTAGCCTTGATGCTACTGGGTTTGTAAGTCATATATTACATATATACATATTTATTATCTTACCGACTTTTACTTTGAGTTGATTTGTTGTTATGTGGTGTTCATTGGGGCACTATTTGTCCACAGTTTATAACTGTAATAAATCTGGGGGATAAGCTAATGCTGTCTGTTTCGATAGCTTGCTCGTTTTCATGTAGTGACTGTAAACGATGACTAACTTACTAAAACACTATGAACGTCTTGTCTTGAAAAGTTGCAGATTCCTTAGTTCAACAGTGTTGAACAGTGTGGTCGGGAGGTAACGTTAGGCTATTGCTGTTATCGGTAACAATAACAACAACAAGGTTATGCGGCTCTCACAGTCCAGAACGCGTTTTTCCACTGTTTCAACCTTCTCTAATAGTTCCCTTTGAGAGCTCTGCACCACTTGAAGTGTTTGCTCTAATTTATCAAACCTGCCGTTCATGTGTCCCAGGATCTTGTCGGAAACTTTATCCCAGATTAATGGCAACATCTCCGTGTCGCTGTTGCTGAAGTCATGATCTGGCTGGCTAGCACTAGCACTGTTAGCATTAGCGTTAGCAGAAGCAGAGGATGGTCGGGGCCCCTCAACATTTTTTGACGACTTCCTCAGCATGTTGTTGCATAAACTTAACTGGTTAGGCCCCTAATGCATACAGTTGTTCCTGAGGCTGATAGAATTATATACAAGACTGTCAATGTAATAATTTTACATATTGGCGGGTAAGAGCCCCTGAAAGCATGTCTACTCCATGCGCTGCTCACCAGCGGCCCCTAGTCTTTTATAAAGTTTGAAGTGTATTAGTGTAATTCATCATATTTTTAAGCCTACGGGTAATTTATTCTGGTGTTGTTAATCTCCTGCTACTGTGCCCGAGAAAAAACTTTTCAGCATCTTTTATAATCGCAGACCTTTGTGTTAAGTATGTTTGTATAGATGTTTGCAAACAGTGTACATTCAAGTTTGACATTTGTGAATATACTATAAGAATCATCCATACACCCAGTGGCCACTCTATTAGGTACACCTGTAAAATCTAATGCAATGATATTGATCAGCTCAGCCATAAATTCTGTTTATTCTCATGTTTACTTTTGACTCACACTATCAGAAAAGTATTAATGAAAACATTCTGTATGTTTATTATGGAGTTGTAGTTTTAGTGTTGAATATGAATTCATTATATTAAGGGTGATTCTTATATTTAGCCCATCCCATTTAGAAATATGAAGGGGGGAGAATAACAGAGTTATGTGAATATTTGTTTGTCACCATTGCTAACAATAACTTAAGTGATAAGCATATCGTTGAATTAATATTTCTTGGAAGGTTTTAACAACAACTGGACATTATATGCTTTGTAAAGGAAGAATATGTGGAAGAGAAGTTTACTAGATTGTATTAGATTGTAAAGGTGTACCTATCAGTGTGACCCAGGAGTGGATAATATCTTGGTGTCATTTAAAAGTATCCCTGATGCAGCTGATTTTGTTTGTTCTGTAATCATACATTGAACTTGACTTGGCCATACCTTTGTAACCGCTAAAAAAAGGTGCCAAATTGTTGTTGTACTTGATCAAATGTTCTCATATAAAAAAACACCCCTTTTACACTTCCCCATACACATTTTGCGGTTTTTTAAACCTCATATATGTGACTCTGTGTGACTCTAATGCTTTACCTCCATATTATTGTCTGTACCATTAAAGCTAATGTGAAAATTAAAGAATTGGTTCATCCAAGTTGCAAAACAAAATATGACAAACACAAATATACAGTGTAAGTAATTATGCACTTTAGTTTGCACTTTAATAGCTTGCAAGCACACTTTTAAAAGGAGGTACACTGCACATCAAGTTACAATGAATTAACACATTTTATTACAAATAACAATAATCTATGAAGTGACAGAAAATGAGTGTCTACACTGACAGCACAGATTGTACATGAGGACAGGTCTGATGGTCTGGTCAGACATCATGGGAAGATGATAAAACACACATAAAAAAAAACAATCTGGATGTACACTAATATTTTTGTTGTGTATAGTTGAGGAGAGACTGCCCATCTGCACCATCTTCATCCTGGGAAGAGGATACTATAATAATATAATTAACATTTCTTGGAAAGTTTTAACAATAGCTGGCCATTACAAGCTTTGTTACGGTAGAATTTGTGGCAGAGATGTTTTCTGGATTGCATTTGATTGTTTGTACGTAATAAGGTGGCCATGAATATCCCTGGTGTAATTTAGGTCATTCTGTAAATTCACCTTATAGTTATGAGAGGACTTTCCCTTTTGTAACTGATGAAAAAAAACATCTGCACTCTTTGTTCATGTACTTCATCAAATATCACCTGGCTGCATTAAAAAACATCCCTTTTTAATTTCCCCATATAGATTTTTTTTTTTTTTTTTTTTTTTAAAGCTAATAGAGTATATCTTGAACAACAGTTCATGGGCCACAGTTATATTCATTGTGTCCTTGTGACTCTGATGCTTTACCTCTGTGCTATTGTCTACAATGTTAATGCTAATGTGGGAATTAAGGACGCAATTCAACCAATTTACAGGTCAAAATAAAACAAACACAATAACACAATGTAAGTATATACTGTAGGTTGTTCATAGTTTGCAGCAAATCACACTTTTAAAAAAGCACCACACTGCACATTCTCAGTTCAAAGTTTGAAGAAAGAACACATTTTGTTACAAATAATATTCATCTATGAAATGCCAGAAACGGATCCTCTACACTGACAGCACAGATTGCACATGAGGACGGGTCTGATGGTCTGGTCTCTGATTCCATAGATGAGAGAAGTCAGACATCTTGGGAAGATGATAAAACACACATAAAAAACAATCTGGATGTACACCAATATTTTTCTGTCTAGGACCTTTGAGATAGCTATGAGCATTGGGTTGTGTATAGTTGAGGAGAGGCTGAGGCCCACCTGCACTAGATGTAGCAGCAGTGTATTTCTCACCTTTCGGGCTGAAGCTTTATCTGTGGAGGCTGACCTGGCTGCTAAAATCACACCGATATAGGAGCAACTGACTGCCACACCAGTTGATAGAAACAGACAATAAGTAAAGGATTTGTCATAAAGTTCAGACAGTGGGTCAAGCAACATGCTTTCTTTGCCACAGAAGCGTTTCATCTGCAGGCTCTGCAGTTCTTCAAATGGGAAATTTAACAGCAATAAAACGTTAGTGAGAACGCTTAATGCACTGAAAGTCCAAACCAGAATAATAGCCACCCCTGTGTTTCTGATGGTGATGATGCTTGCATGCCTCAGTGGGTAACACACAGCTACATATCTTTCCAGAGACATCACCAACAGTGTGAGAGGAGAGATCACAGTTGTGAGATTGGCGAGCATGGTTAAAACACCACACACAGGATACGTCAGTGTTACTTTAGAAGCAGCCAGTATGTACATTAACTGCCCATGTACCAGCAGTACAGTGTCTGCAAAAAGGAGGTTATAAAGAAGAATGTAACGGGAGGTCTCACAAAACACAGATTTACTCCTCAAGGTGAATAACATGGTGCCATTAATGAAAAGAAACACACAACATGGCACTGTAGTCAAAATGGAAAACATCACTCTCTCCAGTAACCCCTGATACTGCAGTCCACCAGTGGAGTTAGTCTGAGACTGATTTGCATACATTTTAGGCACACATTTAATAAACCAAAAATATTAACCTGCTAATTTAATTGGAGCACAAAAGCACAATTTATCCGGTTAAGTCTGTGTTCTTATAATGGTGAAGATCTATCAACTTTGCAGGGGTGCCTGGTAATTGCACAGGAAATCTCAAAAGACACCTGTTTACTCCTCAATGTGGTCAATTACATGGTCCCATTATTGAAGAGAAATGCAGCGTGGTTTTGTAGACACGGGGAAACATTGCCCTTTCAAAAGCAAAAAACCTGTGTAACAGGGATGTTGGTTTGAGCTGGAGTTGCATTTGACATCTTAATGAAGCATTGAAGAGGCATGAAAATGACAAACTCTTGATGTAATCGGATAGCAAAAGCAAAATAAATCTTACCCAAATGTGTAAATATTTCATCTCCAGAGCAGAGAATGCCACTGAGTTCACATGCAAAACCTGAAATGATCCAGGTTGTGTAGGCAGATCTGGACTGCAGGGTTTGCCTGCCCTCACATGTTGTTTATGAGCTCTGTCCTCACATGGCTTTACGTGGTACAATCACGTGTCAGCATTGGCAAATTATTCATGATGTGATGTAATTTCTCTACAACCACCTCCTCCTCCTCAATACACTGATCCATGTCAAGGTATCTATGATGCAGCAGCACTTTCCCAACTGTTCTCATATAGTGTCATGTGTGTTTTGGTTAGCTGTTTAAACATGGCCATAAAAATGTTGCGATGTTTAAGGAAACCACGAACTGTGATGACATCCTATCTGTCCTGGAGGTCTCACATAGGTCATATTAACAAAACAACAGGTGTTTATTTCAGAGAAACTCTCTAATAATGCCTGAATTTAGTAAGTCCCTGTCCCTCTTTACCATCTCTTTTCCGAGTGGTTGTGAGCGTGGTGGGCTAGTGTCCTTGGGCAGATCTGGAGTTATATGCTGTCTGGATCGTTTCGATGGAGTTCTGTCTGGGGTGCCCTGCAAAGTCCTGGACAGGCTCCCACATATGTGCAGAACTGAGCTGCCAGGGTTCCAATCCGTACGAAGCCCTGGCCGCATATCACCTATCATCATTCACCTTCACTTACTCATTATCAAGTCCTGTATCTCAGACAAAATCCTCCTCCTCACCCACAAATCCCTCAGTGCCCCTTCCCATCAGACCTCCCGTCTTGTACCCTGTCCTGGATTTCAGGGTCCTCAAACACAGGTGTGTTCATCACCCAACACACTGGCCTGAGGTTTTTTGGGGACAGAGCCATTTGGAACTCACACATGGCATCAATGCATTCACTCCTTTAAACCTACCTGTTTACCAAGGTCTACGGTCTTAGTTTTGTTCTTGTTTTGTCTGCCTTCATATTTGTAAAGCTTTCTTGGGTTCCTTGAAAGGCAGTACAGTTGTTGTTGTTGTCATTATTACTATGCCTCATGCTGGCCTGCTTCAAGATGTCCACCATCATCCCCATCCACAAAAAACAAGGATCACAAGACTTAAAGGATAACTACCGTTTTTTACAACCTGGACCTTATTTTCTAAAATATATGATCATTTACTCACCCAGATAACTTTGGTGTCATTTGAAGTCGTTCAGACGAAATTAGATCCAGTGTAGCGCCGGTATATCCATATAATGCGAGTGACGGGGCACCGACACACAGCCTCTATATAATGCATTATCTGCCACGAAACTAGTTCATTTCACCAATATTTTGTCATGATACACTAGTGCTATTCCCCTCTGAGTCTCGCGCAGCTCAGAGACGGCATCTTCCAGGTCAGAGGTAGTAGGTCAACCTACAGACCCCGGACGTTGACAACAGACGAGCCCGGACTCAGAGGGGAATAGCACTAGTGTATCGTAACAAAATATCGTGAAATGAACTAGTTTTGTGGCAGATAATGCTCATAGAGCCTGCGCTTTGGTGCCCGGATCACTCGCATTATATGGATATATGCAGCGCTCCACTGGATCTAATTTCGTCCGAACGACGCCAAATGACACCAAAGTTATCTGGGTGAGTAAATGATAATATATTTTGCTAGAAATAAGGTCCAGGTTGTAAAAAAACGGTAGTAACCCTTTAATGACCACAGACCCATCACCCTGACCTCTGTGATAAAATGTCATTCGACACCTTTTGTTGTCCCACGTCTAAACCATCACTGGCACACTCCCAAACCCCCTGCAGGTTGCCAACAGAGCCACTTATTCCACTTCATTCCTCAGGACCTAGACTCCCCAGGAACCTATGCCTGACCGATCACTAACTTTCTGTCTGACAGGATGCAGCATTTGAAACTGGGAAAATGTGTCTTGTGTGTTTCTCCCAGCCTGTCAGCACCGATTCCCCCTCAAGGCTGCATCCCTTACCCTCTACTCTTTTCCGTGTACACCAAAAGCAACACCTGCACTCATCAGTCTGTCGAGCTTATGAAGTCTGCGGATAATTATCCCCTCATTGGACTCCTCTCTGGAGGGGATGAGTCTGCCCACAGGTAGGAGATTGACAAATTGGTGACCTGGCCTTGGCAGAACAACTTGAAGCTAAACACTGGACAGCTATCAACAGTGGAGATTATTTTGGATTTCAAAAAGCAATTAGCCCTGCAACCCCCATCATCACATGTGACTCCAAAGTCAACACTTGCTGTTTTACCAGCAGCAATTTGGCTGCGCCGAGTCAAACCGAGCCATGCTGATGTGCTTTTCCATCACCAGTTTAACTTTAGCCATAGAGGTCTATGCAACCCTCCAAAGATATGCCTCCCCGAACTAGGGATGCACGATATTGGATTTTTTGCCGATATCCGATATGCCAATATTTTACAACTCATTTGGCCGATAACCGATATCAATACCGATATATATATATATATGTATATATATATATATATGTATATATATATGTATATATATATATATATATATATATATATATATATATATATATATATGTATATATACTGTATATACATATTTGTGTATATATATATATATGTGTATATATACTCTTTCTTCCCCACACCTACTTGCAGGGATCAAGTCTCTTCTGTAGTGGAATTAACATGTTAATATGCATACTCTTACCATGTTGGCCCATGTGTAAATGCAGACATAAAATACAAAGTTTAAAACATTTGCGATGATACCCTGAGACAACAAACCTTTGTTCAACGCAAGCTGCAAGGTGTGTGCCATGCATGGCAAACTTGACACGCCTAACTCCATCACCGCTTTCACCATGTTGCGTGTGTTGTCTCTGACCACTACATCTTCAAATGGACAATTAAGTTTGTGGTGTTCTTCCTCCCATCACCGCTGAACAATCATTGCAAATACAAACTTTGCTATCGATTTCCGACACCTTAAAAAACTTCCACACTGCCGAAATTTTAAACTTCGCCCTTGCTCCGCTGCAGATTGACGTAGGTGACGTGTCACGTCGCGCTGCGCTTGTAATCCTCGAGCTGTTGGGCATTTAATTTAATTTAATCAAGGGAGCAGCAGTCTGTTTATTTATTTGCTTATTATATCGACGTGATATCCGATAGTTAATTTTAAAGTCAATATCGGCCGATACCGATAGCTTGCCAATATTATCATGCAACCTAACGTTCACCACGGCATCTCTTGACTCTTTCAAGCCTGTCACGTGTGCTCAGTGTGAACCTACTCTCATCTGTGAAGAGAACAGTGTTGCCATTTCTGGTGTTCTCTCGCGAATGCCAACCAAGCTGAATGGTGCTGGGCTGTGAGCATAGAGGACCTCGGGCCCTCATGACACCCTTATGGAGTCTGTTTCTGAAAGTTTGGTCAGAAACATGCACACCAGTAGCCTGCTGGAGGTCATTTTGTAGGACTCTGGCAGTGCTCCTCCTCACTCAGAGGAGCAGGTACCAGTCCTGCTGCTGGGTTGATGGCCTTCTACGACCTTGTCCAGCTCTCCCTGTGTAACAGCCGGTCTCCTAGTATCTCCTTCATGCTTTTAAGACTGTGCTGGGAGGCACAGCAAACCTGCTTGCGACTACCCGTATGAATGTGCCAACCTGCAGGAGCTGGACTTCCTGTGTGCTCTGTGTAAAGCTAGCATGTTAGTATTAGGACATTTTGACTGCACTTTCCCTGCAGTTCTTGTGTGAATAACTCACTAATAGCTTTAGCATTATTTTCTGAAAAAGAATTTCAGCATATTTTTAAATCACAGGTATTTGTGTTTGTTCAATTCGTTAATGTAATGTTTGCATGTGTCCATTGAAGTTATACATTTGCATTTGTAATATGTAACACACATGCATTTTGCATTTTAAAGGAATAGTTCATTCTAAAACAAAATTCAGTCATTATCAACTCACCCACATGCTGATGAGAAGTCGAGTGTAGTTTCTTATTCCTCAAAGTGCAGCTGGAGACCCGCGGGGGTAAGTGGCGCCCGAGACGAAAAGGTCCATAAAACTACACAAAAACTTTGTAATATTCCTCCACACGCGGGTGCGTGCCTCCAGGCAGATATAGCATAGTGACTGCTTAGGCTAGAAAAATGTACTAAATGACATTGTTTCGAGTAAACTCTGGATGTCGCCACTTCAGGACACTTGGATTGCAGCGGACGAGCAGTGTGGAGGAATATTACAGTTTTAGTATAGTTTTATGGACCTTTTCCTCTCGGGCACAATTGACGCTCGTTATGTTGATTATTGTTGCAGGAGGGTAACCCCGCGGGTCTCCAGCTGCACTTTGAGGAATAAGAAACTACACCGGAGATCTCATCAGCATGAGGGTGGTCGGTCATGACTGAATTTTGTTTTAGAGTGAACTATTCCTTTAACCTTACACTCTACATTGTTGTTCACATTTAAACAATGGCAATCCAAGTTTGCAGAAGTTCCAAACTTGCAGAAGGGATTTATTCCATTTGAATGTTTTTATTTAGTAAAATATACAATCATACACTCAATAAACACTTCATTAGGTACTTCTGTAAAATCTTATGCAATGCTTTTCAACAGCTCAGCCATAAAATTATCCAAAAATAACGTATAGTTTTGAATAAATGCATAAATGCATTTTATTGAACTGTATGTTTATTAACAGGTTGAAGTTTTCAGTGATCTTGAACTGGACTGCATTATATCAAACTATTTCTAATATTTTGCCCACCTCTGTTACGAACGTGAAGGAAACATAGTAAAAATAAAAGAACATATCGCAGCCAAGTATGATGCCATCACTAACTATGGCATCAGAGATAAACATATAGCATAGTTCACATTTCATGGAAAATTTTGGCAACTGGCCATTATAATTTTTTTTCTTCTTTTCATTCTGTAAATGCACCTTGAAGTTATGAGATGACTTTTCCTTTTGTAACTGAAAAAAACATGTGCACTTGATCAAATGTTTTTGCATTAAAAAACATCCCTTTCAAATTTCCCCATTTACATTTTGTTGTTTTTAAAGCTCATAGAGTATATCTTGAACAACAGTTCATGGGTCATAGTTATATTCATTGTGTCCTGTGACTCCTGTGATGCTTTACCTCTGTACTATTGTTTGCAATGGTAATGCCAATGTGGTAATTAAGGACTCAATTCAACCAATTTACAAAACGAAGTGAAACAAACACAGTAACACAGTGTAAGTATTTATATGCTGTAGGTTGTTAACAGTTTGCAGCAAATCACACTTTTAAAAAAGCACCACACTGCACATTCTCAGTTTAAAGTTTGAAGAAAGAACACATTTTGTTACAAATAATATTCATCTATGAAATGCCAGAAACTGATCCTCTACACTGACAGCACAGATTGTACAAGAGGACTGGTCTGATGGTCTGGTCTCTGATTCCATAGATGAGAGAGGTCATACATCTTGGGAAGATGATAAAACACACATAAAGAACAATCTGGATGTACACTAATATTGTCCTGTCTAGGACCTCTGAGATAGCTATGAGGATTGGGTTGTATACAGTTGAGGAGAGACTGAGGCCCAGCTGCACCAGATGCAGCAACAGTGTGTTACCAGCCTTTTGGGCCGAAGCTTTATCTGTGGAGGCTGACCTGGCTACTAAAATCACACCAATATAGGAGCAACTGACTGCCACACTGGTTGACACAAACAGCCAACAGGTAAGGGATTTGTCATAAAGATCAGACATTGGATCAAGCAACATGCTTTCTTTGCCACAGAAGCGTTTCATCTGCAGGCTCTGCAGTTCTTCAAATGGGAAATTTAATAGCAAAATGACTCGAGTGAGGATACTTAATGCACTAAAGGCCCAAACCACAATAATAGCCACCCCTGTGTTTCTGATGGTGATGATGCTTGCATGCCTCAGTGGGTAACACACGGCTACATATCTTTCTAGAGACATCACCAACAGTGTGAGAGGAGAGATCACAGTTGTGAGATTGGCGAGCATGGTTAAAACACCACACACAGGATACGTCAGTGTTACTTTAGAAGCAGCCAGTATGTACATTAACTGCCCATGTACCAGCAGTACAGTGTCTGCAAAAAGGAGGTTATAAAGAAGAATGTAACGGGAGGTCTCACAAAACACAGATTTACTCCTCAAGGTGAATAACATGGTGCCATTAATGAAAAGAAACACACAACATGGCACTGTAGTCAAAATGGAAAACATCACTCTCACCAGTAACCCCTGATACTGCAGTCCACCAGTGGAGTTAGTCTGAGACTGATTTGCATACATTTTAGGCACACATTTAATAAACCAAAAATATTAACCTGCTAATTTAATTGGAGCACAAAAGCACAATTTATCCGGTTAAGTCTGTGTTCTTATAATGGTGAAGATCTATCAACTTTGCAGGGGTGCCTGGTAATTGCACAGGAAATCTCAAAAGACACCTGTTTACTCCTCAATGTGGTCAATTACATGGTCCCATTATTGAAGAGAAATACAGCATGGTTTTGTAGACACGGGGAAACATTGCCCTTTCAAAAGCAAAAAACCTGTGTAACAGGGATTTTGGTTTGAGCTGGAGTTGCATTTGACATCTTAATGAAGCATTGAAGAGGCATGAAAATGACAAAAATGGCAAAATTAATCTTACCCAAATGTGTAAATGTTTCATATCCAGAGCAGAGAATGCCACTGAGTTCACATGCAAAACCTGAAATGATCCAGGTTGTGTAGGCAGATCTGGACTGCAGGGTTTGCCTGCCCTCACATGTTGTTTATGAGCTCTGTCCTCACATGGCTTTGCGTTAAACAATCACATGTCAGCATTGGCAAATTATTCACGAGTGATGTAATTTCTCTACAACCACCTCCTCCTCCTCAATACACTGGTCCATGTCACAGTATTTATGATGCAGCAGCACTTTCCCAACTGTTCTCATATAGTGTCATGAGTGTTTTGGTTGGCTGTTTAAACATGGCCATAAAAATGTTGCGATGTTTAAGGAAACCACGAACTGTGATGACATCCTATCTGTCCTGGAGGTCTCACATAGGTCATATTAACAAAACAACAGGTGTTTATTTCAGAGAAACTCTCTAATAATGCCTGAATTTAGTAAGTCCCTGACCCTCTTTGCCGTCTCTTTTCCAAGTGGTTGTGAGCGTGGTGGGCTAGTGTCCTTGGGCAGACCAGGGGTCCGTTTCACAAAGCAGGTTTAGTGAAAACTCTGAGTCTGTTAACCCAGAAATGAGGGAAACTTTGAGTTTTCTGTTTCACAAAGGGAGGTAACTCAAACCAGAGAAAGAGGGGTAACTCTAGCCTGTTTCACAGAGAGAGGTAACTTAAGCTCTCGGTCAGTTACCATGGTAACATACTCTATGAACCTAACCTGGTCGGGACCAGGTTTTTCTCAACAAACCTCGAGTTTCTCTCTGTCTCTGCCCTCTTTCAGCCACACACGGTATTTGATTTCCTCATTCATTCAGTCAGCAGGCGAGTTTTGGCGTAATGTAGTTCTGCCGTCTGTTTTTTGAGCAAATCATTGCAAAAATCAGTCAGTAGGCGACATTAGAAGTTATATTAGGTGGCGACTATTTTCACTACCATGGCATGTCCTTTTGATAATGATCCCGTGGATGAAGGGGCAGCATTACTGCGCAGAGAATTAAATATTCGTCGGGAGATGATCATCAGACCGCGCATAGATGTTCTTGCATTTCCAGACAATTATCTTTTTGAGCGGTACCGTTTCACGTCACAGTCCATCATTTACATACACAACCTAATCCGTCCTTACATTTCCAACATTACCAACCGAATTCATGCTCTCACATCCCAGCAGATATTGTGTGTTGCGCTGCATTTTTTTTTTTTTGAATAGGGAGTTTTTTTATACAACGTCGGAGATGCAGAGCACTTGAGCAAGGCAACTGTATGCAGAGCTGTCAGAAAAGTGTGCCTCGCCTTGAAACGCCCAGTGGGGTGAAAAACGTAGCCCTCCTCTTCCCCGTTGCCATGGTGACTCGTCGAATCGGGGCTCCATTGATGCTGTCTTTTTATACTTGTGGCGCACGCGCTTAACTCCAGGTGAAACTACTCCGAGTTGATCAAACTAACTCAAATCAGCTGTTCTGGAACCGAAAACTCAGAGTTTCCTATCTCAGAGTAGATCAACTCAGAGTTCGAGGTTAGACTCAGAGTTTGTTGAACCTGCTTTGTGAAACGGACCCCTGGAGTTATATGCTGTCTGGATCGTTTCGATGGAGTTCTGTCTGGGGTGCCCTGCAAAGTCCTGGACAGGCTCCCACATATGTGCAGAACTGAGCTGCCAGGGTTCCAATCCGTACGAAGCCCTGGCCGCATATCACCTATCATCATTCACCTTCACTTACTCATGATCAAGTCCTGTATCTCAGACAAAATCCTCCTCCTCACCCACAAATCCCTCAGTGCCCCTTCCCATCAGACCTCCCGTTTTGTACCCTGTCCTGGATTTCAGGGTCCTCAGACACAGGTGTGTTCATCACCCAACACACTGGCCTGAGGTTTTTTGGAGACAGAGCCATTTGGAACTCACACATGGCATCAATGCATTCACTCCTTTAAACCTACTTGTTCACCAAGGTCTACATTCTTAGTTTTGTTCTTGTTTTGTCTGCCTTCATATTTGTAAAGCTTCCTTGGGTCCCTTGAAAGGCGATACAGTTGTTGTTGTTGTTGTTGTTGTTGTTGTCATTATTATTATGCTTCATGCTGGCCTGCTTCAAGATGTCCACCATCATCCCCATCCACAAAAAAACAAGGATCACAAGGCTTAATGACCACAGACCCATCACCCTGACCTCTGTAAAAAAAAGTCATTAGACACCTTTTGTTGTCCCACCTCTAAACCATCACTGGCACGCTCCTAAACCCCCTGCAGGTTGCCAACAGAGCCACTTAGTCCACTTCATTCCTCAGCACCTAGACTCCTCAGGAACCTATGCCTGACCAATCACCAACTTTGAGCCTGACAGGATGCAGCATTTAAAGCTGGGAAAATGTGTGTTTCTCCCAGCCTGTCAGCACCGATTCCCCCTCAAGGCTGCATCCCTTACTCTCTACTCTTTTCCGTGTACACCAAAAGCAACACCTACACTCATCAGTCTGTCGAGCTTATGAAGTCTGCGGATAACAATCTCCTCATTGGTCTCCTCTCTGGAGGGGATGAGTCTGCCTACAGGTAGGAGATTGGTGACCTGGCCTTGGCAGAACAACTTGGAGCTAAACACTGGACAGCTATCAAGAGTGGAGATTATTTTGGATTTCAAAAAGCAATTAGCCCTGCAACCCCCATCATCAAATGTGACTCCAAAGTCAACACTTGCTGTTTTACCAGCAGCAATTTGGCTGCGCCGAGTCAAACCGAGCCATGCTGATGTGCTTTTCCACCACCAGTTTAACTGTGCCGAGTTGAACCAAGCCGCACCGGCAATGGACCACCTCTGGAGTAGGGCCAAGGCGCCCTCGCCCCATCTCCAAGCGGCCAGGGGTGAAGTCTCGCGACTTTGGCCAAGCACCCATCTCCCCCTCAAATGAATATTGAAGCTGTGGCGGAAATGCAAATCCCAGCCGCACCAAGTCTAAGCAAGAGGAGCCAGGCCGGCAGATGTGATGGAAAATCAGCAACCATGGAATCCTTCCACTCCCTGGGCACCAGCAGCACCGATGGACCTCATGTGGGAGCTGAACATCAGCTCTATCACTAAGAATGCACTGCAGAGGATGCACTTTCAATCAAAGTCATTAATGGCATACTCTTCCATCCTTATTATTAACCAACTGGTACGATACTGCCAAGGATAAGGGCAGACTGCAGCATATCATTGACTTTGCTGGAAATGTGATTGGCTTTAATCTGCCACCTCTCCACAACCTGTACACTTCCAAGGCCCTGAGGTTAGTAGGAAAGATGGTGGCTGACTGTTTCTGCCCTGGACACTCCCCATCATAGGGAGGCTGTGGTCCTTCAGGACCAAAAGTTCACCCCACAAGAATATTTTCTACCAAACTGCAGCTGTGGGCTCATCAGCAAGGCCGGGGACCACCTCTGACACCGACTCTTACTCCGAGATTCCAATGGATACGTGTCCGCTGTGTCATGGCTCCGGTACGATATAGCTCAGTGCAGGTGACCAGCAATCACAAGGTTGCTGGTTCGAATCCCAGCTCCCCTGGGCGGAACTGAGCTACATGTCGTATCCAAGCATCCTTGAGCAAGATACTGAACCCTAAAATTGCTTCTGATGTGCACTTGGCACCTTGTGTGGTGGCCTCTGCCATCAGAAAGGGCCCTGCAGAGGAGCAGGCAACTCGTCCTGCCCATTGATAACTGGTATTGGCTCCAGTAACCCCCGCAACCCCCTGAAAGGGGGGGTTAGAGCGGCAACAACCCCGCGACCCTCACGGAAAAAGTGGTTGATGATGAGATGAGATGTATTTTAATTGATGATTAAAAATCACTGCCACAGATTATGCTTAATATACACTGCTCAACCAAAAGGAAACCTTTAATCACACATCAGATCTTTATGAATTAATTATTCAAGTTGAAATCTTTACTGATGTGCATTACTACATTAGTAGATGTAACAACAGTCGATGAAAACCAAAATCATCAACCAATTGAGGGCTGGATTTAAAATCACAACGAAAATTTTAAAAAATCACAGGCTGATCCAACTTCAATTTCGTCTGAACTCTAATGTGATTCAGTAGTGTGTATGGCCCCCCTTGTGCCTGTATGCACTCCCAACAACGTCTGGGCATGCTCCTGGTAAGTCGGTGGATAGTGTCCTGGTGGTTCTCCTCCCAGACCTGGATCAGGGCATCAGTGAGCTTCTGGACAGTCTGTGGCAGTACTTGGAAGCATCGGATGCACAGATACATAACATCTCATAGCTGCTCAATTTGATTTAGGTCAGGGGAACAAGAGTCAATGACATTAATGTCTTTGTCATCAAGGAACTACCTACACACACAGGGCCCACTGCACCAGCGTAAGGTCTGACAATCGCTGTGAGATTTTCATCCTGTGACCTAACAGCAGTCAGGGTACCATTGGCTATGCCATAGAGGTCTATGCAACCCTCCAAGGATATGCCTCCCCGGACTAGGGATGCACGATATTGGATTTTTTGCCGATATCTGATATGCCGATATTTTACAACTCATTTGGCCGATAACCGATATCGATACCGATATATATATATATCGATATATATATATATATATATATATATATATATATATATATATACTCTTTTTTTCCCCACACCTACTTGCAGGGATCAAGTCTCTTCTGTAGTGGAATTAACATGTTATTATGCATACTCTTACCATTTTGGCCCATGTGTAAATGCAGACATGAAATACAAAGCTTAAAACATCTGCGATGATACCCTGAGACAACAAACCTTTGTTCAACGCAAGCTGCAAGGTGTGTGCCATGCATGGCAAACTTGACACGCCTAACTCCATCACCGCTTTCACCATGTTGCGTGTGTTGTCTCTGACCACTACATCTTCAAATGGACAACTGAGTTTGTGGTGTTTGCTCCTCCTCCCATCACCGCTGAACAATCATTGCAAATACAAACTTTGCTATCGATTTCTGACATCTTAAAAAACTTCCACACTGCCGAAATTTTAAACTTCTCCCTTGCTCCGCTGCAGATTGACGTAGGTGACGTGTCACGTCGCGCTGTGCCTCGTAATCCTCCCGCTGTTGGGCATTAAATCTAATTTAATCAAGGGAGCAGCAGCCTGTATATTTATTGGCTTATTATATCGGCATGTTATCCAATATCCGATTTTAAAGTCAATATCGGCCAATACCGATAGCTTGCCAATTTTATCGTGCATCCCTACCCTGGACCATCACTGACCCACCACCAAACTGTGCTGGAGGCTCTTTCAAGCCTGTCACATGTGCTCAGTGTGAACCTACTCTTATCTGTGAAGAACGGTGCTGCCAATTCTGGTGTTCTCTTGCGAATGCCAACCAAGCTGAATGGTGCTGGGCTGTGAGCATAGAGGACCTCGGGCCCTCATGACACCCTTATGGAGTCTGTTTCTGAAAGCTTGGTCAGAAACATGCACACCAGTAGCCTGCTGGAGGTCATTTTGTAGGACTCTGGCAGTGCTCCTACTGTTCCTCCTCACTGAGAGGAGCAGATACCAGACCTGCTGCTGGGTTGATGGCCTTCTATGGCCCTGTCCAGCTCTCCCTGTGTAACAACCGGTCTCCTAGTATCTCCTTCATGCTCTTGACACTGCTGGGAGTCACAGCAAACCTGCTTGCAACTACCCGTATAAATGTGCCAACCTGCAGGAGCTGGACTACCTGTGTGCTCTGTGTAAAGCTAGCATGTTAGTATTAGGACATTTTGACTGCACTTTCCCTGCCGTTCTTGTGTGAATAACTCACTAATAGCTTTAGCATTATTTTCTGAAAAAGAATTTCAGCATATTTTTAAATCACAGGTATTTGTGTTTGTTCAATTTGTTGTAACATTTGCATACATGTCCATTGAAGTTATACATTTGTATTTGTAATATGTAACACACATGCATTTTGCATTTTAACCTTACGCTCTGCAGTGTTTTTCACGTTTAAACAATGGCAATCCAAGTTTGCAGAAGTTACAAACTTGCAGAAGGGATTAATTTCATGTGAATGTTTTTATTTAGTATAATATACAATCATACACTAGATAAACACTTTATTAGGTACACCTGTAAAATCTTATGCAATGCTGTTCAACAGCTCAGCCATAAAATTATCCAAAAATAACGTATAGTTTTGAATGACACTGTCAGAGAGGTATGCATTTTATTGAACTGTATGTTTTTAACAGGTTTAAAGTTTTCAGTGATCTAGAACTGGACTGCATTATATCAAACTATTTCTAATATTTTGCCCACCTCTCTTACGAACGTGAAGGCAACATAGTAAAAAAAAAAAGAATATATAGCAGCCAAGTATGATGCCATCACTAACTATGGCATCAGAGATAAACATATAGCATAGTTCACATTTCATGGAAAATTTTGGCAACTGGCCATTATAATTGTTTTCTTCTTCTTTCCATTCTGTAAATGCACCTTGAAGTTATGAGATGACTTTTCCTTTTGTAACTGAAAAAAACATGTGCACTTGATCAAATGTTTTTGCATTAAAAAACATCCTTTTCAAATTTCCCCATACACATTTTGTTGTTTTTAAAGCTAATAGAGTATATCTTGAACAACAGTTCATGGGTCACAGTTATATTCATTGTGTCCTGTGACTCTGATGCTTTACCTCTGTACTATTGTTTGCAATGGTAATGCCAATGTGGGAATTAAGGACTCAATTCAACCAATTTACAAAACAAAGTGAAACAAACACTAACACAGTGTAAGTATTTATATGCTGTAGGTTGTTAACAGTTTGCAGCAAATCACACTTTTAAAAAAGCACCACACTGCACATTCTCAGTTTAAAGTTTGCAGAAAGAACACATTTTGTTACAAATAATATTCATCTATGAAATGACAGAAACTGATCCTCTACACTGACAGCACAGATTGTACAAGAGGACTGGTCTGATGGTCTGGTCTCTGATTCCATAGATGAGAGAGGTCATACATCTTGGGAAGATGATAAAACACACATAAAGAACAATCTGCATGTGCAACAATATTGTCCTGTCTAGGACCTCTGAGATAGCTATGAGGATTGGGTTGTGTATAGTTGAGGAGAGACTGAGGCCCAGCTGCACCAGATGCAGCAACAGTGTGTTACCAGCCTTTTGGGCTGAAGCTTTATCTGTGGAGGCTGACCTGGCTACTAAAATCACACCAATATAGGAGCAACTGACTGCCACACTGGTTGACACAAACAGACAATAGGTAAGGGATTTGTCATAAAGATCAGACATTGGATCAAGCAACATGCTTTCTTTGCCACAGAAGTGTTTCATCTGCAGGCTCTGCAGTTCTTCAAATGGGAAATTTAATAGCAAAATGACTCGAGTGAGGATACTTAATGCACTAAAGGCCCAAACCACAATAATAGCAACCCCTGTGTTTCTGATGGTGATGATGGTAGCATGTCTCAGTGGGTAACACACAGCTACATATCTTTCTAGAGACATCACCACCAATGTAAGAAAGGAAATGGCAGTTGTGAGATTGGCGAGCATGATGAGAACACCACACACAGGATACGTCAATGTCATTCTGCAAACAGCCAGTATGTACATTAACTGACTCTGTACCAGCAATGCAGTATCTGCAAAAAGGAGGTTATAAAGAAGAATGTAACGGGAGGTGTCACGAAACACAGATTTACTCCTCAAGGTGAATAACATGGCACAATTAATGAAAAGAAACACACAACATGGCACTGTAGTCAGAATGCAAATCATCACTCTTTCTAGCAACTGTCGCCTAACAGTGATGTTGGTGTGAGACTGAGTTGCATTCGACATGTTCAAAAAGCATTGAAGCAATATAAAATTATGAAATTCTTTTTGTAGCAAAAGTAAATAAAGTTTTGTCCAGTTTGTATTCCTAACACAGTGAAGATACTTCATCTTTAAAAGCAGAGGATGAGTTCACTTGCAAAACCTCAATTCATCCACATACTCTCTAGCAGGGTAGAGGCCTGGCTTGTGTCTACATGAGCAGATCTGGACTGCAGGGTTTTCTTGCCAGCACATATTGTTTATGACCTCTGTCTCACTTCACCTCACATGACACAATTACATTAGCATTGTTATGAAATGTTTTATGGTTGATGTCATCTCTACCAACACTTCCTCAATACCCAAATCTATGTCACCATATCCAGGATGCAGCAGCACCCTCTCGACTTGGAGTAATTATTAGGAATGAAACTGTCCGAGAGGTGTCAGTACATCATTCAAACTGTTGCTACTTCAGTAGCGTTTGTATTTACTAAACTAGAGACCATCTTGTGATGGGATCATACCAGCCACAACGCCTGTCAACATGTTTATGTTCCATCCCATGACTACTCAGTAGTTATTCTAACATCATTACAGACTATTGGTCGGACCACATACATCTTTAAACTAGTCCGTCATTTTGATCTCCACGAAACACCTGTAAAGTTTCATGACTACATCAAAACCAATATGAATCAGGGGCGTAGAGTGTGGGTGTGGAACTCAAACTTGGCCTTCATTTTGATCACAACTATAAACTGGTGAAGTTGGTGACAGTATCTTGCACAATTGTGACCCTTGACCCTGACAACAATCTGACCACAGACAAACAGACATATAAACATCTTGCAAAGTACTCAAAACTACCTTTGTGTTACTTCCCACTACAAACGTGTCTCCAGGACCTTATTCACCATAATCGCACACGCACACACACATACACACATACACACTCACAAGGTGAAAACATTACCAGCCGATGTCGTCACAGCTGGTAACAACAGGGGTTTATCTCAGAGAGAACTTGGCTTTCTTCCACTTTCTAGAACCTGATGGCTGGTCCAAGTTATTAGTGAACTTTTATGACTGATAGAAAAAACAAGTGCACCTGCTGTCCTATATTGGATCAAATATTTCTGCATAAAAAATATCCCTTTTAAACTTCCCCATATACATTTAAAGCTCATACATCTTAAATGTTAGTTCATGGGTCACAGTTATTTTCATTGTATTCTTTGGCTCTGACGCTTTATCTCAGTACCATTGTCTGCAGTATTAATGTTGATGTGGGAATTAAAGATTCAGTTAATCCAATTTACAAATCAAAATAAAACAAACACAATTATACAATGTAAGCATTTATTTATATACCGTAGGTTAACAGTTTGCAGCAAATCACACTTTTGAAAAGCAATCACACTGCATACTCTTGGTTAAAAGCAAGAAGCAGTGAAGACACATGATTGTTAAACTCTGTCTGCAATCTTGGTGTCACTCTGGACCCTCTCGTTCAAGTCACACATCAAATTCATAATCAGATTTGCTTTCTACGTCCTCAAAAACGTCTCTAGACTCCAGAATATGAATGCAAATTTTTAGCGATTTGTTTAATTGGTAGTCGGCTGCCTTAACAATCGATTATCTGTTGATCATTAATGGTATTATGTAACAGTTTGAAGCACTGACTTGATTTATGTTTAATGCAAAATCAGAGAAGGCTCCTATGGGGTGAGAAGAACAGATAAAGTAAACGCCAAATTACTTCAAAGATAAACTAAAAAACAGGAAATAATGACTTAATTTTGGTAGCGGAGCTCCAATCTGTCACTTTCCAACAAAGGCCCAAACAAAATCCAAAACATATTGAGGTTGAAATGTTATATTATCGGTTTGTACGGAATATCTTTTTGTATTTTTAAGATTAGAAATTGCTTTTATTTGATAAAATACATTTTCTCATACCATTATTATGTACTTTATTTAGATTTTTTTTGATAAGCAAGTATTTGTTATTTGTAACAAGATTCTTGAATCTTCTTGAAGATTCCAGAAAATCCATTGAATGTAATGGGTTCGCCTAAATCGCTGTGTTTTATGCATCTTTGTTGAAAAACAAATCTTTTCTGATTGTTAAAAAACAAGCAAGACTACAGATACCTTAAAATGAGAACACTTTTAAAAGGAACATCAAATAATATCTATGGTTTCTTTGGTTTCTCATATAATCACAAACATTGTGAATGCACTGTGAGTTGTGTGAGGTGATTGAGACGACTTGCTGGTACAGGAAAGACTTGAGGTCTTCTTCTTCTGTGTCCAGTCTTATAAATAGCTCACATAGTTTCATTAGTGTAGTTCATTATTTTACACGTCTGTACAAGTCATTTATTCTAGTGTTTTTAAATCGTGCTACTGTGCTTGAAAAATAATTTCAACAAATCTTTAATTGCGGACCTTTGTGTTTGTTAAATAAGTTTATGTAGATGTTTGTAAGTAGTTTGAAATAAAGTTACACATTTGTAAATATGTAACACATAAGTTACACATGAGTTAATTTGGTTTTTATTTAAATGTTTTCAGTCACTAAGAAATACATTCACATGAGCCACTTTATTTGGTACACCTGTCAATTATTGCTCAATTCTTCTGACTGACATTATCAGAGAGATGTCAAGTCAACCATACTTTATATTTATTATGAGGTTGTAGTTTACAGTGATAACGAAGTGGATGGCATCATACTTCTAACATTTCCAACCTCTAATTCCAGGTTTCTTACAAAGACTGTCTCACTTGCAAGTATTTCAGAAACAATCCTCAAATAAATGCCTCCGTGTGGTGGAAATGTTTTCATTCGGATTGATAGAGAATGACAGGGATTTATTGATTTTGGTATTGTCTTCTTCAGTCACATAAACAATTGAGTCTTGCATTTCTAACAAATGAAATGACATTTACACGATGCATTACCTCCCACTGATAGTTTTCTAAGTTTCCCCTCCCCTTGTATATGAAGAAATCTAGTTTCTTTTTCAGTGTGTCCTCTTTAGACATGTAGAAGGTTTTTTTGTTTTCTTTCATGGCATTTGTAAGAACCACCTCACAATCATGAAAGGCTTGCTGAGGCATGCTGGCCAATGTTGTGTCACACTTCTGTTTCTTTGATTTCATGGTAGATTTTAGAGAATTGTTGCATCCATATGTGTATCAGGCGTGTTTTTCTTTTTTTAGACACACGTAACAGTACATGAAATTAAACTGTTTGCAGCTGTCGTGTCTCGACTTCTTATTCTTTGTTTGTCCGAAAAGGTTTTTCAGAGTTTCAAAAAGTCACCAATAAAATGGAAATAATCTCCAGGAGTCCTACCAAAGCTGAGTGCAGTAATATTTAATTGTCGACAATTAAAACATGAGATCTTACAGACAAAAGTTCATCAGATAAGACCCCATTCTCAGTACAAAATATACTCCTTATATTCACGAATATGTGGGCTAGGCACCATGGTTCATCCAATCCTGGCTCTTTTTTTTTTTTTTTGTCAAATTTTGCTGACTCAGGTATTTTCCTGCATGAGGCTAAAACATGACTGCATCTCTTTTAAAAACAATAATGAAGTGATATATTTGGTTACATGATTTCACTCTTACATTTGTGGTTATATTTCACTCCAAGTTAACACAATTCAGTAGTTTAATCATCAGTTCAATCAGTAGGTGCAAGTTCAATCAACTAGTGCAGAGCAGTACATGTTTTAATCATTCATTTATGGTTCATTCACATTTTGATTAAATTCTTGAACATCCCAGTACTTATTACCAGTCGTCATTAACCACTAACTACTTACTTATGGTTATATGGTTATATTACACTAAACAGCCTTTTAGACAACTGTGCTAATATGTTACACCATAGCTGCTCCTGTGTAACATAAACATCTTAATCCAAAGTTATTGTGGATTCAGTTAATACCTTTATTTGCACAATTAACATAATTATGGTTAAAGTCTCCTTTTTGTGCTCCTTCTTTTGCTGGGTTACTGCTGGGATTTAAAAAACTTTGCTAAGGAGTGCTGCTGTGCTTTTTCAATCCACTGAAACTACTGCACTGATTCAACTTAATGTTTGATTAAGTATGAGTAAACAACTATGGGTGAAGTGGCTATTTTCTTTGGAGATTTGTTAAGAAATCAACTTGATTAATTGCTGATTTTAGTTTTTGTCAGGACGACTGAGACAAAGTGAGCATTTCCTCTGAAAGCAGATATTGTACAAGAAGACAGGTCTGATGGTCTGGTCTCTGACACCATAGATGAGAGAACTCAGACATCTTGGAAGGATAATAAGACAAACATAAAACACAGTCTTCACTCGCACAATTTTTATCCTGTCCATGTTTTGGGAGACATAGTCCAGCAGGGCACTGTGTATAGTTGAGGAGAGACTGAGGCCCAGCTGCACCAGATGCAGCAGCAGTGTATTATGAGCTTTTCGGGCTGAAGCTTTATCTGTGGAGGCTAACATGGCTGCTACCATCACACCAATATAGGAGAAACTGACTGCCACACCAGCTGAAAGAAACAGAAAATAAGTAAAGGATTTTTCGTAAAGATCAGAAATTGAATCAAGCATCATGCTTTGTTTGCCACAGAAGTCTGTCATCTGCAGGTCCTGAAGGTCTTTAACTGGAAAGTTTAACACAAGAAGTACTTGAATGAGAACATTTAGTGAACTGAAGGCCCAAATCACAACAATAGCCATCCCTGTGTTTCTGATGGTGATGATGGTAGCATGCCTCAGTGGGTAACACACAGCTACATATCTTTCCAGAGACATCACCACCAGTGTGAGAGGAGAGATCACAGTTGTGAGAGTGCCGAGCATGATGAGAACACCACACACAGGATGTGTCAGTGTAATTCTAGAGGCAAGCCAGTATGTACGTTAACTGACTCAGTGCCAGCAGTACAGTGTCTGCAAAAAGGAGGTTATACAGAAGAATGTAACGGGAGGTCTCACGAAACACAGATTTACTCCTCAAGGTGAATAACATGGTGCCATTAATGAAAAGAAACACACAACATGGCACTGTAGCCAGAAAAGAAAAGAACAATAATTCGAGTAACCCCTGATACTGCAATCCAATAGTAAAATTGGTCTGAGACTGATTAGCATATAACATTTTAGACAAACATTTAATACATCTGAAATTTTAACCTGTTGATGAAAATTGGAGCACACTGGCAAAATAATTTTTTATCCAGTTTGCATTTTTTAACAGTGACAACATACTTTTTTCCATGTGCAGACAGTCAGCAGAGAAGATGCTTGTTCAGATGTGGGCAGAGCTGGTCAGCAGGATTTGCAAATGTTCTTTATGTTTTTATATATATCTGCTCCATAACATCATGATTTGTCAGCACTGTCAACAGGGACGCAAGGATGCAAATTTTCAAGGGAATTCCTGTTTCTGTTAACAACCAATAGTCAGTCAATTGTTAAAAAATAAAGCACCACAAAGTGCAGTTATTCATCTTATGTTTATGTTCATTAAAATCCAAGTACTCTAAATGAGGTACTTGAGCAATAAATTGAACATTATTTAAAGCAGCTACATAGACCTTTACTTTTTTGTCGATTCTTATGGCCCCTGTGGACAAAAGCAGTATGAGTACCACAACTGCTTTTCATAAATATCTTGAACCGGTGTTGAAACTCAATGGGGAATATTAATTGATTATTGACTATTATGTTAATCAAGTTATTAATGTTAATCAATGAAATGTGTAGGTGCCATATGACTAGTTAAGTATTTCGTGGTAATTTCAGTTCATGGTTGAGTACATTTGGATTTATATTAGCTTCATGATTTAATTGCATTTAAAAATGTTGATTTAAGTTGTAATAGTTATTGTATTAATATTTGCACTTCTAGTGTTGCACATGAATGCTGATATTTCATTTTGTGATCTCATTATTATATTTTGTGTGGTGGATAAAAATAAGAGCCTGTAGCTTTAAGGAGTAAGTTTCGGTTTTGAGGCTCTGTGTTTTTTAGGAGCTAAGCTAGGTGGATGACTTGTGAGCCAGAGGAGCTCACGGTTTTTCTGACTGTGATCGGACCGTGTAAGAACAGTGTTTGGACTGTGGAACATCGTGTGGAAGATGTATGCTTGTTCCTTTTGCATTTTTGGTGAATAAATATAAAAGAGAAACCACTGTGAAGAACACACGTCAGCCATAAGCTCCGGTGGATTCATGAAGGTTTTATTGGAAAACCTACAAACTGTATGTTATTACTAATTATTAATAATCACCGGAGCACCACCCTGGAATCAGGGATCAATAATCAAATTATATGCTTTTAGTCTCAATGCCTGAAATTTATCACCAATTGTTAATATTACAGAAGTATCAATAATGAGGGAAATAGAAGGCGTAAATCCAAACACTGAACTTCTCAACAGGCTGTTATTATAACATCAAATTGTGCAAAATAATCACAGAAAATTGCTCAGTTATAATCAACAGTGTTTACTAACGCTCATCCTCGATCCACAAACCACTTACTTTAACAAACAACAGTCGCTTACCACAATTAGCAATTCTACAAAACAACATAAGCAAGCACAGATATATGAATGGATGTAGATCTGTTAGTGTGTGTGTGTGTGTGTGTGTGTGTGTGTGTGTGTTTGTGCGTGTGCGTGTGTGTGTGTGTGAAATGGCCAACAGTGAGTCCCTTGTAAAGAATACAAAAATGGCTGAACGTGACTTGGGGAGGTTATGTTCGTAAGACTACCAAGATGGTGGAACGTGATTTGGAGAAGTCGCGTTTGTAAGAATCGAACAGCAAAAACAAAAATAAACCTTGTCTAGTCTGTATTCAGAAAACAGTGAAGATATTTTATCTTTAGAGCAGAAAAAGCCACTGATGCAAAACCTTAATTCATCCACTTACTTTCTAGCAGCAAAGAGGCCTGGCTTATGTATATGTGAGCAGATCTGGACTGCAGGGTTTGCCTGCCCTCACATATTGATCATGAGGGGTGTCCTCACTTCTTATAATACAACAACATGTCAGCATTGTAAACTTATTATTCATAGGTGACGCACTCTTTCTACCACCACCCCCTCCCTATCCTGATCCACGTCAGCATACCCATGATGCAGTAGCACCCTCCCAACATGAAATAATTATGTGAAATATGGTCTCAGATATACTTGTTCTCTTGTTCCCAGTTTTGAGTGTTATGGGTTATTTTGCTGTTCAAATTGGCATCTGCCCATTCCCAGAAGTCTGCAATCTTGGTGTCACTCTGGACCCTCTCTTTCAAGTGGCACATTAAATTCATCACCAGATTTGCTTTCTACGTCCTCAAAACTTCTCTAGACTCCAGACTATGAAAGCAAATTTTAAGCAATTTTTTGAATTGGTCGTCGGCTGCCTTAACAATCAATTATCTGTTGATCATTAATGGTATTATGCAACAGTTTGAAGCACTGACTTGATCTATGTTTAATGCAAAATCAGAGGAGGCTACATTAGGAGTGAGAAGAACAGATAAAGTAAACGCCAAATTACTTTGAGATGAACTAAAAAACAGGAAATAATGACTTCATTTTAGTTGTGGAGCTCCAATCTGTGACTTTACCATATCCTTTTGTATTTTTTAAATTAGAAATTGCTCATATTTGATTAACAACATTTTCTCATACCATTATTTTTTACACAATATTGATATTTCTTTTTGATAAGCAAGTATTTGTTATTTGTAACAAGATTCTCTTATATATATATATATATATATATATATATACTTATTATATTTGTGCCTATCTGTGATTGTCGGTTAGAACATTTTTAATCAGTAAATTCTTGACGGCCAGTAATCGATGAATGATTAGTCATCAACATCCCTACTCTGGACTCCTCTCTCAGACTGTGTGGCTGACACCCTTATTGATACCTGCATCACCTCCTGTCAGGATTATTGCAGTCGAGTCCTGTCAGATGGTTTAGATAACCGTGATCAAACGTTGGCGTCTTTATAATCCGTCTGCTTGTCTGGCTGCTTGTTCTTCTTGACTCGTTGGACTACATTGTAGCAATGTCGCAGCAATGTCATGTGTCAGCAAATACTTTGTCAGCTGTCAGAAATGATGGCCAAAGTCACCAAAGTAAGACCCAAGGATGAAATTAAACAGAATTATCCTTTGTGCATCCTTTCATGGGATTCCAGAAAATCCATTGAAAGTAATGGGTTCGCCTAAATCGCTGTGTTTTGTGCGTCCTTTGTTGAAAAACAAATCTTTTCTGATTGTTGAAAAACAGGCAAGACTACAGATACCTTAACATGAGAATACTTTTAAAAGGAACATCAAATAATATCTGTGGTTTCTTTGGTTTCTCATATAATCACAAATGTTGTGAATGCACTGTGCGTCTATGTAGATGTTTGTAAATAGTTTGCAATAAAGTTACACATTTGTAAATATGTAACATTTTGCATTTGAACCTCATGGTCTGCAGATTTAAACAATGGTGTTGCAAGTGTGCAGAAGTTACAAACATGCTTTGGAGTAAGAGTTAATTTGGTTTTTATTTAAATGTTTTCAGTCACTAAGAAATACATTCACATGAGCCACTTTATTTGGTACACCTGTTAATTATTGCTCAATTTTGACTGACATTATCAGAGAGATATCAAGTCAACCATACTTTATATTTATTATGAGGTTGTAGTTTACAGTGATAACGAAGTGGATGGCATCATACTTCTAACATTTCCAACCTCTAATTCCAGGTTTCTAACAAAGACTGTCTCACTTGCAAGTATTTCAGAAACAATCCTCAAATAAATGCCTCCGTGTGGTGGAAATGTTTTCATTCGGATTGATAGAGAATGACAGGGATTTATTGATTTTGGTATAGTCTTCTTCAGTCACATAAACAATTGAGTCTTGCATTTCTAACAAATGAAATGACATTTACACGATGCATTACCTCCCACTGATAGTTTTCTAAGTTTCCCCTCCCCTTGTATATGAAGAAATCAAGTTTCTGTTTCAGTGTGTCCTCTTCAGACATGTAGAAGGTTTTTTTGTTTTTTTTCATGGCACTTGTAAGAACCACCTCACAATCATGACAGGCTTGCTGAGGCATGCTGGCCAATGTTGTGTCACACTTCTGTTTCTCTGATTTCATGGTAGATTTTTGAGAATTGTTGCATCCATATGTGTATCAGGCGTGTTTTTCTTTTTTCAGACATACTTAACAATACATGAAATTAAAGTGTTTGCAACATTTTGGCCAACTGTGCGAATTTGTTTTACCATAGCTGCTCCTGTGTAACATAAGCATCTTAATCCAAAGTTGTTGTGGTTTCAGTTAATACCTTTATCAGCACAATTAACATAATTATGGTTAACGTCTCCTTTTTGTGCTCCTTCTTTTGCTGGGTTACTGCTGGGATTTAAAAAACTTTGCTAAGGAGTGCTGCTGTGCTTTTTCAGTCCACTGAAACTACTGCACTGATTCAACTTAATGCTTGAATAAGTATGAGTAAACAACTATGGGTGAAGTGGCTGTTTTCTGTGGAGATTGGTAAGAAATCAACTCGATTAATTGCCTGCTGATTTTAGTATTTGTCAGGACGACTGAGACAAAGTGAGCATTTCCTCTGTAAGCAGAGATTGTACAAGAGGACAGGTCTGATGGTCTGGTCTCTGACACCATAGATGAGAGAACTCAGACATCTTGGAAGGATAATAAGACAAACATAAAAAACATTCTGGAGGGGCAGAAGTATTGTCAGGTCTAGGACCTTTGAGATAGCTATGAGCATTGGGCTGTATACAGTTGAGGAGAGACTGAGGCCCAGCTGCACCAGATGCAGCAGCAGTGTGTTACGAGCCTTTGAAGCTTTATCTGTGGAGGCTGACCTGGCTATTAAAATCACACCCATATAGGAGCAACTAACTGTCACACCGGTTGATAGAAACAGACAATAAGTAAAGCATTTGTCATAAAGTTCAGACATTTGATTAAGCAAAATGCTTTGTTTGCCACAGAAGCGTTTCATCTGCAGGCTCTGCAGTTCTTCAAATCTGAAATTTAATAGCAGAACAACTTTAGTGAAAATATTTAGTGCACTGAAGGTCCAAACCACAATAATAGCAACCTCTGTGTTTCTGATGGTGATGATGGTAGCATGTTTCAGTGGGTAACACACAGCAACACATCTCTCCAGAGACATCACCAACAGTGTGAGAGGAGAGATCACAGTGTTGAGATTGGCGAGCATGGTTAAAACACCACACACAGGATATGTCAGTGTTACTTTCGAAGCAGCCAGTATGTACATTAACTGGCCGTGTACCAGCAGTACAGTGTCTGCAAAAAGGAGGTTATACAGAAGAATGTAACGGGAGGTCTCACGAAACACAGATTTACTCCTCAAGGTGAATAACATGGTGCCATTAATGAAAAGAAACACACAACATGGCACCGTGAACAGAGTGGACGTCATCACTCTCTCCAGTAACCCCCATCCAACAGTGACGTTGATCTGAGATTGAGTTGCACTTGACATCTTAAAGAAACACTGTAGACATGTATAATTGTTAAACTCTTGATGTAATCGAACAGCAAAAACAAAAATAAACCTTGTCTAGTCTGTATTCAGAAAACAGTGAAGATATTTTATCTTTAGAGCAGAGAAAGCCACTGATACAAAACCTTAATTCATCCACTTACTTTCTGGCAGCAAAGAGGCCTGGCTTATGTATATGTGAGCAGATCTGAACTGCAGGGTTTGCCTGCCCTCACATATTGATCATGAGGTCTGTCCTCACTTCTTATAATACAATAACATGTCAGCACTGTAAACTTATTATTCATAGGTGACGCACTCTTTCTACCACCTCCCCCTCCCTATCCTGATCCACGTCAGCATATCCATGATGCAGTAGCACCCTCCCAACATGAAATAATTATGTGAAATATGGTCTCAGATATACTTGTTCTCTTGTTCCCAGTTTTGAGTGTTATGGGTTATTTTGCTGTTCAAATTGGCATCTGCCCATTCCCAGAAGTCTGCAATCTTGGTGTCACTCTGGACCCTCTCGTTCAAGTCGCACATTAAATTCATCACCAGATTTGCTTTCTACGTCCTCAAAAACTTCTCTAGACTCCAGACTATGAAAGCAAATTTTAAGCAATTTTTTGAATTGGTCGTCGGCTGCCTTAACAATCAATTATCTGTTGATCATTAATGGTATTATGCAACAGTTTGAAGCACTGACTTGATCTATGTTTAATGCAAAATCAGAGGAGGCTACATTAGGAGTGAGAAGAACAGATAAAGTAAACGCCAAATTACTTTGAGATGAACTAAAAAACAGGAAATAATGACTTCATTTTAGTTGTGGAGCTCCAATCTGTGACTTTACCATATCCTTTTGTATTTTTTAAATTAGAAATTGCTCATATTTGATTAACAACATTTTCTCATACCATTATTTTTTACACAATATTGATGTTTCTTTTTGATAAGCAAGTATTTGTTATTTGTAACAAGATTCTCTTATATATATATATATATTATATTTGTGCCTATCTGTGATTGTCGGTTAGAACATTTTTAATCAGTAAATTCTTGACGGCCAGTAATCGATAAATGATTAGTCATCAACATCCCTACTCTGGACTCCTCTCTCAGACTGTGTGGCTGACACCCTTATTGATACCTGCATCACCTCCTGTCAGGATTATTGCAGTCGAGTCCTGTCAGATGGTTTAGATAACCGTGATCAAACATTGGCGTCTTTATAATCCGTCTGCTTGTCTGGCTGCTTGTTCTTCTTGACTCGTTGGACTACATTGTAGCAATGTCGCAGCACTGTCATGTGTCGGCAAATACTTTGTCAGCTGTCAGAAATGATGGCCAAAGTCACCAAAGTAAGACCCAAGGATGAAATTAAACAGAATTATCCTTTGTGCATCCTTTCATGGGATTCCAGAAAATCCATTGAAAGTAATGGGTTCGCCTAAATCGCTGTGTTTTGTGCGTCCTTTGTTGAAAAACAAATCTTTTCTGATTGTTGAAAAACAGGCAAGACTACAGATACCTTAACATGAGAATACTTTTAAAAGGAACATCAAATAATATCTATGGTTTCTTTGGTTTCTCATATAATCACAAATGTTGTGAATGCACTGTGCGTCTATGTAGATGTTTGTAAATAGTTTGCAATAAAGTTACACATTTGTAAATATGTAACATTTTGCATTTGAACCTCATGGTCTGCAGATTTAAACAATGGTGTTGCAAGTGTGCAGAAGTTACAAACATGCTTTGGAGTAAGAGTTAATTTGGTTTTTATTTAAATGTTTTCAGTCACTAAGAAATACATTCACATGAGCCACTTTATTTGGTACACCTGTTAATTATTGCTCAATTTTGACTGACATTATCAGAGAGATATCAAGTCAACCATACTTTATATTTATTATGAGGTTGTAGTTTACAGTGATAATGAAGTGGATGGCATCATACTTCTAACATTTCCAACCTCTAATTCCAGGTTTCTTACAAAGACTGTCTCACTTGCAAGTATTTCAGAAACAATCCTCAAATAAATGCCTCCGTGTGGTGGGAATGTTTTCATTCGGATTGATAGAGAATGACAGGGATTTATTGATTTTGGTATTGTCTTCTTCAGTCACATAAACAATTGAGTCTTGCACTTCTGACAAATGAAATGACATTTACACGATGCATTACCTCCCACTGATAGTTTTCTAAGTTTGCCCTTCCCTTGTATATGAAGAAATCAAGTTTCTGTTTCAGTGTGTCCTCTTCAGACATGTAGAACGTTTTTTTGTTTTCTTTCATGGCATTTGTAAGAACCACCTCACAATCATGACAGGCTTGCTGAGGCATGCTGGCCAATGTTGTGTCACACTTCTGTTTCTCTGATTTCATGGTAGATTTTTGAGAATTGTTGCATCCATATGTGTATCAGGCATGTTTTTTTTTTTCCAGACACACTTAACAATACATGTAATTAAAGTGTTTGCAGCATTTTGGCCAACTGTGCAAATTTGTTTTACCATAGCTGCTCCTGTGTAACATAAGCATCTTATCCAAAGTTGCTGTGGTTTCAGTTAATACCTTTACTTGCACAATTAACATAATTATGGTTAAAGTCTCCTTTTTGTGCTCCTTCTTTTGCTGGGTTACTGCTGGGATTTAAAAAAAAAAACTTTGCTAAGGAGTGCTGCTGTGCTTTTTCAATCCACTGAAACTACTGCACTGATTTAACTTAATGTTTGATTAAGTATGAGTAAACAACTATGGGTGAAGTGGCTATTTTCTGTGGAAATTGGTAAGAAATCAGCTCGATTAATTGCTTGTTGATTTTAGTATTTGTCAGGACGACTGAGACAAAGTGAGCATTTCCTCTGTAAGCAGAGATTGTACAAGAGGACAGGTCTGATGGTCTGGTCTCTGACACCATAGATGAGAGAACTCAGACATCTTGGAAGGATGATAAGACAAAGATAAAAAACACTCGGGAGGTGCGTAAGTATTGTCCTGTCTAGGACCTTTGAGATAGCTATGAGCATTGGGCTGTATACAGTTGAGGAGAGACTGAGGCCCAGCTGCACCAGATGCAGCAGCAGTGTGTTACGAGCCTTTGAGGCTTTATCTGTGGAGGCTGACCTGGCTACTAAAATCACACCCATATAGGAGCAACTAACTGTCACACCGGTTGATAGAAACAGACAATAAGTAAAGCATTTGTCATAAAGTTCAGACATTTGATTAAGCAAAATGCTTCGTGTGCCACAGAAGCGTTTCATCTGCAGGCTCTGCAGTTCTTCAAATCAGAAATTTGATAGCAGAACAACTTTAGTGAAAATATTTAGTGCACTGAAGGTCCAAACCACAATAATAGCAACCTCTGTGTTTCTGATGGTGATGATGGTAGCATGTTTCAGTGGGTAACACACAGCAACACATCTCTCCAGAGACATCACCAACAGTGTGAGAGGAGAGATCACAGTGTTGAGATTGGCGAGCATGGTTAAAACACCACACACAGGATATGTCAGTGTTACTTTCGAAGCAGCCAGTATGTACATTAACTGGCCGTGTACCAGCAGTACAGTGTCTGCAAAAAGGAGGTTATACAGAAGAATGTAACGGGAGGTCTCACGAAACACAGATTTACTCCTCAAGGTGAATAACATGGTGCCATTAATGAAAAGAAACACACAACATGGCACCGTGGACACAGTGGACGTCATCACTCTCTCCAGTAACAACAGTGATGTTGATCTGAGATTGAGTTGCACTTGACATCTTAAAGAAACACTGTAGACATATATAATTGTTAAACTCGTGATGTAATCGAACAGCAAAAACAAAAATAAACCTCGTCTGTATTCAGAAAACAGTGAAGATATTTTATCTTTAGAGCAGAGAAAGCCACTGATACAAAACCTTAATTCATCCACTTCCTTTCTAGCAGCAAAGAGGCCTGGCTTATGTATATGTGAGCAGATCTGAACTGCAGGGTTTGCCTACCCTCACATATTGATCATGAGGTCTGTCCTCACTTCTTATAATACAACAACATGTCAGCATTGTAAACTTGTTATTCATAGGTGACGCACTCTTTCTACCACCACCCCGTCAATATCCTGATCCACGTCAGCATATCCATGATGCAGTAGCACCCTCCCAACATGAAATAATTATGCGAAATATACTCCCAGCTATACTTGTTCTCTTGTTTCCAGTTTTGAGTGTTTGGGGTTATTTTGCTGTTCAAATTGGCATCTGCCCATTCCCAGAAGTCTGCAATCTTGGTGTCACTCTGGACCCTCTCGTTCAAGTCGCACATCAAGTTCATCACCAGATTTGATCTCTACGTCTCTAGAGTCCAGACTATGAATGCAAATTTTAAGCAATTTTTTGAATTGATAGTCGGCTGCCTTAACAATCGATTATCTGTTGATCATTAATGGTTTCATGTAACAGTTTGAAGCACTGACTTGATCTATGTTTAATGCAAAATCAGAGAAGGCTACATTAGGAGTGGCCATGGCCGCTGTTGCCCCACACTTTGGCCTCGATGCCCTGTTGAAAAAAAATCATCGTACAGCCGTAGTGGCCTTTGTGCCCGTGGCCCTGTCCGACCCTGTGCCAATTCTCCGCATTCACCTCTGTGTCAAAGTTTCAGATGCAGCGAGGGGTGAAATTTCGCTGCGCCTCTGATGTGCCTCCGGAAGTAGTATCAGAGCCGTAGTATTGGTGAACCGAACCAGTGTGAATGGATAAGCCTTCGGCGCGGAGCGAGGGTGTGTCGCTCTAATGGTGTTTACTGTCTGATAACTTTACAGATCCTTCACTCAACAAAATATAGATAAATGTCCCACAAAGCAACGTTACATGACCATACAACAGTAACGTAGTAACTGGTCATGTCTTTGGCAACTTATATGAGGAAAAAAATACCGCAGTTATTCGTGGAGAAGTGTCTGTCCGACCGACTCCTCGTCACATTTCTGCCCGAAAAACAGCGTCTGTCCCCGGCAAAAAACTTTAACTCACCAACTTTTTGTCGCGGTGAAAAAAGTCACTGCGATGGTCAGCCCTCCTGACCGAGACTTCAGTGAACTTTCCGCCATAAACAGCCTCCCTCCCCGCAAGTGGTAGAGTCAGACAGCGTCCAGTTTACTGATGGCGATTATGTAATTAAGAGAAAAATGTAATTTTGTCATTTTCCAGGGTGTTTGGTGGGTCAGTATCCTATCACAACACATTATAACACCATCATATGATTATAAACAGTCAGCAGGTACATGTTTAGGTGAACAGGAGGACACCGGGGGAACCACTTTGAAAAAAACACACGTCATCATCTTGACGTGTACCGTCATGCCTCTTTTGGAGCCGCGGCGCTGGCTTTCTGTGTGAATTATACTCTGGTTCATCTTTTTGCCGGAGCTGCTCGGCTCTGTGTGAACAACCATCGGCGGAGAATTGGCGAACCGCCGCTGCGCCGATAATGCGGCGTCTCTGTGTGAAAAGGGCTACTGTCTCTCTCTCTCTCTCTCTCTCTCTCTCTCTCTCTCTCTCTCTCTCTCTCTCTCACTCACACACACACACACACACACACACACACACTCTGTTTCTAAATCTTTTGTAAGATGTAATTTGAAAAAAAAAAAGTTTTTCAATGTACAATTAACTTGATATGTATATAAGATTTAATACATAATATGTATTGCTTATTGCTTTCAAGTAGTAATTCCTTTGTGAGATGTACTTAAAAAACAGTTTTCTAATATAACATTAACTTGATATTGGTATTGAAAAATGTTTTAATACATAATCCATGTCTTTTTAAAAATTAGGATGTTTGGATGGATTCAATCTGAAAGGTAAAACCATCAAATTTTACTCAATGGCCTTGGTGCCCCTAAAAACAAAAAGAGAAGTGAAGGCCAAATCGCCTTGCCCCGAAAATGACGAAATTCCAACCCTGGTGTAGTGGCTATTTTCTGTGGAGATTGGTAAGAAATCACCTCGATTAATTGCTTGCTGATTTTAGTATTTGTCAGGACGACTGAGACAAAGTGAGCATTTCCTCTGTAAGCAGAGATTGTACAAGAGGACAGGTCTGATGGTCTGGTCTCTGACACCATAGATGAGAGAACTCAGACATCTTGGAAGGATGATAAGACAAACATAGAACACAATCTGGAGGGGCAGAAGTATTGTCAGGTCTAGGACCTTTGAGATAGCTATGAGCATTGGGCTGTATACAGTTGAGGAGAGACTGAGGCCCAGCTGCACCAGATGCAGCAGCAGTGTTTTACGAGCCTTTGAGGCTTTATCTGTGGAGGCTGACCTGGCAACTAAAATCACACCCATGTAGGAGCAACTAACTGTCACACCGGTTGATAGAAACAGACAATAAGTAAAGCATTTGTCATAAAGTTCAGACATTTGATCAAGCAACATTCTCTCTTCGCCACAGAAGCGTTTCATCTGCAGGCTCTGCAGTTCTTCAAATCTGAAATTTGATAGCAGAACAACTTTAGTGAAAATATTTAGTGCACTGAAGGTCCAAACCACAATAATAGCAACCTCTGTGTTTCTGATGGTGATGATGGTAGCATGTTTCAGTGGGTAACACACAGCAACACATCTCTCCAGAGACATCACCAACAGTGTGAGAGGAGAGATCACAGTGTTGAGATTGGCGAGCATGATGAGAACACCACACACAGGATATGTCAGTGTTACTTTCGAAGCAGCCAGTATGTACATTAACTGGCCGTGTACCAGCAGTACAGTGTCTGCAAAAAGGAGGTTATACAAAAGAATGTAACGGGAGGTCTCACGAAACACAGATTTACTTCTCAAGGTGAATAACATGGTGCCATTAATGAAAAGAAACACACAACATGGCACCGTGGACACAGTGGACGTCATCACTCTCTCCAGTAACCCCCATCCAACAGTGATGTTGATCTGAGATTGAGTTGCACTTGACATCTTAAAGAAACACTGTAGACATGTATAATTGTTAAACTCTTGATGTAATCGAACAGCAAAAACAAAAATAAACCTCGTCTGTATTCAGAAAACAGTGAAGATATTTTATCTTTAGAGCAGAGAAAGCCACTGATACAAAACCTTAATTCATCCACTTACTTTCTAGCAGCAAAGAGGCCTGGCTTATGTATATGTGAGCAGATCTGAACTGCAGGGTTTGCCTGCCCTCACATATTGATCATGAGGTCTGTCCTCACTTCTTATAATACAACAACATGTCAGCATTGTAAACTTATTATTCATAGGTGACGCACTCTTTCTACCACCACCCCGTCAATATCCTGATCCACGTCAGCATATCCATGATGCAGTAGCACCCTCCCAACATGAAATAATTATGCGAAATATACTCTCAGATATACTTGTTCTCTTGTTTCCAGTTTTGAGTGTTTGGGGTTATTTTGCTGTTCAAATTGGCATCTGCCCATTCCCAGAAGTCTGCAATCTTGGTGTCACTCTGGACCCTCTCGTTCAAGTCGCACATCAAATTCATCACCAGATTTGCTTTCTACGTCCTCAAAACGTCTCTAGAGTCCAGACTATGAAAGCAAATTTTAAGCAATTTTTTGAATTGGTAGTCGGCTGCCTTAACAATCGATTATCTGTTGATCATTAATGGTATTACGTAACAGTTTGAAGCACTGACTTGATCTATGTGTAATGCAAAATCAGAGGAGGCTACATTAGGAGTGAGAAGAACAGATAAAGTAAACACCAAATTCCTTTGAGTTAAATTAAAAAACAGGAAATAATGACTTCATTTTAGTTGCGGAGCTCCAATCTGTGACTTTACCATATCCTTTTGTATTTTTTAAATTAGAAATTGCTTATGTTTGATTAACAACATTTTCTCATACCATTATTTTGTACTTTATTTTGATATTTCTTTTTGATGAGCAAGTATTTGTTGTTTGTAACAAGATTCTCTTGATATATTTGTGCCCATCTGTGATTGTCGGTTAGAACATTTTTAATCAGTAAATTCTTGACGGCCAGTAATCGATAAATGATTAGTCATCAACATCCCTAATCTGGACTCCTCTCTCGGACTGTGTGGCTGACACCCTTATTGATACCTGCATCACCTCCTGTCAGGATTATTGCAGTTGAGTCCTGTCAGATGGTTTAGATAACCGTGATCAAACGTTGGCTTCTTTACAATCTGTCTGCTTGTCTGGCTGCTTGTTCTTCTTGACACGTTGGACTACATTGTAGCAATGTCGCAGCACTGTCATGTGTCGGCAAATACTTTGTCAGCTGTCAGAAATGATGGCCAAAGTCACCAAAGTAAGACCCAAGGATGAAATTAAACAGAATTATCCTTTGTGCATCCTTTCATGGGATTCCAGAAAATCCATTGAATGTAATGGGTTCGCCTAAATCGCTGCGTTTTGCGCATCTTTTGTTGAAAAACAAATCTTTTCTGATTGTTGAAAAACAGGCAAGACTACAGATACCTTAACGTGAGAATACTTTTAAAAGGAACATCAAATAATATCTATGGTTTCTTTGGTTTCTCATATAATCACAAACGTTGTGAATGCACTGTGAGTTGTGTGAGGTGATTGAGACAACTTGCTGGTACAGGAAAAGACTTGATGTCATCTTCTTTTGTGTCCAGTCTTATAAATAGCTCACATAGTTTCATTAGTGTAGTTCATTATTTTACACGTCTGTACAAGTCATTTATTCTAGTGTTTTTAAATCGTGCTTCTGTGCTTGAAAAATAATTTCAACAAATTCTTTAATTGCGGACCTTTGTGTTTGTTAAATGAGTTCATGTAGATGTTTGTAATTGGTTGGAATAAAGTTACACATTTTTAAATATGTAACACATTTTGCATTTGAACCTTATGGTCTGCAGATTTAAACAATGGTGTTGCAAGTGTGCAGAAGTTACAAACATGCTTTGGAGTAAGAGTTCATTTGGTTTTTATTTAAATGTTTTCAGTCACTAAGAAATACATTCACATGAGCCACTTTATTTGGTACACCTGTCAATTATTGCTCAATTCTGACTAGGACTGGGCGATATGGCCTCAAATCAATATCACGATATATTAAGCAACTCACCTCGATAACGATAAATGAACGATAAGTAAAAAATGCTACAGAAAAGTTGCCCGCACACCTCCATTGTAAATGAGTTTGACCTGGAAACGAAACTACGGTGAATCTTAAAAGTGGCTTTTTCGTCGTAATTATGCTTTTACACAAAGGTTTGACTCGTGTTCATTCACAAAATAAGCCGAGGTTGCATTTTGGCAACAGTTACACATGAACATACTGGTAGCCTACACACACAGCCAAACAAGACATAAAACAACTTTTTTTTTGTTTTTAAACACCGAATATACCGACATGGGCAAAATGACGTTGGTTATCGTTGTAAATTTCAGTATCGGTAAATTTTCGGTTTGTCGCCCAGGCCTAATTCTGACTGACATTATCAGAGAGACATCAAGTCAACCATACTTTATATTTATTATGAGGTTGCTCAAACAATCCTCAAATAAATGCCTCCGTGTGGTGGAAATGTTTTCATTCAGATTGATAGAGAATGACAGGGATTTATTGATTTTGGTATTGTCTTCTTCAGTCACATAAACAATTGAGTCTTGCACTTCTGACAAATGAAATGACATTTACACGATGCATTACCTCCCACTGATAGTTTTCTAAGTTTCCCCTCCCCTTGTATATGAAGAAATCAAGTTTCTGTTTCAGTGTGTCCTATTCAGACATGTAGAACGTTTTTTTGTTTTCTTTCATGGCACTTGTAAGAACCACCTCACAATCATGACAGGCTTGCTGAGGCATGCTGGCCAATGTTGTGTCACACTTCTGTTTCTCCGATTTCATGGTAGATTTTTGAGAATTGTTGCATCCATATGTGTATCAGGCATGTTTTTTTTTTTTCCAGACACACTTAACAATACATGAAATTAAAGTGTTTGCAGCATTTTGGCCAACTGTGCAAATTTGTTTTACCATAGCTGCTCCTGTGTAACATAAGCATCTTAATCCAAAGTTGCTGTGGTTTCAGTTAAGACCTTTATTTGCACAATTAACATAATTATGGTTAAAGTCTCCTTTTTGTGCTCCTTCTTTTGCTGGGTTACTGCTGGGATTTAAAAAAAAAAACTTTGCTAAGGAGTGCTGCTGTGCTTTTTCAATCCACTGAAACTACTGCACTGATTCAACTTAATGTTTGATTAAGTATGAGTAAACAACTATGGGTGTAGTGGTTATTTCCTGTGGAGATTGGTAAGAAATCAGCTCGATTAATTGCTTGCTGATTTTAGTATTTGTCAGGACGACTGAGACAAAGTGAGCATTTCCTCTGTAAGCAGAGATTGTACAAGAGGACAGGTCTGATGGTCTGGTCTCTGACACCATAGATGAGAGAACTCAGACATCTTGGAAGGATAATAAGACAAACATAAAAAACACTCGGGAGGTGCGTAAGTATTGTCCTGTCTAGGACCTTTGAGATAGCTATGAGCATTGGGCTGTATACAGTTGAGGAGAGACTGAGGCCCAGCTGCACCAGATGCAGCAGCAGTGTGTTACGAGCCTTTGAAGCTTTATCTGTGGAGGCTGACCTGGCTATTAAAATCACACCCATGTAGGAGCAACTAACTGTCACACCGGTTGATAGAAACAGACAATAAGTAAAGCATTTGTCATAAAGTTCAGACATTTGATTAAGCAAAATGCTTTGTTTGCCACAGAAGCGTTTCATCTGCAGGCTCTGCAGTTCTTCAAATCTGAAATTTAATAGCAGAACAACTTTAGTGAAAATATTTAGTGCACTGAAGGTCCAAACCACAATAATAGCAACCTCTGTGTTTCTGATGGTGATGATGGTAGCATGTTTCAGTGGGTAACACACAGCAACACATCTCTCCAGAGACATCACCAACAGTGTGAGAGGAGAGATCACAGTGTTGAGATTGGCGAGCATGATGAGAACACCACACACAGGATATGTCAGTGTTACTTTCGAAGCAGCCAGTATGTACATTAACTGGCCGTATACCAGCAGTACAGTGTCTGCAAAAAGGAGGTTATACAGAAGAATGTAACGGGAGGTCTCACGAAACACAGATTTACTTCTCAAGGTGAATAACATGGTGCCATTAATGAAAAGAAACACACAACATGGCAGCGTGAACACAGTGGACATCATCACTCTCTCCAGTAGCCCCCATCCAACAGTGACGTTGATCTGAGATTGAGTTGCATTTGACATCTTAAAGAAACACTGTAGACATGTATAATTGTTAAACTCGTGATGTAATCGAACAGCAAAAACAAAAATAAACCTTGTCTAGTCTGTATTCAGAAAACAGTGAAGATATTTTATCTTTAGAGCAGAGACAGCCACTGATACAAAACCTTAATTCATCCACTTCCTTTCTAGCAGCAAAGAGGCCTGGCTTATGTATATGTGAGCAGATCTGGACTGCAGGGTTTGTCTGCCCTCACATATTGATCATGAGGTCTGTCCTCACTTCTTATAATACAACAACATGTCAGCATTGTAAACTTGTTATTCATAGGTGACGCACTCTTTCTACCACCTCCCCCTCAATATCCTGATCCACGTCAGCATATCCATGATGCAGTAGCACCCTCCCAACATGAAATAATTATGCGAAATATACTCTCAGATATACTTGTTCTCTTGTTTCCAGTTTTGAGTGTTTGGGGTTATTTTGCTGTTCAAATTGGCATTTGCCCATTCCCAGAAGTCTGCAATCTTGGTGTCACTCTGGACCCTCTCGTTCAAGTCGCACATCAAGTTCATCACCAGATTTGATCTCTACGTCTCTAGAGTCCAGACTATGAATGCAAATTTTAAGCAATTTTTTTAATTGATAGTTGGCTGCCTTAACAATCGATTATCTGTTGATCATTAATGGTTTCATGTAACAGTTTGAAGCACTGACTTGATCTATGTTTAATGCAAAATCAGAGAAGGCTACATTAGGAGTGGCCATGGCCGCTGTTGCCCCACACTTTGGCCTCGATGCCCTGTTGAAAAAAAATCATCGTACAGCCACAGTGGCCTTTGTGCCCGTGGCCCTGTGCCAATTCTCCGCATTCACCTCTGTGTCAAAGTTTCAGATGCAGCGAGGGGTGAAATTTCGCTGCGCCTCTGATGTGCCTCCGGAAGTAGTATCAGAGCCGCAGTATTGGTGAACCGAACCAGTGTGAATGGATAAGCCTTCGGCGCGGAGCGAGGGTGTGTCGGTCTAATGGTGTTTACTGTCTGATAACTTTACAGATCCTTCACTCAACAAAATATAGATAAATGTCCCACAAAGCAACGTTACATGACAATACAACAGTAACGTAGTAACTGGTCATGTCTTTGGCAACTTATATGAGGAAAAAAATACCGCAGTTATTCGTGGAGAAGTGTCTGTCCGACCGAGTCCTCGTCACATTTCTGCCCGAAAAACAGCGTCTGTCCCCGGCAAAAAACTTTAACTCACCAACTTTTTGTCGCGGTGAAAAAAGTCACTGCGATGGTCAGACCTCCTGACCGAGACTTCAGTGAACTTTCCGCCATAAACAGCCTCCCTCCCTGCAAGTGGTAGAGTCAGACAGCGTCCAGTTTACTGATGGCGATTATGTAATTAAGAGAAAAATGTAATTTTGTCATTTTCCAGGATGTTTGGTGGGTCAGTATCCTATCACAACACATTATAACACCATCATATGATTATAAACAGTCAGCAGGTACATGTTTAGATGAACAGGAGGACACCGGGGGAAACACGTTGAAAAAAACACGTCATCATCTTGACGTGTACCGTCATGCCTCTTTTGGAGCCGCGGCGCTGGCTTTCTGTGTGAATTATACTCTGGTTCATCTTTTTGCCGGAGCTGCTCGGCTCTGTGTGAACAACCATCGGCGGAGAATTGGCGAACCGCCGCTGCGCCGATAATGCGGCGTCTCTGTGTGAAAAGGGCTACTGTCTCTCTCTCTCTCTCTCTCTCACACACACACACTCTGTTTCTAAATCTTTTGTAAGATGTAATTTGAAAAAAAAAGTTTTTCAATGTACTATTAACTTGATATTTATATAAGATTTAATACATAATATGTATTGCTTATTGCTTTCAAGTAGTAATTCCTTTGTGAGATGTACTTAAAAAAACAGTTTTCTAATATAACATTTACTTGATATTGGTATTGAAAAAAGTTTTAATACATAATCCATGTCTTATTATAAATTAGGATGTTGTGGATTCAATCTGAAAGGTAAAACCATCAAATTTTACTCAATGGCCTTGGTGCCCCTAAAAACAACCCTGGCGTAGTGGCTATTTTCTGTGGAGATTGGTAAGAAATCAACTCGATTCATTGCTTGCTGATTTTAGTATTTGTCAGGACGACTGAGACAAAGTGAGCATTTCCTCTGTAAGCAGAGATTGTACAAGAGGACAGGTCTGATGGTCTGGTCTCTGACACCATAGATGAGAGAACTCAGACATCTTGGAAGGATAATAAGACAAACATAAAAAACATTCTGGAGGGGCAGAAGTATTGTCAGGTCTAGGACCTTTGAGATAGCTATGAGCATTGGGCTGTATACAGTTGAGGAGAGACTGAGGCCCAGCTGCACCAGATGCAGCAGCAGTGTGTTACGAGCCTTTGAAGCTTTATCTGTGGAGGCTGACCTGGCTATCAAAATCACACCCATATAGGAGCAACTAACTGTCACACCGGTTGATAGAAACAGACAATAAGTAAAGTATTTGTCATAAAGTTCAGACATTTGATTAAGCAACATTCTCTCTTGGCCACAGAAGCGTTTCATCTGCAGGCTCTGCAGTTCTTCAAATCTGAAATTTGATAGCAAAATAACTCTAGTGAAAATATTTAGTGCACTGAAGGTCCAAACCACAATAATAGCAACCTCTGTGTTTCTGATGGTGATGATGGTAGCATGTTTCAGTGGGTAACACACAGCAACACATCTCTCCAGAGACATCACCAACAGTGTGAGAGGAGAGATCACAGTGTTGAGATTGGCGAGCATGATGAGAACACCACACACAGGATATGTCAGTGTTACTTTCGAAGCAGCCAGTATGTACATTAACTGGCCGTATACCAGCAGTACAGTGTCTGCAAAAAGGAGGTTATACAGAAGAATGTAACGGGAGGTCTCACGAAACACAGATTTACTCCTCAAGGTGAATAACATGGTGCCATTAATGAAAAGAAACACACAACATGGCAGCGTGAACACAGTGGACATCATCACTCTCTCCAGTAGCCCCCATCCAACAGTGACGTTGATCTGAGATTGAGTTGCACTTGACATCTTAAAGAAACACTGTAGACATGTATAATTGTTAAACTCTTGATGTAATCGAACAGCAAAAACAAAAATAAACCTTGTCTAGTCTGTATTCAGAAAACAGTGAAGATATTTTATCTTTAGAGCAGAGAAAGCCACTGATACAAAACCTTAATTCATCCACTTACTTTCTGGCAGCAAAGAGGCCTGGCTTATGTATATGTGAACAGATCTGGACTGCAGGGTTTGCCTGCCCTCACATATTGATCATGAGGTCTGTCCTCACTTCTTATAATACAACAACATGTCAGCATTGTAAACTTATTATTCATAGGTGACGCACTCTTTCTACCACCACCCCGTCAATATCCTGATCCACGTCAGCATATCCATGATGCAGTAGCACCCTCCCAACATGAAATAATTATGTGAAATATGGTCTCAGATATTCTTGTTCTCTTGTTCCCAATTTTGAGTGTCTGGAGTTATTTTGCTGTTCAAATTGGCATCTGCCCATTCCCAGAAGTCTGCAATCTTGGTGTCACTCTGGACCCTCTCGTTCAAGTCGCACATTAAATTCATCACCAGATTTGCTTTCTACGTCCTCAAAACTTCTCTAGACTCCAGACTATGAAAGCAAATTTTAAGCAATCTTTTGAATTGGTAGTCGGCTGCCTTAACAATCGATTATCTGTTGATCATTAATGGTATTATGTAACAGTTTGAAGCACTGACTTGATCTATGTGTAATGCAAAATCAGAGGAGGCTACATTAGGAGTGAGAAGAACAGATAAAGTAAACGCCAAATTACTTCGAGATAAATTAAAAAACAGGAAATAATGACTTCATTTTAGTTGTGGAGCTCCAATCTGTGACTTTACCATATCCTTTTGTATTTTTTAAATTAGACATTGCTCATACCATTATTTTGTACTTTATTTTGATTTTTTTAATAAGCAAGTATTTGTAACAAGATTCTCTTGATATATTTTTGCCCATCTGTGATTGTCGGTTAGAACATTTTTAATCAGTAAATTCTTGACAGTGAGTAATCGATAAATGATTAGTCATCAACATCCCTACTCTGGACTCCACTCTCAGACTGTGTGGCTGACACCCTTATTGATACCTGCATCACCTCCTGTCAGTGTTATTGCAGTCGAGTCCTGTCAGATGGTTTAGATAACCGTGATCAAACGTTGGCTTCTTTACAATCTGTCTGCTTGTCTGGCTGCTTGTTCTTCTTGACACGTTAATTGCGGACCTTTGTGTTTGTTAAATGAGTTTATGTAGATGTTTGTAATTGGTTGGAATAAAGTCACACATTTTTAGATATGTAACACATTTTGCATTTGAACCTTTTGGTCTGCAGATTTAAACAATGGTGTTGCAAGTGTGCATAAGTTACAAACATGCTTTGGAGTAAGAGTTAATTTGGTTTTTATTGAAATGTTTTCAGGCACTTAGAAATACATTCACATGAGCCACTTAATTTGGTACACCTGTTAATTATTGCTCAGTTCTGACTGACATTATCAGAGAGATGTCAAGTCAACCATACTTTACATTAATTATGAGGTTGTAGTTTACAGTGATAATGAAGTGGATGGCATCATACTTCATTATCATTTCCAACCTCTAATTCCAGGTTTCTAACAAAGACTGTCTCTCTTGCAAGAATTTCAGAAACAATCCTCAAATAAATGCCTCCGTGTGGTGAAAATGTTTTCATTCAGATTGATAGAGAATGACAGGGATTTATTGACTTTGGTATTGTCTTCTTCAGTCACATAAACAATTGAGTCTTGCATTTCTAACAAATGAAATGACATTTACACGATGCATTACGTCCCATTCATAGTTTTCTAAGTTTCCCCTCCCCTTGTATATGAAGAAATCAAGTTTCTGTTTGTGTGTCCTCTTTAGACATGTAGAAGGTTTTTTTGTTTTTTTTCATGGCATTTGTAAGAACCACCTCGCAATCATGACAGGCTTGCTGAGGCATGCTGGCCAATGTTGTGCCACACTTCTGTTTTTTTGATTTCATGGTAGTTTTTTGAGAATTGTTGCATCCATATGTGTATCAGGCGTGTTTTTCTTTTTTCAGACTCACTTAACAGTACATGAAATTAAAGTGTTTGCAGCATATTGGCCAACTGTGCAAATGTGTTTTACCATAGCTGCTCCTGTGTAACATAAACATCTTAATCCAAAGTTGTTGTGGATTCAGTTAATACCTTTATTTGCACAATTAACATAATTATGGTTAAAGTCTCCTTTTTGTGCTCCTTTTGCTGGGTTACTGCTGGATTAAAAAAAAACTTTGCTAAGGAGTGCTGCTGTGCTTTTTTCGATCCACTGAAACTACCGCACTGATTCAACTTAATGTTTGATTAAGTATGAGTAAACAACTATGGGTGAAGTGGCTATTTTCTGTGGAGATTGGTAAGAAATCAACTTGATTCATTGCGTGAGATTTGAAACAAAGGCGATGGTTACACCACCATTGGCCTCATATGCACTTTGATTGCACACAAGATGAATTTGGAGGGAAAGTGACCTACTGTTTCAGAAAGGTAGCTGTGCTACCATGAGGCATCCTCCTCTAAAGTTATGAATGGAAGATATCACGAGACACACGTATCTTATGATATAGCGAGGTTATTAACCATAAGTCTCCAACATGTCGCTCATAAGATTATGTCACCCAGAATATGTATATATGGATGTGTTTGTGGAGGTTAGTAAAATGGGCTAGGTTACTGGCAAGTTCTGCTTCTCACTTGGTACCACCAAGATACCATCACTCACTGAGGAACCTGTGAAGAGCTTGGAAAAGGTGTTCAACTGCAGCCTGAGAGACGCAGCCTCCATACAAGCGACCAACCAAGACCTGGAGACCTGGCTAGCCGTGGTGGACAAGTCTGGCCTCCCTGGCAAATTCAAGGCCTGGATTTACCAGCATGGTATTCTCCCTCAGATCCTCTGGCCCCTCTTGGTCTATGAAGTCCCCATTTCAACTGTGGAAGGCTTTGAGATGAGGATCAGCAGGTTTCTGCGCAGGTGGCTGGGACTGCCGCGAAGCCTGAGCAGCATCGCTCTGTACGGGCAGAACAACAAGCTGAAGCTCCCCATCAGCAGCCTGAGCGAGGAGTTCATGGTGACGCGGTCCAGGGAGCTGCTACAATATCGGGAGTCAAGTGACCCAAAGGTTGCCCAGGCTGGGATCGAAGTCAGGACGGGGCGGAAGTTGATAACTGCTGAGGCTGTGGACGTCGCAGAGGCAAGGCTACGGCAAAGGGTACCGGTGGGCACACTGGCACAGGGAAGAACACCTCGCTACGAAAAGGCGCAGGGGACAGAGAGGAGGTCGCTGATCAGGTGTTGAGGAGAAGGTGTTGAGGAGAAGCGAGCCAGCCAGATGGTGGGAATGCGGCAACAGGGAGCCTGGACGAGATGGGAGCAAGCTGCAGAGCGCAAGGTTACATGGACCGAGCTGTGGAAAGCTGAACCCCATCGGATTAAATTCTTGATCCAGGCGGTCTACGACGAGTCCATCCAACCTCTTTATCTCGGGGAAGGTGGAGACACCAGCTTGCCCCCTCTGCCAGAGGAGAGGAACCTTGGAGCACATCCTAAGCTGCTGCACAAAAGCCCTGGGCGAAGGGCACTACCGCTGGCGACATGACCAGGTCGTGAAAGCCATAGCGGATTCCATCTGCAGTGGGATCAGCCACAGCAAGAGCCTTCGCCCAGTAAAGAACACCATCGCTTTTATCAGAGCTGGGGAGAAGTCTACAGCAGCTGCCCGAAACACTCTGGCTGCCTCTGGCTTGTTGGCAACGGCACGCGATTGGGAGCTGACAGTTGATCTGGGGAAGCAGCTGAAGTTCCCCGAAGCTGTCGCCAAGACAACGTTAAGACCAGACATTGTTCTTACCTCAGTAGCCTCCAAGCAGGTAATTCTCTTGGAGCTCACTGTGCCTTGGGAGGACCGTATGGAGGAGGCCAATGAGAGAAAGAGGGCAAAGTACTCGGAGCTAGTGGAGGAGTGCCGGAGCAATGGTTGGCGGGCAAGATGCCAACCCATTGAAGTGGGATGCCGGGGATTTGTGGGCCAATCCCTCTGCAGGTCCTACAAAATGCTGAGCATCAAAGGGGCCAGCCAGCGAAGGGCCATCAAGTTGGCCACTGATGCAGCAGAAGTGGCGTCGAGGTGGCTGTGGATCAGGAGGGGAGAGGCGTGGCATGTAGGGTAGCGCTGCCTGGACACAAGCTGGGGCTTGATCAACCCCAGCTGGGTCGCAGCTGGGTCGCATGACAATGACGTAATTTATCTGTATGTGGCTATGTAAGAATAATAACAAATATGTAAATGTAAATACTGTTTTAGCACCATAACAATTGATACAAACCCCTTTTTTAAGGCCATTCAGGTACTGGTTCGGAACCAGTGCCTACTCTGGAACCAGTTCTATATCATATTGAGACTATCTCTCCACCTAGCTACATTTTCCATATGTACTGTATGTCGCAAAATAAGAGTGTGACAATATATGTATATGAAATACACACTACCCTATATCTGAAATGATAAATAAATTAAAAAAAGAAGGTGGAAATGGCAAAAGGTCACCCAAGTGCAGGCTGGGGTGTGCGTGTGCCTGTAGGAGCTGGGCAGGAATAATAATAATGAGAAACTTTATTTCTGTCGCAGCTTTGTGAATGTTTGTCTTGCCTCGGCAGCCAGACCATGACAGCCCGTAAGGACCCTGCCTCCTGCATGAATTGCTTTATCATGCCAGTGCAAGTCACATCAGGGAGGCAAGGTGCCCCTTGTTTAAAGGGAAAGGCCTGCCATTTCCACTCCAGTAGCTCAGCAAGCTAAGTGTCCCAAGAAGAGCTAAATGAGCTATGCTCGCAATGACGGCCAGGGTCACAGGCAGTTACTGAAGCTTGCCTTTAAAGACAAAGTTTACGTTTCTGCCGTAAATGAGTCCTCCCCCTCTGAGATGGAGGAAATCTTGATGGCCCCATGTACCCTCACGGAAAAGACAGGTGCATGGATGCAGCCTTTGGGCCTCTGAGGTGAGAAAGGACTCAGAATCCTAAACTGCCTGGTAGATTGGCTGATATGGGCCCGGACAGGAGACCAGGGTCACTACCATGTAGCCAAACTCTTAGAGCATAATCAGGGCCTAGGTCTTCACCTCAACCATGAGAAGAGAAGCTGGTACCATGTCAGGTTACACATTTGCTGGGCATGGTTATAGACCCGGGGCTACCACAGTGGCTCTGACCCTCAAGAAACAAGAGACTTTCAGGGCCTGTCTAGCACACTTTTGCTAGACACTGTTTGTCACCTGGAAATGGTGCCTATGGCTCTTGGGCGGCAGTAGTCTAAATAGTTCCATTGGCCCTTCTTTACATGCGCCCAGTACAGAGATGCCTCCTCAGCCATAGGCCCCACCAACAGGTGCGGCTGCAGGCCAAAGTGTGAGTCACCTACATGTTACATCTGGTGCTCCACTGGTGAGACACTCAAGAAATCATGCCAGGAGGAGCAGGCTGGGTCCGGTGGCCAGTCGTCGACTGGTGTCGTCCAACATGTCCCTGGTAGGCTGGGCCGCACAAAGGCAAAGGGATATTGGGCAGTTGGGATAGCCTGCTTGAGACTGCTTCATAACCAGTTAAAAGTTGTTTGTAGTACATTTAAATTCCACTAACAAAACAATGCTTTCATTTATGTATAACTTCTGTGCTAAGACTCACGTGTCACTATTAAACACACTGTCAGACAAATTTAATTAATGTAGCAAACAAAGCTGTACACCTTGCAGGCCTCTTTTGAGGACTTAATTTTGAAAAGACTAAAGGCAGGTCTAGCACAAACAAAGTCTTAGATATATTTCTTCTGTCAACAAAGGGCCGTAGCCTCCAGCAGAAAATAATTGCTAATACCAAAAAAACAGAAAATATCCTTCACATGTCAACAGATTGCAGCCAAGCACAGCTTCATAGAACCACAAGCTGGCTGTTAAAACCTACATGCTGCTCTTGTGTTCTTTTTCCTTCTATCACAGTACTGTAATAATACTAATTATTATTATAATTTTATTACACGGCTCTATTGAATGCTGCTCTCTGATTGGTCCATCGCTGTGTTCTACGGTCCGTTATTTCTGTATAATGACCGTCGTCAAGTATAACAGACCGGCGCTCTGATCCGCCCTGGCAACATATAGCAACATACGCAAGACAGCACCGCTGTCCAGCTCCTCTCTCAGGCCGGCCTTGAAAGTGAAAGTGAAAATGAAAACTTTACCGCCCAATCATTGCCGCTGCTGAATCATTGTGGTTGATTATTTATTATTTATTTCACTAGTAAGGCTGTGTAATAAGCGGGATAATGTATAGTTAGTTGGTTGTTATGGAGAAATAAACCCCTTCAGGTTGTATGGAACCCCTCCGCTTCCCGTCGGGGTTCCATACAACCTGTCGGGGTTTATTTCTCCATAACAACCTCCGAACTATACATTATCCCTTACATAATTAGAATTAGAATTAGAATTGTGATTAACTCATAGAAAACATAAAACAATAGTATTTTACATGATACAGTACATTGGACAACATCAACATTAAATGTGAAAAAAATTCAGTCACATTACAACAATACCAATGCAATACTGGGGGAACTGGACCGATTTTTTTATTGTCATTTTTACTGTATACTGACACAAAGCATGTTGTGTCATAGAGATATACTGGCAAATGTTATACAAACATACTTCCATGCATTCATACATGCATATATAAATGTAATGTCAGTACATTTGATTACTTGAATACAAGTACTGTACTTGAGTACAATTTTAAGGAACTTTTATTTTACTTGTAACTTGTATTTTATTATTTCCATTTTCTGCTACCACTCCATTACACTCAGGAAGCCAATATTGTACTTTTTACTCAAATACATTTATTTGATAACTTTAGTTAGTTACTTTGCTGCTTACATGCAGCATCAGAGCCAAAACCATTTTTCAAATAATTTATCTGCAACCTTATAATGAAAAAAAAACCCAGATAGTTTAGGTTGAATTTACTTTTACTTATATTTTTGATACTAAGTACACTTACTGCCATAATGTTACAAGATAAATACATTTAATATGTTTCCCCTGCATAGATGACTTAGGTGGGCTGACCAGGTATATTTGGCGACCCAAATACTTGTACATACTTATTCCACAATTTTACATTTGTATTACATTTGTATAACTCACTGAGGAAAGCTCGCAGACAAACAGAAATAGTAACTGATGTGACATTATACATGAACTAACTAATCATCACTTTTGTAAATGGTAGGCTGCATAAACACAGATTATTATTGTTATTGTTATTATTAATATCATTATTATTATTATTATTGTCATTTTGAATATGTAGTAAAAGTTGGGTGTGTATTGAAAAGCATTCACGTGAAATTGTTACTGGCTCTTGTTTCGGAAAAGTGAGCATCTCCATCGACAGCAAAGATTTTGCATGAGGGCAGGCCTGATGGTTTGATCCCTGAGCCCATAGATGAGAGCACTCAGACATCTTGGTAAGATATTCAGGCACACAAAGCATACATTGTAAACCCGCATGAGGGCTAATCTCCCCACTGTTCTTGCGATGGCTACCATGATGGTGGTGTTCAAGGTGGAGGTAAGAATCAGGCTCAGCTGAATCAGGTGAAGCAGAAGTGTTTGAAGAGCCTTTCTAGCTGAGGCTTTGTCTGTTGAGGCAGACCTGGCTACCAGCGCTACACCAATGTAAGAGGCAAAGATTACAACACCAACTGACAGAAAGAGAATGCTGGCATACGCTTCTTCAAAATCATCAAAGATTGGTGCAAAAAACATTGCTTCCTTACTGCAAAAGTCATTCATATGCAGATCAGGGGAGCTTGTTGTAAACACATATAACAGCATAAAAACTCGAATCAGGATGTGAATAAAACTGAAGGCCCACACCAGAGCAATGATGATGCTCATGCTTCTCATGGTAAAGATGGTAGCATGCCTCAGTGGATAGCACACAGCCACAAATCTCTCAAGTGACATCACAGCCAAGGTGAGAGGGGAGATGGTGACAGTGAAAACTGAGAGCAGAATGAGGGTACCACATGCATAATATGAAATTTTTATCCGTAAAGAAGACAGAAAGTAGAGCACAAGGTTCGATACCAGTGCAGCAGTGTCTGCGAAGAGCAGGTTGAACAGCAGGATGTAACGGGATGTCTCACAAAACACCTGCTTAGACCTCAGGGTGAACAGCAAAACACTGTTAATGTAGAAGAAAGAGCAGCTTGATCCCACAGATAACGTGCCAAACAACATTATCTCATGTGATTCTAGATACTGAAAATAGGTGGTGACATTGGCCTTAGGCTGCAACACAGACAACATTACAGAAGGATATGTGAAGAAAAAAAGACTATTGGCTTGTTGTACCAGTAAACTGCAACACATACAAAGTAAAGTTCATCATGTCAAAGAAGCTCAAAATTATTCATCAAAGTTGAACAGTCAAGTCAGCAAGTTAGAGGACGTTTGTTTGCACAGAGAGCAGAAGTGGTGTGCTGCTGGTGTTTCCCTCAACACAAGGTATATATGCTTTGTCCTCAGTTCAGTCCCACATGATATCATTACATCAGCATGGTGTTCAGATTAGAAATTTGCAATGTAACTCTTTACCACTGTCTTTTTCACACTTGCCCCCGTCAAGGTCATCTTTATTATACAGTAGGGGGCAATTTGCTTCATCACCAGCAGTACTTAAATCATTACACTAAACTGCAGACAAACTATTTACTCAAAAACAAGAAAACATACTGTTATAATGCCGTAAAATTGCACAGTGTTTTTCTCCACATTCTGTTGATAATATCAGTTCATGTTTGAATGTTTTATAGGTCCAATTTGTATGAAAAGGAGATTTTTGAGTTTTATTCCCAACTCATCAAATACTGACGCTTTGGGGTGGTGACGGACCCGACCTACCATTCCAAACCATCAGTATTTGACGAGTTGTTAATGACACTCAAAAATGTACTTTTCTTAAGAATCGGACCTTTAAAGGAATAGTTCACTCTAAAACAAAATTCAGTCATTATCGACTCACCCACATGCTGATGAGAAGTCCGGTGTAGTTTCTTATTCCTCAAAGTGCAGCTGGAGACCTGCGGGGCTACTCTCCAGCAACAATAATCCATATAACGAGCGTAAGTGGCGCCCCAGAGGAAAAAGTCCATAAAACTACACAAAAACTTTGTAATATTCCTCCATACTGCTCGTCCGCTGCAATCCAAGTGTCCTGAAGTGGCGACATCCAGAGTTTACTCGAAACAACGTCATTTAGTAAATTTTTCTAGCCTAAACAGTCACTATGCTATATCTGCCTGGAGGCACGCTCCGCGTTCACGCGAGTCTCCCTCACAGTGTTTGCACTACGGAAGCTGCGCCGGACAAGATGAACGAGACTCGCGATAGATACACACCGGTATTTACATCCTGCTGTGAGCGACCGAGCGACACACAAACACAAGAGGGATCTGCTGCACTACTGATTTGAAACCTTGAAACTCTGCGAAGAGCAGGTTGAACAGCAGGATGCAACGTGATGTCTCACAAAACACCTGCTAAGACCTCAGGGTGAACAGCAAAACACTGTTAATGTAGAAGAAAGAGCAGCTTGATCCCACAGATAACGTGCCAAACAACATTATCTCATGTGATTCTAGATACTGAAAATAGGTGGTGACATTGGCCTTAGGCTGCAACACAGACAACATTACAGAAGGATATGAGAAGAAAAAAAGACTATTGGCTTGTTGTACCAGTAAACTGCAACACATACAAAGTAAAGTTCATCATGTCAAAGAAGCTCAAAATTATTCATCAAAGTTGAACAGTCAAGTCAGCAAGTTAGAGGACGTTTGTTTGCACAGAGAGCAGAAGTGGTGTGCTGCTGGTGTTTCCCTCAACACAAGGTATATATGCTTTGTCCTCAGTTCAGTCCCACATGATATCATTACATCAGCATGGTGTTCAGATTAGAAATTTGCAATGTAACTCTTTACCACTGTCTTTTTCACACTTGCCCCCGTCAAGGTCATCTTTATTATACAGTAGGGGGCAATTTGCTTCATCACCAGCAGTACTTAAATCATTACACTAAACTGCAGACAAACTATTTACTCAAAAACAAGAAAACATACTGTTATAATGCCGTAAAATTGCACAGTGTTTTTCTCCACATTCTGTTGATAATATCAGTTCATGTTTGAATGTTTTATAGGTCCAATTTGTATGAAAAGGAGATTTTTGAGTTTTATTCCCAACTCATCAAATACTGACGCTTTGGGGTGGTGACGGACCCGACCTACCATTCCAAACCATCAGTATTTGACGAGTTGTTAATGACACTCAAAAATGTACTTTTCTTAAGAATCGGACCTTTAAAGGAATAGTTCACTCTAAAACAAAATTCAGTCATTATCGACTCACCCACATGCTGATGAGAAGTCCGGTGTAGTTTCTTATTCCTCAAAGTGCAGCTGGAGACCTGCGGGGCTACTCTCCAGCAACAATAATCCATATAACGAGCGTAAGTGGCGCCCCAGAGGAAAAAGTCCATAAAACTACACAAAAACTTTGTAATATTCCTCCATACTGCTCGTCCGCTGCAATCCAAGTGTCCTGAAGTGGCGACATCCAGAGTTTACTCGAAACAACGTCATTTAGTAAATTTTTCTAGCCTAAACAGTCACTATGCTATATCTGCCTGGAGGCACGCTCCGCGTTCACGCGAGTCTCCCTCACAGTGTTTGCACTACGGAAGCTGCGCCGGACAAGATGAACGAGACTCGCGATAGATACACACCGGTATTTACATCCTGCTGTGAGCGACCGAGCGACACACAAACACAAGAGGGATCTGCTGCACTACTGATTTGAAACCTTGAAACTCTGCGAAGAGCAGGTTGAACAGCAGGATGCAACGTGATGTCTCACAAAACACCTGCTAAGACCTCAGGGTGAACAGCAAAACACTGTTAATGTAGAAGAAAGAGCAGCTTGATCCCACAGATAACGTGCCAAACAACATTATCTCATGTGATTCTAGATACTGAAAATAGGTGGTGACATTGGCCTTAGGCTGCAACACAGACAACATTACAGAAGGATATGAGAAGAAAAAAAGACTCTATTGGCTTTTTGTACCAGTAAACTGCAACACATACAAAGTAAAGTTCATCATGTCACCACAAACACCTGTTGAGTTCAGAATGACGAATAATTTGAACTTCTTTTATATAACATAATATATAATAATTATTTTTAAATAATTATATATAATGCCCGCCCCATTTTCTCCCACTGCTTACAAGGTCAAGGTCATCTTTATGATCCCTGACTGGTGATCCAGTCAGCCTTGATTTTCATGTAAGATTTTGTGGCAGACAGAATAGTAAAGTGAAATTGTGGTTTATAGGGAACCAATCTAACCGCCGATGGTACAGATGATGGGACGAGAGTACTGGCAGCTTATGTGAAGTGCCGATACACAAAAAAAAAGCCAGTCGGGCCAAAGTTTGTGAAAGAGCAAAATGTAAAAGTGCTGGTCCACTCCAAACACTAGCCCCATTCACACTTCCCTTTGAGTGCGGGGATCCTGCGCCAATTCTCCGCATCTTCCTCTGTGTGAAAGTCTCAGATGCGGCGAGGGGGGAAATTTTGCTGCGCCTCTGCTGCGCCTCTGGAGGTAGTATCAGAGGCGCAGTATTGACGAACCGAACCAGTGTGAATGGATAAGCCGGCGGCGAGGAGTTAGGGCGTGTCGATCTGACAGTCTAATAACTAAACAGATCTTTCACTCAACAAAATAAAGAGAAATGTCCCACAAAGCAACGTTACAGGACCAAACAACAGTAACGTAGTAACTGGTGCTGTCTTTGGCAACTTTTATGAGGAAAAAAATACTGCAGTTTTACATGGAGAAGTGTCTGTCCCCCTGTCTGTCTGTCCTACCGACTCTGTGTCACATTTCTGCCTGAAAAACAGCGTCTGTCCACGGCAAAATACTTACCATGTCACGACTTCAGTAAAACAGCATCCCTCCCCGCGAGTGAGAGAGTCAGACAGCGTCCTGTTTACTGATGGCAATTAAGTAATTTAGAGCGAAAAAAACGTAACTTTGTCACCAGGATGTTTGGTGGGTCAGGATCTCAATGACAACACATTATAACACCATCCATATGATTATAAACAGTCAGTGGCTTCATGTCTACATTAACAGGAGGACACCGGGGTAAACGCGTTGAAAAAAAACACACAGACACCATTATCATGACGCGTATTGCCATCATCATGACGCGTACCGTCATGCCTCTTTTTGATCTGTGTGAACAAACAACGGCTGAGAATTGGCGAACCGCCGCTGCGGCGATAATGTGAAAAGGGCTACTGGCAGGGACCCATCAGTGTTTGAATCAATTGGTTCTGCATCTCAGCAGATTATATCTGCAACAAGGTGAAAGCAATTTAAACTCACAGAGCAATGGGTGACAAGGGTCAGCCAGGATTGACTGTGCTTTCTTCGACGTGGCCCAAATAATGCAGTGCGTCTATACCTAAAATTCAAGTCATTGCTAGGCTGGGAAATGGCTAGTTGAAAATTTCAAGAAAAAAATGTAATGTGTTGTGTGTGGAGGACCAGGAGGGACATCTTCTGCTCAGCTACTCAAAGCTGTCAGGCTCTGGAGGTGTCTGGTGCAGAGCCAGAACTCCTGGAGGAATAAACATACAAGACATACAAACGCTAAGCATTAATTCTTGTTTGTCAGTTTTAATTGTGTTTTCTGCTGTTATTTATGACTTTGTTGTGCTGAAAACCCAAGTCTGCACAGGGTCTTTTATTTTGAAAATGTACCAAATGTTCTGTTTCCGTTTTTCCATTACATCTGCCTGCCTGGCTCTACTTGTTTTGACTTGCCACTGCTTGAGGTGTGTCTTAAACCAATGATGTGCTTGTCCTGATCCCGTTGTACTTTTGAAGACTCACCACTTACAAAGTGGCTTGCTAATGTTTAATTTATTATAACTTCTTCACATTAAAAGCCCCCCATTATTTAGTCATTTAAAAACTTTTACTATGAATGGTGTGTTTTCACCAGCAGTAACTAAACATGATTCAGTTTCAGTTAGAAGCTACAAAAGTATTGAGAGCTGAACACACTGACTTTTAAAAACCTCTTTCTTCCAGGTGTCCTGCACAGACATGAGGTGAATATAAATTTTTGGGGGGAGACGGTTATTGTTACAGGTTGGCTGCAGTAGTGAGACGTCACCGCAGCCCGCTTAGAGACAGGCTGGCCACGACTTGGCCCTACTCCGGAGCAGGTCCATCACTAGTGCTGCGAAAGTTAAGCTGGTGTAGCAAAAGGAAATCAGCGCAGCTCGGTTTGACTCGGTGCGGCCAAAAGTGCTAGTGGAAAAACAACGTTATACTCCCATGCATGGGGTGGGAGGTCACCCTCCAACGGCATATGTCATTCCTGTGTCTGACCTCCTGCTTGGCTCAATCTGCTCTTTGCTGCTTGATGCGGCTATTGTCTGCTTCTCTCAAAAATAAACCTAGCGAGTCTTCTCCGCAGAGCAGAGTGGAGAGCAGCTTCTGGAATACTTCTGAAACGCGCTGTTGCGGGTATGGTGGAACCACAAGCATCGAAGACAATGGACATGCTCTGTTGTTATGAATATTATACTCCATTTCTGCCATCAGATCTCCCTAAATCCTCCACACTGGTCCTTTAAACACATGTACTTGATTGACAGGTGCCTCAGCAAAACCATTTATTTTTCTTCCGTAAAGGCCAAATTTGGATATGATATCTGATGGCCATGTGTTGTTCCTCCACCAGTCTTAAAAATGGTATGCTACTATATAGCTGTAGAATGTCTAGATTTCTACATTAGGTTTTATTTTATTCTGCTAACATCTGATACCCAAAACAAAACAGAAAACTGAGATGCAAGATAGTAAAAGTAAAACTTTGGTGAACTAGAAATAATGAGGAGTGTTTCTGTTGTTATGGAAATATTGTTTTTAGTTTGGTGAAATACTCTGAGGTACCACAGAGAGAAATCCCCACATCTCAACCAATCCCCTGATAACTCATTTAGAGGCATTAAACATTCAGACCTGTACATGTAAATGTTCTCATTAAATATTGATATAATTAATGCCTCCTGTGTTTGTCTTTCAGTAATCTCAGTGGAAAGGGGATGATGTGTACCTGTGTGGAGACAGTATGGCAAAGTTCAACAAGCATAAACAAGTCCAAAGTTAATAGAGAAAACTTCCATCGTCATGTCTGTCCTACGAAAGTTAACTTGAATCTTAAATGTCTGAACTCGTAAATAAGCATGACCGTGATTAACTTTTTTATATTATGTAAATAATGTTTCACATTTCAAGCTGTCCTTCATTAAACTATTGTTGAAAAATAAAAACTGTCCTCTAAGCCCTAAGTAAGGCTTGGACAGAGACAAACATGTGCTGCGTCTGTCTTAGACTGGTCATCATCTGTTTGCCAGCCCAACGCACTGTAGTGCCAAATTCGGTAAACTTTACAAAGTAATGAAAGCATAGCATGTGTTATTTGGAGTAAGTAGGGTACAGTGTTTATGAATATAACAGTGGCTGCATAGTTTTTTTGCCTGATAATCCCTTAGATATACAACAAAACAATATCACAAAGTCATAGAGGCTCTTCTGAGCTGTTCCGCCTTCAAGTCAGAACCAGCAAGAACGGGCTTACCCAAGAAAATGAGACACACCAAGGTCTTCTAATCCTTGGCTTACTTTGTTTTTTTCTTCATTGTTCTACACATTTGCACCACTGATCTGGATTTGTGAGTAGTGAGACTTATAGTGATGTGTATCTATATGCAATTTTATGACATACACTTAGTACATGCATTATCATACCCCAACAATCTCTCGTAACCTTTGTTTATTTTGTTTTGTTACAAAAGTGCACCATTTCCCACTGAACTGCTAATTATGTGCCACAATCCCTCTTAGTAAGTAGTAAAGGTCTGTGTAGGATTTATTGGCATCTGGCGTTGATGTACACTCCTGGTCTCACCCTCTCCCACAGTGACCACTAAAAACGCAAAAGGCCTTCTAGTGTCAGTGTTCGGTTTGTGGATTTATTTTCACACCTGTAATGTACTTCAGATCTCTCTTATTTGACTGCTGAGTGGAGGGAAAATGCACTTTACTCAATGAACGTACGAATAACGCGATTCACATGAGGCGTAATCTTTCTTTGTGAATACAGATAGCTTGTTAGCCTTAGCTAGGTTGGTAGCTTCCTGTTAGGTGGGCTTGGTTAATGAGCTAGGCTCACTTCAGCTCCAACCACCCTCCACCACTTTGCCCATTTTGATTAGCTGGGAGTTAGGTGGTGTCAGGCACTGCCAAGATGGCGACGGCTGCTACCACCAACTTTGAGCTTCATTTTGGCTCTAAAGAAACCTGTGGGTGACGTGAGGTGGCTCTGTCCACTATTTTTACAAAAACACAATTATTTTGTGTATTTTACATTTCTGCCCTTAAATCCACCTGCTCATGGGTGAAACTGTTACAATACAGCTGTAACAGTTATTTGGACTAGCATTTTTTTGTATCATTCATATCAAACGAACATGAATAAATGCACATTTTAATTAAAAAAAAGATAATTTAATGACTCCTACTAAAGCACTGACCCCTGCCATATTACCTCTAATCTTCTTACAAAATATCTACAACTGCAACTGAGTGTTGAAACCACTGATATAAAGGTGTAGATCCTCTAATGGCCAGTGGGCACTTTAATCAATCAAAACATCCTTTGAATAATATCTTGAAATACATAATAAAAAAATTAAAGGGAAGGTGTAGGTGTCTGTAGTTGATTTCACTTCTGCCCATGTGTCTTTTCCCCCAAGTTTAGAATCGCTGGTCTTCATGTTCTGGGACATGTTTCTTTAATTGACCAGAGCCCTTTCCTAAATCTCAGTGTGACTGTTGTTGCTGCAATGTTGTTTTTCAGCTTCTGAAAACACTCTGAGGTGATAAATCCCTCCCATCTGACCTAGTCTCCTGATAACTCATTTAGACACATTAAATATTCAAACCCTAACTCATTAATGCTTTCAGTAAATATTGACATGATTAATGATTCCTGTGGGTGTTTATCAGGACTCTTCTTGGAGACATGACGACGTATCTCTGTGGAGACAAATGATGGACAAAGTTTACCAAGTTAATCAAGTCCAAAGTAAATAGAGAAAACTTAACTTCAGTCTTCAATATAAGAACATAACACCTTTTTGTTCAAAATTGTACACCAAGCTGCACTTGACCAGATTTTCATAAAAAATAAAGTGGTACAACACGACATTCGGTATATTTTACACAGTAAAACATGGGTTTTTTATTGAAGCCTTTATCTAACCAGGCTTGTCCCACTGAGATCAAGGATCTCTTTAACAAGGGAGACCTAGCTTATCTTGAGCTGGTCCAGACCATGTCCCAGAAAACTTAAAAGCTTTCATTCCCAGTTCAGTTTTGAATTTTGGAAAACAACAAATTAGGAACAGTTTATACTACACATCTTCATAATCGATCTCGGTGTGAAAGATAGACTCAACCAATTGCTGTTTCACACCAAAAGAACAACAGGACTTGTTTCAATACTAAAATCTTAGAAATACCTTTAGCTCGGGACGGTGGTTAGCTCAGTTGGTAGAGCAGGGGTCCCTGTACAGAAGTCCTCTCCTCGCTGCAGCAGCCCAGGGTTCGGGTCCAACCTCTGGTCCTTTGCTGCGTGTCGTCCCCCCTCGCTCTCATCCCATTTCCTTTCACCTCTCTGAGCTGTCCTGTAAAAATAAAGCCATAAAGGGCAAAAAAATAGATACTAAAAAAAAAAAAGAAATACCTTCAGCTTATCGCTACATGCTGAATATACGCCTTTAAGAAGCTTCAGCCGCTGAATCAACATTTTGTGCCAAAACTGCTGGGAGGTCTGGGGGTACGCCACAGCAGAATTGCACCCTCCATTATTACATAATGGTTTTCCACTTTTTTGATATGTTTGAAAGTAATGAAATAGAGAGGCAGTGACATCGATTGTACTTAACAAGTCTTGCTACTACTAGTAGTCCTCCTGTTGCTGGGGTACAGAAAAACCGCTGTGACAAACCATATGTATAACTGCAAAACACCATACTAGAGACAGTAGTAATAATAATGGCAATTTATTAATATTAGTTTTGACTATGATTACATTTTCTAATTATTATTTCAGACAATGGTATGTGGTTGCCTGTTGTAGCATGGCAATATATTAGGGAGTACATTGAGCATATTTAAATACATATTATAATTACAGCTATACTACAGCTATACTTGAGGAACATTGTTCCTGAATACCCTGGGTTCTGCCTGTGAGATAGTTTGAAATTGCTCTAATACACATGAAATATTTAAGTGAAAAATTGTTGGCTTGTGAAGAGTTTTGGGAGGCCACAGAGAAACATTTGTTTGGCTTCAAAGAGCCTCTGGCAAGCTGACGGATGAGATCTATTCAACCTCAATAATCTTATGCTTGGACAGATGAAGGAACACTTTCGGGAACTCCTAAACCCGATCACACCCTTACTAAGGAAGCTGAGTTGGAAGAAATGGGGGAATGGTAGCCAGTCTCTCAGAAATAGGTCAGTGAGGCAGTCAAAAAGCTCCTTGCTAAGGTTATATGATCATTAGTGCACAGTGGAGAGGTCTTCATACGGTGTGGCAGTTAGGGGCCTTAGTTCTGAGGAAGCCTCTTGCATGAGAGGTGAAATGTCTTTAAGAAACTGAAGTCCAGTTGTCTACGATACAGCACTTAGATTTACAATGACCTGGATGACTGAGAACCTTCATCAACACCCACCATACTGATAACTCTCACCATCCTGGAAAAGGATGTTCACAGACTGTTCAAGAGACAGAACCCTTGCAAAGGGCTGCCTTGTGTTCAACCACCTCAAAGCCATAACTGACCTGCTCCTGGATGCCCTGCAGTTCAACTTTGTGTGTAGAAAGGAGCTAGTTTAGCTGGTTCAGCATGGGATTTGGATGCCTTCTGGATTATATTCTGTGGAGCTATTCCAGCTCAGAGCCCTGACACACCAGTCCAACAGTCGGCCGCTGAGCCATCAGTGTGCATCTGTGGCCCTAGTAGTTGCGGTATGTCCTTTGGACAATCGGCCATTTAGACCAACTGAGCATGTTGGATCAGGGCGGAGCCAGATGGTTCGATCGATCGATCGATCTATCTATCTATCTATCTATCGATCTATCGATCTATCTATCTATCTATCGATCTATCTATCTATCTATCTATCGATCTATCTATCGACAATTATACTTTATTTATCTTTACTGGACATTTAACAAAGTAGGCTTACAATGCATTACACATTTGTTTTATTAACTGTTTTATTTACTAAGCCTCTCTTTATCTCCAGGAAGTAAACGAACAAGGAAACGAACAAAAACGAACCAGGAAAAGAACAAAAAAAACCTAACTACTAGCTTCCTCATTATTTCTCAAAGTTGGGCAAAGGCTGTTCTCTTCTGACGTGATTGTGTCACATGGATTTGTTGTGAGGACAGAGATCATAAAAAATCGGGAGGTCTGGGAAACCATGCAGAACAGCTCTGCCTATTCGTGGCATCCAACCTGCTACCTCTCTGCACAGAGTAGTATGTTTGTGGATGTGCTTTGATTTTGCTCCAAAGACCAGTCTTCATTGTTTTACCAATATAAACTGGACAGAATTAATTGTGCTTTTATGCTCCATAAGTAAGTATCGCTTGAAGATGTCATATACAGATCAGTCTCAGATGAACGTCACTGTTGGAGTGCAGTATCAGGGGTTACTGGGATTACTGTTTTTTTCCACTGTGACTATGGTGTTATGTTGTGCATTCCTCTTTATCAATGGAACTTTAATTTTCACCTTGAGGAGTAAATCTGTGTTTTGTGAGACCTCCCGTTACATTCTTCTGTATAACCTCCTTTTTGCAGACACTGTACTGATGGCACTGAGTCAGTTACTGTTCATACTGGCTGCTTGTGGAATTACACTGACATATCCTGTCTGTGGTGTCCTTACCTTGTTCTCCAATCTCACAAGTGAAATCTCTCCTCTCACACTGGTGGTGATGTCTCTGGAAAGATATGTAGCTGTGTGTTACCCACTGAGGCATGCTACCATCATCACCATCAGAAACACAGGGATGGCTATCAGTGTGGTTTGGACCTTCAGTTCACTAAATGTCTTCACTCGACTTCTTCTGCTGATACATTTTCCATTTGAGGACCTGCAGATGAAAGATTTCTGTTCTAAAGTAGCTATGTTTCCTGGGCCAATGTCTGATCTTTATGATAAAGCCTACACTTGTTTCTTGTTTGTGTTAGCTAGTGTGGCAGTCATTTCCTCCTATATTGCCGTGATGGTAGCAGCCAGGTCAGCCTCCGAAGACAAAGCTTCAGCCTGTAAGGCTCGTAACACACTGCTGCTGCATCTGGTGCAGCTGGGCCTCGGTCTCTCCTCAACTATACATAACCCAATTCTCAAAGCTACCTCAAAAAATGCAACAGGGTCAGAACATAGGTATATCCAGGTTATTTTGTATGTGTGTGTTTCGCTCCTCCCCAGATGTTTGAGTTCTCTCGTTTATGGCATAAGAGATCCAACCATCCGACCGGTCCTCATGTACCATCTCTGCTGTCGAATGAAACGATCACCCATCTCAGCAAAGGCTAAGAAATGAAGCTTTGTCAAGTCTTCAGGGAGCCTTTTTTAGTGGCTGTTGTGTTTGAGCAAGACAGACTCAGTTTCATGACAAGAACATTGATCGTTTGTTTAACAACTACTGTTTGAAATTCCCTGAGGCTGCATTCAGCTCATATACTGCAAATCATTGTGTGTGGTAATCAGTTTTAATTTATCACATTTTTATAGTTCAGTATAGACAGAATTATTATTTTTTAAGCTGTTTTGCTACACCAAACAGGTTTATGTTTCAGTTTACATTTTTTATGATTAAAGGAAACAACAACACGAAAGAAGCACTTATATCGTCAAAGAACATAAAATTTAAGTTATTGGTAATACTTTATTCGAAGGGGTGTGCATAAGACTGACGCAACACCTGTCATGAACATAGAGAGTCTTAACAATGTTTATATTGGTTGTCATTATGAGTCATTCGGTCAGTTATGTTATTTTTAATACAAAGTTTACATTGTTTGAGATGTCTTTTTTGACACCCGGACATTAACTAAGACAACAGATCCTGTCATAGCAGGCCTAATTATAGTTGGCTGTCATGAGACCATTATAACTCTGTCATGAATAATTTTCTTGACCTCACATAGTTTGACAGTTTGGACTTGCCATGAAGAAGTCATTTAATGTTACACACAAATTGTTATGTATGTTATATGCATAGTTGTAACTCCTAACATATACTACTGTGTGTCAAATGCTTCAGTAGGAGGGCACTTGAAGACTTACTAGATATTTATCCGAAAAGAAACTGAAGAACTGAAGGGTAAGACATTGGGAAAGATATTCAGCAAACGTCCTTGAGCAGTTGCAAACTGAGGACATTATGTTTCAGGATCAGCGGCAAAACGTCGTCAGTGCACTTCAGTACATGTATTCATTTTGATCATATACTGTTGTATAATGATAAAATTGATGAAAATCATATGGTTTATAAGTGTAACGGATTATTAAAAGGATTATTGACACAGAATTGTCACTCTGCAGCATTCATCTGTCGTGGTAATAAGAGCCTGGCCAACATAGGCCGCCCCCAGTTTGCTTTAGGTGCAACTAGAATTAACGAAACTGTACAGGATAGGAAATAACACATTCAGATTAGATACTGTTAACACTTTGCAGTAACATGTCAAGAAATCTCTGAGACACTTTAATGCAAAAGAGATATTTTAGATAAAAATTAGATATCTTAAAGATAAGTGCAAACTCATGAGACTCGTGGACTAATAAAATCAGAAACTAAAACAAAACAATAACAGAAACCACAGTTAAGCCTAGCCCTCTATCCCCACAAGAATTGAAACACCTGACCTCTAGGCATGAACATGCAAAATGGAGGGTTTGGGCCAAGTGGTGGAGGCAAGGGGTGTACTGGGATTGGGCCTTGGACTCAGGGATGAACTGATAAGATTTAGGTGGTCAAAGGTAAAGGTCGCTGTGACCATACAATGATTATGACAAACATTTCAAACAAATGTCTAACAGGATGAAATGATGAGGTGATTCAATTTTACATCTATCCATATAAGGTCAAAGGTCAACTTGACTGTGACATCATAACGTCCTGCATAAACACTTCTCTCTGGCTCGTAGCAGAGATTGCTCCCTCCTAGTATGCTGCCCTAGTATTTGCGGTGTGTCCGTTGGCACAATTGGCCCTTTTGACCAACTGGGCATGTTGGATCAGGGCATAGCCAGATGGTGAGAAAATCACTTTGACTGTTCAGTCCGCAAGAAGTAAATGGAAAAAAAGAATAGAAAGCCTGAGGCTGTCATTATAGTATCCATGATTTCACCAATTGTTTGCACTATTTCTTTATGTTTTGCCTCTACCTCTGCCAGTGCCATTTACAGCTCTTTATCAGACACGGTTATTATAGTGTGTACAGAAGACGGTTACCTGGTGGTATGGACAGTGTCTTTTAGTGGTTTGAGTAAATGGGCAAAGAGAATAGAAGGATTGGACCAAATTCAGACTCCCTCTCTCTATCTCCAGGAAGTAGACTGACAAGATGGAAGCAGCGAGGAAAAGAACAAAAAAAACCTAACTACTAGCTTCCTCATTATTTCTCAAAGTTGGGCAAAGGCTGTTCTCTTCTGACGTGATTGTGTCACGTGGATTTGTTGTGAGGACAGAGATCATAAAAAATCGGGAGGTCTGGGAAACCATGCAGAACAGCTCTGCCTATTCATGGCATCCAACCTGCTACCTCTCTGCACAGAGTAGTATGTTTGTGGATGTGTTTTGATTTTGCTCCAAAGACCAATCTTCATTGTTTTACCAATATAAACTGGACAGAATTAATTGTGCTTTTATGCTCCATAAGTAAGTATCGCTTGAAGATGTCATATACAGATCAGTCTCAGATGAACGTCACTGTTGGAGTGCAGTATCAGGGGTTACTGGGATTACTGTTTTTTTCCACTGTGACTACGGTGCCATGTTGTGCATTCCTCTTTATCAATGGAACTTTAATTTTCACCTTGAGGAGTAAATCTGTGTTTCGTGAGACCTCCCGTTACATTCTTCTGTATAACCTCCTTTTTGCAGACACTGTACTGCTGGTACACGGCCAGTTAATGTACATACTGGCTGCTTGTAGATTAACACTGACATATCCTGTCTGTGGTGTTTTCACCATGCTCAGCGAGCTCATAACTGTGATCTCTCCTCTCACACTGGTGGTGATGTCTCTGGAAAGATATGTAGCTGTGTGTTACCCACTGAGGCATGCTACCATCATCACCATCAGAAACACAGGGATGGCTATTGTTGTGATTTGGGCCTTCAGTTCACTAAATGTTCTCATTCAAGTACTTGTGTTAATCTTTTCATTTAAAGACCTACAGGACCTGCAGATGACAGACTTCTGTGGCAAAGAAAGCATGATGCTTGATTCAATTTCTGCTCTTTATGACAAATCCTTTACTTATTTTCTGTTTCTTTCAGCTGGTGTGGCAGTCAGTTTCTCCTATATTGGTGTGATGGTAGCAGCCATGTTAACCTCCACAGATAAAGCTTCAGCCCGAAAAGCTCATAATACACTGCTGCTGCATCTGGTGCAGCTGGGCCTCAGTCTCTCCTCAACTACACACAATGCCCTGCTGGACTATGTCTCCCAAAACATGGACAGGATAAAAATTGTGCGTATCCAGATTGTGTTCTATGTTTGTCTTATTATCCTTCCAAGGTGTCTGAGTTCTCTCATCTATGGTGTCAGAGACCAGACCATCAGACCTGTCTTCTTGTACAATATCTGCTTTCAGAGGAAATGCTCACTCACAAAAACTAAAATCAGCAATTAATCAAGTTGATTTCTTAACAAATCTCCACATAAAATTGTCACAACACTCATAGTTGTTTACTCATACTTAATCAAACATTAAGTTGAATCCGTGCAGTAGTTTCAGTGGATTGAAGAAGCACAGCAGCACTCCTTAGCAATGGACTCAGGGATGAACTGATCAGATTTAGGTGGTTCAAAGGTAACAGTTGCTGTGACCATACAATGATTATGACAAAAATGTCAAACAAATGTCTAACAGGATAAAATGATTAAGTTTTACATCTGTCCATATAAGGTCAAAGGTCAACTTGACTGTGACATCATAACGTTCTGCTAAAACACTTTTCCCTGCAGGACAACAGTGGATTGCGCCCTCCTGTTGGAGGGTTACCTCCTGTCCCATGCATAGGAGTGTAATGTTGTTTTTTCACTAGCACTTTTGGCCATACTGGGTCAAACTGAGCTACGCTGATTTCTTTTTGCATCACCAGTTTTACTGGTACCGCACCAGTGATGGACCTGCTCCGGAGTAGGGCCAAGCTGTGGCCGCACCACCTCCAAGTGGGCCACAGTGATGAATCACCACTGTGACCAACCCGTAACAAGAACCTGTCTCCCCCTCAGATGGATACGCACCTCATGTCTGTGTCTGAGAGAGAAAGGTTTTAAAAAGTCAGTGTGTTCAGCTCTCCATACTTTTGTAGCTTCAGTAACTGAAACTGAATTTGTTTCATCGTGTTCACTTTCAGCTGTTTTCAGGAGTCATATCATGTTCAGCTCTCAGTACTTTTGTAGCGTCTAACTGAATCTTTTTAGTTTCTCTCGTCCTATTTGTTCTTTCGAACATCTGCTGTGTTTTACTGTTTCATCGTGTTCACTTTGTGCTGTTTCAGGAGTCATGTTATTGTGAAGAAGTTAGCGTAAATTAAATGTGTTTGTAACTGAATAAACAGAGCCACTTTGTTAGTGGTGATTCTGCGCTAGTACTACAGGGATCGGGACAAGCACATCATTGGTTTAAGACACACCTTCAAGCAGGTAGTCCAGTTGTGGTGGAAATGCAAATCCTTGCTGTGCTGGGCTGCTGCGCCGAGTCAAACCGAGTAGAGCCAGGCCGACAGATGTAATGGAATAACTGGAATAAATATCTTAAGGTCTTGTTCGCAAGTGATGGGAAAGTGGAGCGTGAAATGAACAGGCGGTTTGGTGTGGCGTCAGCAGTTTTGTGGGTATCGCACCAGACCATTGTCTTGAAGAGGAAGCTGAGCCGAAAGGCAAAGCTTTCGATTTACCACTCCATCTATGTTCCAACTCACACCTCTGGTCACGAGCTGATCACAGATACAGGCGGCAGAAAAGAGTTTCCTCCGTAGGGTGGCTGGACTTAAAAAACTATCAACCCATTGAATTCTGGCCAAGACAGCAGCATAAAAAGTTTCACATAATGGAACAAGCAGCACCTTAAAGTAAGCAACTTAAACATTTTCACATTAAACAAACAAAGCGATTGACTTAAAACAATCAGAAAATTACATCAACGCAATGAGTTTACCTGTGTTCAGTAACACCCTTTTTTAAGCCAAAAACTTGTAGTGTAAGTGTAACTGCTAAGCGAAAACACACCATGTTTGAAGTAGCTTCACAAGCTTGATCGCACGTTGGGGGTGCAAAAGCATACAGCCCCCCTGAGTCAGTACTTTTGTTGAAATTCAATTGGGAATATTAATTAATTATTGACTATTAATCAAGTTATTAATGTTAATCAATGAAATGTATGTTATCACTATTCATTAATAATCACCGGAGCGCCACCCTGGAATCAGGGATCAACAATCAAATGATATGCGTTTAGTCTCAATGCCTGAAGTTTATCAACAATTGTTAATATTACAGAAATATCAATAATGAGGGAAATAGAAGGCGTAAATCTGAACACTGAACTTATCAACCAGCCGTTATTATAACATCAAATTGTGCAAAATAATCACAGAAAACTGCTCAATTATAATCAACAGTGTTTATTAACGCTCGTCCTCGATCCACAAAACACTTACTTTTTTTTTTTTTTACTTTTTAACAAACAACAGTCGCTTACTACAACTAGCAATTCTACAAAACAACATAAGCAAGCACAGATATATGAATGGATGTAGATCGGTGTGTGTGTGTGTGTTTGTGTGTGTGTGTGTGTGTGTGTGTCTGAGTGAAAATGGCTGACAGTGAGTCCCTTGAAAAGACTACAAAAGTGGCCGAACGTGACTTGGGAAGTCACGTTAGTCGGACTACAAATTTGCAGGATGTGACTATGGGGAAATCACGTTCGTAAGACTACAAAAATGGCCGAACGTGATTTGGAGAAGTCATGTTCGTAAGACAAAATGGCCGAACGCGTGGACACGAATTCAAAGAGGATGATATTGATTTTGCTGAATTGTGTACCTTGAATTCAAAATGGCTGACTGAATATGTCAACCAAAGGTAGTCACTTTAACAAGCGCGTGAGGTTTGAAACAAAGGCGATGGTTACACCACCATTGGCCTCATATGCACTTGATTGCACACAAGATGAATTTGGAGGGAAAGTGACCTACTGTTTCAGAAAGGTAACTGTGCTACCATGAGGCGTCCCCCTCTAAAGTTATGAATGGAAGATATCACGAGACACATATATCTTATGTTATAGCGAGGTTATTAACCGTAAGTCTCCAACACGTCGCTCATAAGATTACGTCACCCCGAATATGTATATATGGATGTGTATGTGTTTGTGGAGGTTACTAAAAGGGAAAGAACATAAGCAAACGCTTAGCAGACAACAAAGAATAACGCAACAGCCGTGAGATGCACACAGTCGTTTCTCACTCAGTCGGAGGTTGGCAAGGGGACTGCCCAAACAAAAGCCTCTTACTTGGGTCGCTCGTTGCGACTGGCGTGTGTCCTGTCCAACTCGACACCCCAACTTGTTTTGGACATGCGCTGGATCAGCTGCAGCATCCTGGCAGCGAATGATGGCAGCAAAACAGCGGGATCGATCGGATTGAAGGACCGGACCTCGGTGGTTCCGTCTCCTTCTGAAGAAGGTTCTTCCTTCTGCAGGTGGTGAAGAATGGCTGGGTTGTGCAGCGTTCCTCTATGGATCTGAAAAAAACGTATTAAAGAATATTCCAACAAAAAGAAAAAGAAACAGTCTCTGTCTCGTCCAGCGAGTTAGGAACTGTAGCCTAGGTCAAGCAAATTGAAACGTCTCACCAAATGTACTCCCTTTATGGCAACTGCTGAATAAAACCGGAGCTTCTTCACAGCATTGTGTTACCTAGGAAATGCGACGGACAGCGGGGCTCCCTGACCTTTAAGCCCTGAGTGACGTCATGGTCATCTTGATGGAGTTTTATTGCTTGCGGCAACTTTGGTCCAATAGGGAGCGGATTAAAGTTTGTCATTGTTATTGTTATTGTTAGCTACATTAGCCTCTTTAGCAAACCAGCTCGAAAACAAAACTGTATGTTGTATTGCACGCACAGCAAGACCGTGCAATGCATAAATTGGTGACCGGATTAAAGCAGCAATGTAATCAAGTGTGTAAGAGCATTTAAAATTGACATTAAAGTTAAAGTACAATACAAACAATACAAAGAAAATACATCAATTACAGGCGCAGCCATCTTTGTTTGTCTAGTCATTTGTCTATCCTCACTCTACTCGGTGCACTCTCAGGAGCACCAAGTCGGACAGTGGATATTCCGACCAAAAGGGGGCGTGCCTCGGTGAAATGTCGTGAGACAGCTGCAAGATTTCCCACTTTGCAACTCGGGCGAGTGGTCTCCCATGTATCTGGAATGCAGCATAAGGCTTCTGGTTTTCCTTACGGGCCTCTCCTTTGTTTGCAATATATGGGGAAGGCCCAACACTTTGTAGAACCACCTTTCACTGCAATTGACAGCTGCAAGTATTTTTGGGTATGTCTCTACCAGCTTTGCACATGTAGGGACTGAACTTTTTGCCCATTCTTCCTTGCAAAATAGCTCAAGCTCAGTCAGATTGGATGGAGAGGGTCTGTGAACAGCAATTTTCAAGTCTTGCCAGAGATTCTCAATTGGATTTAGGTCTGGACTTTGGGCTGGGCCATTCCATTGTAGCTCTGGCTGTATGTTTAGGGTCGTTGTCCTGCTGGAAGGTGAACCTCCGCCCCAGTCTCAAGTCTTTTGCAGACTCAGGTTTTCTTCCAAGATTGCCCTGTATTTGCCTCCATCCATCTTCCCATCAACTCTGACCAGCTTCCCTGTCCCTGCTGAAGAAAAGCATCCCCACAACATGATGCTGCCACCACCATGTTTCATGGTGGGGATTGTGTGTTCAGGGTGATGTGCAGTGTTAGTTTTCTGCAACACATAGCGTTTTGCATTTAGGCCAAAAACTTTAATTTTGGTCTCATCTGACCAGAGCACCTTCCTCCACATGTTTGCTGTCGCCCCCACATGGCTTGTGGCAAACTGCAAATGGGACTTCTTATGGCTTCTGAAGGCAATTGGTTGCACTGGATTTTATGTAGAGGTATCAGAGTAAAGGGGGATGAATGCCACACTTCAGTTTCTTATTTGTAAAATAATTTGAAGACCATGTATCATTCTCCTTCCACTTCACAATCATGTACCACTTTGTGTTGGTCTATCTCATAAAATCCCAATAAAATAAATTTGCTTTTGTTGTTGTAACGTGACAAAATGTGGAACAGTTCAGTGGGTATGAATACTTTTGCAAGCCACTGTATTGACCGGTCATTGACGCGATAGAAGATATGTTCCAATATTGTGTGAAATTATGTTCCCCAGTCAAATGATGTTGCCGTGATGTAAGAACTGTGTTTCCTGCAAAGCCGCCCAGCGATGCACGTTAGGGCAGGTAAATGATTCAAACAAATTCAGGACAACAGCAGATAGAAATAAAGTCAGTTTTTTTAATTATTAAAAACTTTTATGGTCATTTAAATTAATGACAAATTAGAAATGTTAAGTATTTTTATTGTTTAATGGCCTCTTTGCCATAGGCCACACTTCATACAAATAAAGTTTACTTGCTTATATGCTCACTAAGTTTACACCTTAAAATACATGATCACATCAACCAGGGCCTGGGGAAATAGACAACAGAATACGTCATGTATTACCAATAGCCCTGCTGACGTGATGGTGTGACGCGTTGTGTTGTTGTAGGGCAAAGCTGATATACTATAAGTGATTGCAGGTTAGATCTGCTGTGATCACACTGATAACAGGCTCTAACCTGCCAATGAGGGAAAATGTTTGTGGATGATTTGGGGTTGTGGACGGGAATCAACAGGAATCTGTGCTTTAAAGACTTTTTCATTTTCTTTTCACTGTTCTCAGAATACAAACTGGAAGATATTTATTAGGCTTTTGGGTTTCGATAACATCAACAGGTTCATATTTCTTGTGTCTTAAATGCTTCTCTGAGATGTCCTATGCAACTCCATCTCAGACCAATATCACTGCTGGCCTGGGATTTCTGGAGAGGGTGATGCTTTCCACTCTGACTACAGTACCCTGCTGTATATTCCTCTTCATTAATGGCACCATGTTATTCACCTTGAGGAGTAAATCTGTGTTTTGTGAGACCTCCCGTTACATTCTTCTGTATAACCTCCTTTTTGCAGACACTGTACAGGTGGCACTGAGTCAGTTACTGTACATACTGTCTACTTGTAGAATAAGACTGACGTATCCTGTGTGTGGACTTCTAGTCATGCTCGCCAATCTCACAAATGAAGTCTCTCCTCTCACGCTGGTGGTGATGTCTCTGGAGAGATATGTAGCTGTGTGTTACCCACTGAGGCATGCTACCATCATCACCATCAGAAACACAGGGGTGGCTATTGTTGTGGTTTGGACCTTTTGTTCACTAAATGTCCTCACTCGGGTTCTCTTACTGTTAAATTTTCCATTTGAAAACTTGGAGAGCATGCAGATGAAACAATTTTGTAGTACACTTATCATGTTTCTCGATACAATGTCTGATCTTTATGATAAAGCCTACACTTGTTTTCTCTTTGTATCAGCTGGTGTGGCAGTGATTTCCTCCTATATTGGCGTGATTGTAGCAGCCAGGTCAGTTTCCACTGACAAAGCTTTGGCCCGTAAGGCTCGTAACACACTGCTGCTGCATCTGGTGCAGCTGGGCCTCAGTCTCTCCTCAACTATACATAACCCAATGCTCATAGCGATCTCAAAGGTAGTAAAGAGGATAGATCTTATACGCATACAGAATATTTTCTATGTGTGTATCATCCTTTTCCCCAGATGTCTGAGTGCTCTCATCTACGGACTAAGAGACCAGACTATCAGACCTGTTCTTGTGCACTATTTATGCTGTCGACTGACACGTCCCATTTAAGGCTGAGGCCTAAAATACATGGATTGAATTAATAAAAGTCTATATATTTGTTCAACTCGTGCTGTCCTCAGACAGGTCTTAATCCAAAAATCTTAATATAGCAGAAGAGAAATGGAAACTCATTTGCCTAAAGATTTGTCTTTTTGATGTTCGTTGTAGTTCTATCAGTATTCATTTAAGTCGACTTATAGAAGCCTGTCAAAATGATCCTTCTGACAACATGCAGAAGCTGATAATCACACTGATTTGAAAAGGATTTTTCAGTTTGCTTTCATTTCACATTGAATTATATCCTATCCTGTGTGGTGTAGTTGCAACTCCTCTATTTCAAGGAATATTAGGGCATATAGAGCAAATGCATTACTTTTTTGATAAAAGACAGTGGTAAAACAATAAAATAACAAAATGATTTAATTTATATATATATATATATATATCAAAAGCATTGCTTTACAGATAGCATTACATGTTGTTTGCACTGTCACCTCACAGCAAGAAGGTTCTGGATTTGATTCCCTGGGTCTGGGCTTTTCTGTGTGCCGTTTGCATGCTTCCTCTGCAACCATCAAAAACATGTATGCTAAGTTAATTCTGCTTAGGATGGGTTAAAAGCAGAGAAAGATTTTCAGATTTGTGTATGTGACAATAAACACGATTTGATTTTAGGAACATAAACTAAAATTTTTAAGTACTAGCAACTTTATACTTCTCTTCTATGATGTTTCAGAGGGAGATGTTGTACTCACTACATTATTTGATGATTTAAGTAACTAGATATTTTCCAGATTTCAATTATAGTACAAAATCTAATCAGAAAAATGATGATGTAATATTGTAATTGAACTACCCAGCAGTATATAACATAAATTAAAATCAGCTCCACCTTCACCAGCTTATAATTCTTAGAATGCGGATACTTTTTTACTTTCAAAGGAAGCACAGAACTTTCTTTTGAATTCATGGCTTTTACTTGAACCAGAGTATTTCTACACTCTTGTATCGCTAGTTATAATATCTTAGTAGTTGTTCCTTCACTGCTCATCTGCCTGGAGGAGATGAGAGTCAGGATTATACAGGCGTCCCCTGGCCACCGATATTCAACAACACTGGCTGCATCCAAAAGACACTGACCTCCCCTTCCATAAAAACTGCTTTTTTCTTTGACACTGTAGAAGAAAGTATGTTGTAGTATAAAGGTTTGGTCCACAGTGGCTACTCACCAATGAACCATCTACTAAACATAATTTACACATAAGTGATAAAAGTGTAATTCAGTGAAGTTGTTGATCTCAAAAAAGCATCACTGATGTACAAAGTATACAACAACATGAGGGAGAGGGAACTGCACATTCACAAACAAAAAGACCAGAACGTAATGTAATGTGAAACAAAGATGTGTCTCAGTACGGAGTAAACTTGTGGAATGATTTAGAAATGGAAATGAAAGAGTGTAATACACATAATAGATTAAAAAAATAAACGAAACACAAGATGATTCACAAATATAAAACAGAAGTATGAACAGAGTGTACATGAAATGAGTTTGGGGTTTTTGTATTTAAAAATGTGTATATTCTTAGTTGCTGTTATTTTCTTTTATTGCTCTGTATAATTTAAAGGCAGCTGACAACATATAATTAATGTTAGGGTAGGTTTAATAAACTAAAACTTCAGCCTGCACCTTTCTGGTCCTGTTTTGTTTATTTGTTTTTGTTTGTTTGTTTGTTTGTTTGACTTGGTTTTCTGAAGCTAGAAAGCATTAAGTTAATTATTGCCTATCTACCAGTGTATCTGGGTTTTTATAAGATGGAAAATGAACTAAACTAAACTAAGTGTGCATGATGGTACTATTGACCCACACTCTGCACGTATACACCAGAAGGTGGAGAAAGAGAGCCACTATGGTGATGAAAATAGTCCAGCTTCTATGTTTAGAGGACACATCCAACACAGAGAGACACAGAAAAGCTTCTTCCTTGAGGCGGTCAGGATGGTGCACGCTGACCTCTGCACCTTTGTCTTGTCTGACATGTTGTCTTCACTCATTCCTTTTCACTGCCCTTCACAATGTCCACTGAATATGCTAAATATCGGATCCAGGCCGATAATCGGTCAACCAACAGTCTACAATATTTACATACGTGTAAATATATGTATAATTAACTTTTGATACTTAAGCACATTTAATATCAGATATTTAAATACTTTTTTTTACTATTCATATGGATGAATTTCACTTTTAACAAAGTAATATTTTAACACTATATTTTTGCTATTACTCAAGTATGAATTTGGGGTACTTTATACAACACTATACATAAAATGCTGCTATGACCAACATCATACAATGTCCATCTACAATTAAACTGTTGCTGTAAATTGTAAACGATTACAAATAGTGCGTGAGGTAATTATCTATTCTTTGAAATACAGATGAAGGTCTTCTTTACAATGATAATAAAGATCAAAATGACTGAATACATATTAATTAAACTGAAAGAAATTCAGCAGGAATTCAACAAATAAAGGTTTTGCTTTTCAAATGCAGCACTCGAACATCGCCGTCATGACGTGTGACGTTTGAAAGTGCGTAGTGACGGCGGAGACGTTAGTCGACAGTTTTCCCTCCTCGCTGACAAAGCTATCCGGCTATGCCGACGTTTAGCTAAAGATACTTTTATCGCTGAACATTTCCGACTCTTCACATTTAACACTGTAGGAGGAAGGTCGACAAAGAAACCGAACATCCGTAGCAACGTAGTTAAAGGTAAATGTTTGTAATTACAAGTATTCTTTGTCTGTCTTGCTTTTTGTTTTGCTAACGTTTACGTAGCAACGCTAAGTAGTTAGCGGGAGAGCTAGTTGCTAACTTAACATTAGCTTGACACACGTAACTTCTAACTAGTAACTGTCAGTTAAATAATAACTGTCCCATAGCAGGATGTTTGTTTATTGGTTTAAAAGCTTATTCCTCCCATTAGTACGGAGGAGTGGACTCGTCGATAGCCCTCTTTGTGCGGTGAAATCATAGCGCTAACGTTGTCATGTTGTTAGCTGACGCGGACATTATACTACGGACATGTCGGTGTTAGCTGTCTCTGCGTGTGTTGATTTGCGGTTCATAACTGGTTTTGTCTGGCTTTGACTTGCTAATGAACGGGCTTGATTTCCATGTAGATTAAACTCTTCCATCTACCACGGCCTGTCGTTAGTTATATTTTGGATTAACGGCTCTGACTAATGGCACAGCCTGGTTAGCTGCACGTGGAGCTGGGCGTCAGGTAACCCCCGAGCCAGGGTCGGCTGGTGTTGTCTTCTGCGATAACTTTGCTTTGTGCTTCCAGAGTTTAGGCCATGGCATCCTGCCTTCATTTTGGAAGTGTTGGGCTAATTTTTTTCACCTCATCCAGTCACAATCATACAGCCACACCTTCTACACCTCAGTTCAAAGTTGGTTTAAAAGCAGATCCAGCCAGATGTGTCTGACAGTGAAGAAATAAAACCAGCAGTTCTTAAAAACCTTACTTTATGTTTTGATGTTCTGTAGTATCTGTATAGTATATATACAGTATATAGTATCTGTGGAAAGAGGAGCAGCCATAGCATCAGTTGTGAAAGAAAGATTTACAAAATACCAACCAGAGTTAATGAAATATCAAATTCAAGTTTTGTTTTTGAGCCCACAGCCGCACTTAAGATGTGTGGTCCAACTGAGAAATCCCACTTCAGCAGAGAGAAAGTGATTAATTCTACAAATCTAAACTATTTTCTGCTTGGTACAGATGCAGGTAGTGTTTACTCTTTCCCTACATCTACAAGACAAGATCCCATGCACTAGAATTATTGCGATTGTGTTGCCCAAAACTTGATGTAATCCTCTAGCTGTAATCATTCTTGGCCTTTTCCTAACACATCATTTATTGCATTAAAGAAGAAACTGTAAATTGACTGAGATTCATTTCTTACCAAAGAAGTGTTTTGATTTGAATTCAGTTTGTGGTTAAGAATGTGAAACGATTATTTTGATTTAGGATTTAATCTTCTTGGGGATTCTGTCTTCCATTCTGAGCTGTATAAGAAAAAAGTCTTACAGTGTTTATAATCTAAAATTATGTATAATCATGTACTATAATTGTCAGTTTGGCAAAATGTAAACTGTTCTACTGTCCACTTTTGACTGTTGATTTTATTGTCTTACAGTTTTGGACTGCCAAATCTCAACAGAGCAGACGTTGCTATAGAAAAATGCAGCTGTTTAACTTGCTATTTATATTGTTTGTCTTCATACAGAAGACATATGCGGTCCTGCTAGCAGGGCAAGATGTTCAACAAGTCATTTGGTACTCCCTTCGGTGGAGGAACAGGGGGGTTTGGCACCTCATCGACCTTTGGAGCACAAAGTAAGTCATTTCATTTATTTGTTTAAGCGTTAAAATTTTGGGAATTACTAACCAAATAATGTTCATGTGGACCTAAATATACTAAATTTGTATCTTTCACTCATCATCATCAGATGATGGTCCAAACGGTAGCCATACCAATTGAACATAACATGCCATTTTCTGTGTGAAATGGCACATATTACTTAGATTGAAGTTGATATTTTATGTCATACAGCCAAAACTGAATTTAACACAACATCACAACAAGTATTGATATCTGGCCAGAGGAATGACAGATGTCCAGAGACTTTAACTGCTCGTGCTGTCATTAACCAGTACAAACATTTTGAAAAAATGAGCCAGAATAGGGCAGGGCGATTAATTAATCTCGCACCTGATCGCGATCAAATTTATGTAAATTTCAGTGATAAGCCTCGTTTATTTTTACTCTGTGGATAGATCTAAGAGCCTGTCACTTGACAAAAATAAACACGACTGCAGCCAGTGACCAAGCGGGCTAACTTCCGGTTTAGTGCCGGGCTATCTTGAATGGGGGTAAATTAATTTAATCTGGCTGCTTTTCTAGACTTTCCAAATTTTATTGGACCAAATGGCTCAAATTCTGCTAATAAAACAAGTCATTTCACAGGATTGTGAGGCTCAAAAACAATACTGACTGTTCTACAGACAGTCTTTCACAATGTTAGCTTATGGGCCCGAGTGCATCACACACAATGTAATTACACGGTTTGGCCACTAAGAAAACTAGCTTCAATGCCTGGCGCTCTTCCTTGGGGCTTGATCTCGACGATGAGGCCAATCACGTCTTTGCAGAGGAAGTTCTGGTCAAGCCAATAGCGTTTAATGCTACTCCTCTTCTTCTTCATTGGTTTTACCGGAGAACTAAAAACCACACGGCCATCCACTGTATAGGATTATATAATTGATTGATTGATTTTATTAATTCATGCTTGCAGTGGAGCCAAAAACTGCATAAACTTTACAAAAACTAACATCATGCTATTCACTGACTGGTGCGCTGTCTTGAGTGAATGAGAACATGATGCACGGCTCGAAAAACAGAAAATCAATAAGGGGTGGCCAATGTAGATATTGTGGCAGACCGCCACAAATATCTTTATTTTATTTTACAGTTGTACTTAAATATGCCAGGACTTTCGTGATCCACTTTTTTTGTCTAGGTTGTATAAACATGTGCGATGTTTGCTGCCCTGCCAAAAGTACTGGTTATGGCAGTCAAAGGTTTTAGTTCTTTTAAGTTTGTAAAGTTACAAGGCAAGCTAACGTCTATTGTTTTCTAAACTGTTCTAAAGTTCAAATAAAAAACCTCCTGCTTTCTTCAGACTTCAGTCATTATAGTCTTCCAACTGGAAGCACGATCAAATAGTATATTGTGATAAATAACATATCGATCAATATGAGGGGGATTTAGATTTTTTTGCCATATCAGCCGGCCCTAAACCAGAATGAGAAAAGCAATAACGTACTACCACTTCTTCCTTTTCTTCTTCTAATTTTTTTTCTACTGATGAGAATTTTACATTTTTCTGTGATGTAGATTTAAGGTTTCAGTATTCTAGGTTTTATTCCTGGTGAATGAAGTTGCAACAGTGAGTCAGTCTGTCATGTCGCCTCTCCTCACGTGAACTCTGTAACTACAGATGCAGGTTTTGGGACGGCAGGAGGCTTTGGGACGTCTGCGTTCGGGGCCACCACCAACGCTGGAGGACTGTTTGGCACCACACAGAATAAGCCTGGTTACGTTTTGCTAATAAACCAATCCAATGTCTGTATTTCAATGTCTGGGTAAAGTTTCATCTGCTGAAATGACATCAGCCTGCAACTTTTCTGAATCCAGTCCTGCAGTGAGGATTAGATTTGTCAAACCTTCTGTTCTATATTCAAGCGTTGAGTAGTTATTTAAAAGACAGTTCAGTTATATCGTGCAGAAAAATGTATTTTAATATAGAAAATCAAGATTTATAAATAAATGTTTTGCTCTAATCTGTCACTGTTTTCTTTCCTGCAGGCGGTCTGTTTGGATCCAGTACATTCAGTCAACCAGCGACTTCCTCCACCAGCACCGGTTTTGGTTTTGGTGCAGCGAGCGGCACTTCAACAAGCCTGTTTGGCAGCAGCGCAACAGGCACCACTGGGGGACTCTTTTCCCAACAGAACAATGCTTTTGGAGCCAACAAACCCACCTCTTTCGGAAGTGAGAACCCTTTTTATGTCACTGTTTTTCTGTACAGATTGCACCTTTAGAAGTATCAAGAGAAAAATGTATGAACTCTGTTGGGTTCATCAAATATCCATGAACAGAGGTGAATATCAGAAACCTAAAAGATAAAAGCACCAGGGAAATTAAGCAAATGTGAAAGTATGTAATGGCATAAGTAGTTTTATAAGTATGAAATAACACCACAAAAAGCAACGTGTTTATGCTTGAAATATGTCTGTTTAGAAAAACAATGTTGCACAACTACAGATTTGTTTCCAAACTGCTCAGTTGAGTTGTCACTCTGATTTTTTTATCTAATGAAAGTCTGTTTCACTTTGTGTCCTTAAGGCTTTGGGACAAGCACCAGCAGCGGCGGGCTGTTTGGGTCGACCAACACCACCTCCAACCCTTTTGGTGGAGCAACCTCCCTGTTCGGAGGCTCTGGGTTCTCCGCCGCACAGCAGCCAGGAACGACCGTAAAATTCAACGTGAGTACTTTGTGGAAAGGATGCAGAAGCACGCTTCCTTCCTGCTGAAAAGTGTCGTATTGTCTGTAGCCGTGACCCAGTTCAAACTCCAAACAAAAATTTACCTTGTTTTTATTGGACATTATTTTGCTCACAAGTCGGTTCTCAGAGGAAGTGGAGGTGCTGCTCATAGCTGGACAGCATTATGGCTGAACTGAAAGTTTTGTGAAAACATTTTGCCGTCTCTTTTTAAAGACTAACTGGCAGCTGCGATCTGAAGTTGCAGTTTGACTTCTGACAGTATTTGTATTTTTATGACTTCCTGTCAGTAACAAATCATAAGTATGTTGATTGGTATGTAGGTTTTTAAAAAAAAATGTATTTAAAATGGACACAAACACTCAAGTGTGTTTATACATTTTAAACTTTTTCCTTTTCTCCCCTTCAGCCTCCAACAGGAAGTGACACAATGGTGAAAGCAGGCGTGACCACAAGCATCAACACCAAGCACCAGTGCATCACAGCCATGAAGGAGTATGAGAATAAATCTCTGGAGGTGAGTTTGGCGCCGCACCTGACCAAACCCTGTTCTGAGCTTTGCAAACTGCTGTTTGTTTTTAAATAGTGCTGCAGTTTTTGCATTGTTCCTTTTTTTTATTGGAAGAATGAGACTCTATTTACATCCAGATATGCTTAATACTCTACATAAGATATAACAAACGACTTTTTCCTCAGAGTTGAAGCAGAAACGGCCAACAACATTTTTAACTGTCGGAAGTGTTTCCCCGTGTCGCAAAGACAGCGTCAACAACATGGCTACTGCTAGCCGCCCAGCTACTGTCCAAAGCAAAAAGACACCCATAAGAATCAGTTTGACCTTGACGCTCTGATCTCAGGTCTATGAAAAGGCAGAGAAAAACAGTCGGTTGTATTGATAGTAGTCAGGTGAGTCCCAGTGGTAAGAGCAAATGCATATCAACGGGGGAACAGACATTGACACAACACCGGAGCGCGCTCCATCCAGTGAATGACCGTCCGTTCAGTCTTGTTTTGCCTCAGTTTCTAATTTTTTAATTAAAAAATTTGAAATGCATGAAATTATGAAAGTGGAATTTCAGCTAAGAAACCTGCAGAGCTCCCAGCTAGGAGGAGAGGAGCAGGCAGACGTTTCGGTCCCTGGTCGACTGGTTGTCGGCATGCTGCTCATTAAGTTAACGCGAAGATGTAGAGATGAGTCGAAGGGAAATTGATGTCATAGAGTGGAGACATGTGGAAAAGGTTTTGCCAGAGATTTTTTGTTGGAGCAGCTGAGAACAGATCAGTTTTGGTGATTTGCAGGTGAAAGACATCTACCCATCTGTTGATCTGGACTACATTTCATTTTGTTAAAATAAAACTTATTTGTTTTTAGTTTATGGCTTGTTTTCTGGTTGCATTCTCTCAATTGTTGCATTTCTCTTTGTGTCTGTCTGCAGGAGTTGAGGCTTGAGGACTACCAGGCGGGCAGGAAAGGTCCGACCAACCCGATGGCTGCAGGAACGGGCAGTTTGTTTGGATCAGCCCCGGCCACATCCAGCACCGCTACTGGCCTGTTCGGCTCCGCTGCCCCCAACACCAGCTTCTCCTTTGGACAGAACAAGAGCACCTTTGGAGCAGCACGTACGTGGTGATGAGAATAAAAAAACAACAACAATAAGTGCTAACTGGAGTGAGTGAAGCAACATGCTGTGTGTTTGTTGTCTCTCTAGCTGCAGCCACCGCCGGGTTTGGTGCAGCCACAGGTGGTCTGTTTGGACAGACTGCGCAGCCACAAGCCGCCAGCCTCTTCAAGCCCTTCGGTCAGGCCACCACTACACAGAGCACCGGCTTCTCCTTTGGCAACACCAATACGATGGGACAGGCCAACACTAGCAGCATGGTGAGTTGTTTTGTTTTCTCTACACAGCTTCGCTCATAAACACTTCAAGGGTTTAACTGTCTACAAGTCCTTGGAAAATATATATTTTTTAAATGTGTATCCTAAATTTCCGAGGACAACATATTTTTAACGTCAACACTGGATCTGTCCCATAGATATCCATTAATGAACTCTGACTCCCAATTTTACAACTAAGCACCTTTTCAAGCCTGCATGTAGAAAAGTGAATGCATTCATGAATTTGATTCTGCAGTGGAAGAAAAAAGTGGAAGAAAAAAGATGAAACTGTCTAAATCTGCAGTTTTAATGCAGTGTGAGTCAAAAAGCACTTACTCCTCATTATGAGTTTTGAGGATGTTTTATATCTCACCCATCCTCTCCTGTGATTCAGGGTCTCTTTGGGAACACAGCAGCACCTCAGTCGAGTGGGTTGTTTGGCGCCGCTCAGACGAGCACCGCCACCGGCTTTGGGACGGGCACCGGGCTGTTCGGGCAAACCAACGCTGGATTTGGAAACGTCGGCACTCAAGTATGAAACACAATGCTGTTGCAATCAAATAAGAAATAAATAACCCAGCACATACCCAAACAGAACAAGGCATTTTATAGCCTGTAATGACGTCACCTGACCCAGACGGTCAGGTTTACTGTGGGTGTTTTCTCATGGAAAAACACAGCTTCATAAAATGGAGTAGATAAACTCATAAAGATGTTCTTGGATCTCTGGAAGCAGGGAACTAAACTATAAACTGAAACGTCAACAACAACAACATTTGGAATGCAATTTTCACACAGAGGGGAACAAATAGCGAGACCCTGTAGTTCTGTGTTATTGATATTAACACTTATTGATGTTAGAAAACATAACTGCCGCAAAACACTCACCGTGTGTGAACATCATTGTAATGTTACTCTGTGTGTTTGTTGTCTATTACAGCAGAGTTTATTTAATAAGACAGCTGGGTTCGGCACCACCACCACCAGCGCTCCGTCCTTTGGCACCGGCACCGGGCTGTTCGGCAACAAGCCCACCCTCACTCTTGGGACTGGAACCAACACCTCCACCTTTGGTGAGTTTGCTGGTGTTCTGAGAGGAGATGGGTGTAAACCAGCAAAGTGAAACACCTAAAACACCTGATGGCAAACTGTACAGATGCTTCAGGCTACTTCAGTATTAAAGTTGATTTATTTTGATAATTGAGTATTTTTGTGTTTTGCAGGTTTTGGTGCAAACCCTGCTGCAGGGAGTCTGTTTGGGAACAAGCCGGCCGCTGGAGGACTCGGGACCGGACTGGGAACCAGCTTTGGAACAGGTACTGGAGCCTCCGTAAAATCGGGAAGGGTTAAATCCTATGTATGAAAAAAAAAATGTACTTAGGACTTCTCTCTGGTACTGCATGACTGCTTTCACATCTAGAGGATGATTAGAAACAGTGGTGATCGGTCTGCGATAGCCAGGCCGGAGGCATTATGTCTACGGATTATCCATAAGTATGTTGAAAATCAAATTTGGCACAAACCCACACTCGGGCTCAACGATGAACTGATTAAATTTTGGAGGTCAAAGGTCAAGCTCACTGTAACGTTGCATATTATGAAAGCAGAATCTCAAGAACGCTTTGAGGGAGTTTCTTCAAATTTGGCACAAATGTTGACTTCGACTCGAGGGTGAACTGATACATACGGAGGTCAAAGGTCACTGTGACCTCAAATCTTGTGAAGACAATATTTCAAGAATGCATTGGGGGATTTTTTGTCAAATTTAGCACAAACCTCCACTTGGACTCGAGGGTGAATTGATTACATTTTGGAGGTCAAAGTGCACTGCAACCTTACATATTGTGAGTTCGCAGTGATCTTGTACCATATTGTAGCTTCTTAGGAGCTTTACCTTCTTTAGAGCGGAGGCATATAACCACCAGGCGGTAATTCTAGTTTGTTTTGTTTGTTTGCCTCGCTCTGGTTATTCTTATTTTTCCCAGATAAATCTCCTTTAACTAGTTACAATGTGCAGCAGACCTGTCAGTCAGGCAGGTGCAGGTCACAAATGAGGAGAGACTGTGGTAACACACTGAGAGAGTCCTCGCAAAAATGTCGATCTTTTGTGTGATCAGCAGTGGGCACAGGACAGACGACTCTGTTTGGGAACAACCAGAACAAACTGGGCTCCACACTGGGAGCGATTGGAACGTTTGGAGCGACCGGATTCAACAGCGGAGCCAGCACGCTGGGCTTTGGAGCTCCACAGCAACCCGTTGGTGAGCAGCTGAAAACTGACTGTCTGATCCAATCAGAAAAGCTGAAAGGCTTCCATAGCTACAGTCGCATGAAATTCGTTGTGGGAGTTTAGGATGCATCCTGTTCGTTGTTTCCATGTTTATCAACACTCCGAGCACTGAGGAAGACTTTCTTCGAAGCGTCTTTAGCTTTGTGCTTCTAAACATCATGAACAAACTTCAACTTCATGTCACAGGTCTTTTGACCTTCTTTAGCTCCTCCCAACTATCACACCTTTCACCTGTGTGACTGTTTGAGCTCAAGTTTTTATGTGAGAACTATTCCTTCTCCTTCCTGCTGAACCAGCTGCTGGGAATTAAAACGCCAACCAATAAAACCAGCCAAAATTTAAAATCGCCCTTGTTCTCCCGTCAAACAACATCTCCTTGATTGACTGAAACCATCAGTGTTTATGCTACAGTTGACCTCTCCCAGGACAGGTGAAGCAGCGTTGATCTGTTTTTCCATTTTCCTTCTGCAGCTCTCACAGATCCGAGTGCAGCTGCTGCCCAACAGGCCGTGCTTCAGCAGCAGCTCAGTATTCTGGCGTACTCGCCGTATGGAGACTCACCACTGTTCAGAAACCAGCTGTCAGACCCCAAGAAGAAAGAGGAGGTGAGACAACTGCAGTCTGCTGGTTTATTCACCAAGTTGTTGTTGTAGTTTGTCTTCAGTAACTGAAGCAGCTGCTCTTGTTTGTACTTTCTTCTCTGATGAAATGTTAACGTAATGTAGTTCATCACTCTTAAAACAAACAAAAATTTAAAAATCCATTTCTGCTGATTCAGTATTCAATTACAACTTCTGTGCTCTGACAGCGTTTGAAACCAACAAATCCCACGGCCCAGAAGGCCCTGACCACGCCCACTCACTACAAGTTGACCCCCCGACCTGCGACCAGAGTCCGGCCCAAAGCCTTGTCATCGTCAGGCGCCTCCAAGTCGCAGCTGTTCGACGGCCTCGATGATGACGAGCCGTCTCTGACAAACGGAGCCTTCGTACCCAGGTAACCATCTGATCACCATGGTGACAGGGTTTTCCCACCATTATAACACTTTCACATTTTAGTTATTGTTTTGGTTGTGTGGTTTTATTTATTTATATTTAATTTTATTTGGGGTATTTCAATGTTTTTAATGTCTGAATTTAAACAATTGAAAGTTTAATGCTGGTTGACGGGGTGCACTTGCATCAATATCATATTTTCATTATTTTCATAATGTTAAACTTACAGAAATCCTACACAACTAGTGTATGATACACCAAACCAGCCAGAATGTTGTGCTGACCGAGTTTGTGTTTTGTTTACAGGAAGAGCATCAAGAAACTGGTGCTGAAGAACCTGAACAGCAGTCAGTACAGCAGTCCAATCAACAAAGAGACAGACGACCTTGCCTCACCGTCAGAGTATCCACAGAACGGACACAGGTCTGAGCGCGCGCGCACACACACACACACACACACACACACACACACACACACACACACAGGTCTCTGCTCTTTTGATTGATGCTTTGGGGCTTCGAGCTCAGCAGCACAGTGACATCTGCTGGTTTGTAAGAGGTATTGCAGCGCTTGAAGATTGAAGCTGCAGCTTAACAAGACCTCTGATTTTAATAGTTTTAATCTTAAATGTGAGCAATAGGGTTAGTCTGCGTGTTATTAATAAATCTGTAATATATTTGTTTTAAAGTGCTGCAGTAAATGTAGATGCTATCATTCAGCATTTTATAATAAAATAATATATTTCTTGTCCAAGGGTCTAGGTCAGACCTAAACAACTGGCAGCCTTTGGACTGTATGCAGCCCTTTAACAGCCTTGTCCCAGTCCTGTGATCATTTTACTAGTATTTACTAGTTTATAAGCCCATTCATCAGTTTATGTCTGCTGCTAATTACAAAAATTCCCATTAAAAAGTTTTAAACGGCGCTGTTTAAGTTGAGGGAATTTATGCCAATCAAACTGAAGACACTGAGAATGTAAAAGTCCGGCCCTTTGGTGCTGTACTATTCAAGTAGTTGAGTAGACCTGGTCAAGTATATATAGTATTTTTGTACTGACATTAAATAATAATGTACCTTATTGGTGTAGACTTTTTGCCTATAAATTAGCCTTGGGTGGAAATGTTCTCACTTGGTTTTCTTCAATCCGATTATCTAAGACAGTGACTTCACAGGAGAGAAACGAGCCTTGACTTTCTAAACAGACTGACTACAAACACACTGTAGAATATGCAGGATGATTCAAACAGCCTTTTTATTCTGCAGTCATATGGAGGAGGAGGAGGAGCTGAGGGAGGAGCCGGGCCCCAGCCGGGCAGACGACGACCCGGAGGTCACCCAGTTCTACGTCAACCCCATCGCTAAGCCCATCCCGCAGGGCCGTGTCCAGACCAGCCTGCAGGACACCATCAGTGACCTCAACATGCACAAACCGGCCAGGAACGGACTCGAGGTCAGCAGCCAGAGTTTCTAATGTTCATATGTCGGTTCAAAAAGCACATTGCCTGTGACAACAGTTGACATCCTTCTTTTTATTCTGTTCTCATTCAAGATATTTGAATATTCTCCTGATACAAACAGACAAATTTATATCATCATCATAGAAAACCTACAGATCAAGTTTTCAAATATGACGGATCTGTATCGAGTCGGAAACATTAGAAGTCCAGAAGTTTCGACTGTTCTGAAACTTCAGTCTCACTCTCAGATCTCAGAGATTGTAGGTTTAAATCATGCGTTGGGTCAGTGTGCTGATTTTTACTGTAGTTATGATTTTTTCCATAGCTGAGCAGTGAGGACGTGTCTGCGTCCCTGGGGGAGGAGTCCCTGCAGGAGGACAGAGAGGAGGAGCAGCAGGAGTCCCAACAGGCTCCTCACCCAGCAGGTCAGAAACACTTTGACACTCCTGTTAAACTGTAAAAAAAAAAATTAAAGCTACCTTTACCCGAAAAATAACAATGAGGGGGCGAAGTATTTATCTTTTAAAAGACCTTGATCTTCTTCAAGTGGTTGCAGAATTAATTAGGTTTTCTTTTTCTGTTTTTTCAGGCATCGTTCTGAACCGTGTTGGTTATTACACCATCCCCTCCATGGAGGATCTGGCTGACATGGTGGATGAAAACGGAGACTGTGTGGTGGAAAACTTCTCTGTTGGCAGGAAAGGTAACGTCTTCCACCCGACCTCCAACTTTAAAGATATTTCTGCTCTAAACTCAAAGTTCAATCCAAACAGAACAGCTCATAATGTTATAAGAAACGCAGATAAGGTTAACTCCAGTTCACCTGCTGGGCCTCAGTTAAACTGAGCCGCTTGTTGTCATGCAACTCTTAATTGGACAGACGTGTTCTGATTGGTCCTAACAGGCTACGGCTCCATCTTTTTCCCCGGCGAGGTGAACGTGACAGGACTGAACCTCGATGAAATTGTTCACTTCAGACGCAAGGAGGTCATCGTGTACCCAGACGACAAGAACAAGCCGGTGGAGGGGGAGGGGCTTAATAGGTGAGCAACAGGAGAGCAGGTGAAGCCAGCGGCTGTAACGCGACATGTTTGTGATGGTTGACTCGTTGACGGGTCGTCTGTAGGATAAAAGAATTTGCCTCATGCTGGCCAGTTACATGTTGCTAATCTAGTTCCTGATCCTATCGTAGGCGGGCTGAGGTGACTCTGGACGGCGTTTGGCCAAACGACAAGACGACCTGCACTCAGATCAGGAGCCCCGAGCGTCTGACTGAGATGAACTACGAGGGTCGGCTGGAGAAAGCCTCGCGCAAACAGGGAGCTCGCTTCCTGGAGTACAGACCTGAGACCGGATCCTGGGTGTTTGAGGTCAGTTACTGCTACTCACACACCTTTCAGGAAATAAAACCTCAGCTTATTTACATCCAGTGATAACGTTGTCACCCAAAGTTGTATTTTTACTGTGACTGAGATGACAGAAGAAACTGAGAACCCTAACCCCCGATATGGATGTTATTTAAATTAAGATCAGTCGGATCAATCAGTTCTACTGGTGCTCAGGTGTAACCGACTCCTCCCTCTCTCTCAGGTGGCCCACTTCTCCAAATATGGCCTCCAGGACTCTGACGAGGAGGAGGACGTCCCACCAAAAACCGACCCCAAGAAGCTGAAGACGATGACACTTCCTCCCTCCAGGCTGCAGCAGCAACTGCCGACCACCCAGCAGCAGGTGGCGCCACAGGCTCAGGTAGAGCAGCCTGCCACCATCAACACTCATCATCATCATCATCATCATCCTCACTGACACATCTGATGATTAAAGGAGCGTTTCATTCAAACTTGTGCTGCTTATATTCAGCTGTTTGGTCGTAGTGGCGGACCCTTAGTCATTGATTCACCCTCAGCTGCAAAAACATAAAAAGGATTGATCTGTTTCCTCTCCAGTGACGGCACTTTCTATCCTTTACTTATCTTCCTAGTTATATCATTTTCATGAACAATGCTAATCCAAAGGCAAGTGTTTTGAGTTTTCCCACAAAAGCTTGAGACTTTTCAGAACGTGAAATCTTCTGAAGTGTTTATAACACTGTGGTTTTTGTGATTAGGAGCTTTTTTTTCGGTCATCAACCCAATAATGATCAGTTTTGTATCGATTAGTCAACCAGCTTGAAAAGACGAGATATTTAAGAGAACTGGGGTTTCCAAAGGTGGAGGTTTTTTCTGATGCAGTTCAGTTTGAGACTTTTTGAAAGTTTAATAGGTGTCAGAGTGTCGTCAGCAAACAGAACAGTGAACAGAGTGAGAGCTGTAAATGAGCTGAGGTCAGACTGTCGGACAGGATTTTACAGATTCACTTCAGCAAAGGTGTTGTTCTGTTTCCAGCAGGTTTACAGGAGTCTGTCTTGTAGTTCTGACGTCTTTAAGCTAGGGCTGAACAATCAATTGGAATTGTGCAATATACAAATCAGCAGAGCTACATGTTTTTATAAAGGAAAAATGTGTCACAACATATTAAAGTTCTTAGTCCAGACAGAAGGGAGCATTCTGGTTTGTTACAGACCGCAGTAAAAAAAACATTTTTATATTTTTTACAGTGGAAATGATGCTGCATAAGTTACCTTTCCTGCTAAAATTGTGATTTATCACAATATCGTTCGATATAATCAGAATATGATGATATAATCGTTATTATTATTTTGCGTTACTTTGAGTCAAATGTAATGAAAGTAAAAACGTGTTATTTTATTAGTACATTATAGTGAGTTTATATCCTGTTCAAAGTTGGTGGATAATATTAGACTCCAACATGCTTCAAGATGTGTGACATAAACTGTACTTATTTTCATTTTTCAAGAAAAACTAATAAAGTTAATGAAGATGATAATTTAATCTTTGGTCTGTTAAGTTTCTGTGAAGAGCAGCTTCTCTTGGTGGTCGTAAACAGCCAGAAATCTGAGCTGGTGGGAGTTCAACTTTCAGCATAAACAGGTTTTTGCTAAACTTTGAGATTTTTAGTTTTTTAAAGTTTAAAATGTGAGTTTTTAATCTGGATCAGGACATGTAGGAGGGTTTATACTCTGACCTCCATCAACAATCAGCAAACATTACAACTAATAAGACTCTAAACACAGTCAAAGGATCTGTGAGTTGATGCAGGTCAAGCAGAAATTAATGTAATGTGTGTTACATGTTAAATAAAGTTGTTCTATTGCAAAGAACAAGCCAGCAAGAGTTAATAATGAAAGGAATGATGAGTCTTTGATGATCGTTGATAAACTGTTGGGTTTAATTTAATAACAGACTGAAATTACTCATAATGAAGCCGATTTTTCGTCACTCACTCTGATTGTGTGTGTGTGTGTTCAGTCCACCATTGTCGTGGATCTTCCGGGTGGCATGGCGGAGCTGGACAGCGACATGGCCGACATTACCCAGAGCTTCCCGACAGAGAGCATGTTGGGAGGAGAGGAGGACGGCGAGCTGCCGGCGGGGGAGATGGACACATCAGGCGGGAAGCTCGGAGGTTTGATCTCTGCAGAGCACGACGGCATCTCTGCCTCCAGCCACATCGCATCCTCTCTGGGGATCAACCCGCACACCCTCCAGGTAGAGCCGCAGTCCTCGTCCACAGACAGGAAGCGCATCACGTCATCACACTGCCGTCAGAATTAAACCATCAAATCTTCTCTTTTTGTCGGCAGATCATGAAGGCCTCTTTGTTTGCGGAGAATGAGGAGGAGAGCGAGATGTTTCAGGATCATGGAGCAATGAAGGTCGCCCCTGACGTCTCGTCTCCCCGCATCATCCTGCCAGGAACCCAGAGCCGACCGTCCGGTAGAAAACACAAATCTCCCTCATCTTCCTCTGTTTTTCATTGGAAACCCTTCATTTTCTTTCACCGAGTCTCAAACTCTGTTTTGAGGTAGTTGAGGGGAAATTGGTGGTAATAAGGCCACTGTCCCCACCCAGAATCATCCCGTTACGTAAATGAATAAAGTGCTCTACAGATGATACAGTGGTCATCCTGTTAAATGTCCGGCAGTGTTGTAAGTTTCTTAACTGGTGAGAACATTTCCTCACAGTGTTATCCCGACCTGCCACTGTTGTGGTTAAAACACTAACATGAACAGTTTTCCAACCAACAATCAAAAATTCTTGTCAACTAAAATAATCAATGATCAGAAATGTTGCTGACTAAAAGATTTGGCTATAAATCAGTCCTTGAATTTGTTGTGTTTGTGCAGATGAGAATGAATTCATGAAAACATGACCAACATTTCCTTTTATTAGACAACAACCACTGCACAGATATTTATTTTATTCAGCAAAGTTAAACGACATGAAAAATAATCAGGATGAGCACGTTTTTGTCTTGAACATAAAGAAAAACTTCTTATCAAGCAAACATTATTAACATGTTATATTATTTTAGAAAAACATGACAGAAAGGAGAATACTCACAAGACAAATCTCTCTCTCTCTCTCTCTCTCTCTCTCTCTCTCTCTCTCTCTCTCTCTAAGTGGGAGGTCTCCTCCAGGCTCGTTTTACCTCCGGCCTCCTTTCTCAGCTGTCAGATTCTCCCCGCCCACCTCCGTCTCGCGGGTCTCCAGCAGCTGTCGAACCCCCTCGGCAGTTACACTGGGCTGGACCGGGCCCATCGTCCTTCGTGCTGCCCCCTCGAGCTCCAGAGCCTTCAATCAGGACAGTTGGCGTCCGGCGGCTGGGCGGCCCCGTCCCCTTCAAAGAGTCGGTGACTCAGGGGAAGGTTGGTACTGATTCATATCTGTCTGATGTCTGAGTGGGCCTCGGATGTTTCTCTGGGCAGTTTACTCTGACCTGAAACATGAAACAAAATGACAAAGAAAACGAGAATAATTCATGTTGTGGTGGTGGTGTTGTTGTTGTGTAGGGGAGTTTGTTGATGGACGCCGGACTGTTTGTGGGTCGTTCCTTTCGGGTCGGCTGGGGTCCCGGCTGGACGCTGGCACACTGTGGCCAGCGGCTGAGCTCGCCGCTGGGCAAACAGCTCGAGCACCAAGAGCTGCTGGCCAAAACTGACTTCAGCTTCCCACCAAAACCTGCCAGGAGCAAACCGTAAGACACTGACCTGGCCTTTTAAAAAAAAAAAAAACAGAATACAACAATTCTTCTGAGCACCTGATGTGTAGATATGAAGCATGAAAAAGTTCTGTAAAGACAAAAAAAATACATAAATCGCAGTAAATGAAACGGGCTGTAAGTTCATGTTGAGTCGTCGTCTCCTCTTGCAGACTGATAGAGAGCTCCTATAAGGTGGTGTTGGAGCAGCTGGTGGGTCTGGAGCCTTCAGCAGTGAAGACCAGTGAGGAAGAGGAGGAGGACGAGTGCCAGGCGGTGCTGCAACGCCCCCTGGAGATCTGTTTGAAGCACAGCACCGTCGACACAACAGACGCCTCCACCTGCCCTCTGGTTCGACCGCAGACCGGCGTGGCGGCGCTGCACGAATACGCCGAGTGGATCACCGAACTGAACGACAAGCAGGGTGACGCAGACTGTAAGAGAGAAATGATCTGGACGAGTTAGAAACTAGTTCATGTACATAAGTTGACACAGTAAGATAATTGGTTTGAAGTTCATGTTGAAATAATGTTTCTTCAGAATTTCTGAATATTTTGTTTTGTATTCAGTATTGTTGTTTGTTGGTCATAGCTTTAAGAGTTTTACTCAAAATAACACTTAAATAACACTGACGGCTTCTTCTGATCCTCCATCCTGCAACATATACTCTTAATGTTTAGTTGTAATTGTTTAAATGAGTCTTGACTCGATTTTACCCTGAGCTGTTTTTGACCCGTCTCTCTCTCCTTCAGCCGTCCTGGGTTACTGGTCTGAGGTCTGGACCTTGTGTGAGGCCTTGTGGGGCCGGTTGGGCCCCAGAGATCAGGAGCCAGATGTCGAGACGCCTAGCGAGTATGAGCAGCAGCTGGAGAGGAGGCGAACCTTCTCGGCCTGGCTGTCCCGTGGAGCCACCTCCAGGGTGGAGGAGGAGGTGGCGCTGGCGGGGAAGGGCAGCCACACAGAGGCCATCTTCAGCTACCTGACGGGCAACCGCATCAGTGAGGCGTGTCGACTCGCACAGAAGGAAGGTGAGATTTATAACGAGACGAGAGAGAGGAGCTGGTTCAAAGCCAAACAGACTTCACAAACATTTTTTATAAATTCAGCACAAAGAAAGTGTCAAAGCTAGACTGTGGATAGTCCAGATACAAGATTAAACTAATAAAAAGCTATTAGACGGATCAAACTTATTAATAAACTGACAGATATGTAGTATAAGCTGCTGTCACAGTGAGTCTGTTCAGCTTCACATGATGCTTTAAGAAGCAGCACAAGCTGGAGGTGCTACATGATAAACAGACAAAGGCCAGGTGGGTAGTTAGTAAAATGTTTCATCAACTGTCTCTGTTAAAACTACCAGCTCTGCTAACATGCAACTGTTTGTCCTCAGGAGACCACCGTCTGTCCCTGCTGCTGTCTCAGGCTGTCGGCTCTCAATACTGCCGGGACCTGCTCGCGCTTCAGCTTGCTGATTGGAACCGCATGCAGACCGACTGCTACCTGCCCGAGGAACGACTGCGCATCTTTGCGCTGCTCGCCGGGAAACCTGTACGACAACTAGCCAAACAGAAACGCTTTTACTGGCTCAGAGAGATTCACAACACACGTTTGTTGTAGTTTGATGCTGATTGTGTTTCCTGTCCGTCCCTGCAGGTGTGGCAGTCGTCTGACTCTGTGGTGAACGTCTGCTCCGAGTTGGACTGGAAACGCTCCGTGGCCGTCCACCTCTGGTTCATGTTGCCTCCGACCGCCTCGGTGGCCGACGCCCTCGACAAATATGAAGCTGCCTTCCAGGTGAGCTGCTGCCTCTCAAACTGCAGTCACATGATACTTTTACTTTTATTTTGTCTTTTACTGTGTTGTTTCACTCTGTTGACCCTCCATTTCTGTCCTGCAGGGCTCATGTGAGGGGGGAAAGTATGCCTGCGCCCCCCTTCCTCCATACATGGAGGCGGAGCAGCCGGACATGGAGAACGAGGAGGAGGAGGAGTCTAAACGACCACTGCACGACCTCTGCTTCCACCTGCTCAAACTCTACAGTGACAGGTAAACCAGCCCCATCATCACTCACCTGCGGAAGGAATAAAGTTAATATGAATGAGGATGTAAGACGCATTATTATTATTATTATTATTATTATTATTAGATTAGATTAGATTTGTGTTTTCCTGAACTGGATAAAAATTCAGAATGATGAAGAAACCCAACATGAATTTGAAACAGATATCATCTCGTCTCATCCATCTGTCCAGCATCAGATTTAAATTCTCCTCTTTCAGGCTCAACTGGTTTGGAGGTTCAGGTGGAAACTTCTCAGAAACGTTCTCCGAAAAGACAAAAATACAACTCCAGCATTTTTTTAAATGAGCGCAATACAGACTTTTGGCAGCAGCCATGGTGGAAAATGCTAGACCTGCTAGAAAACCATCAGATTGCTGATCAGAGATGTGGTTAATCAGAAGGTGTGACCTGAAACTGAACATCGAACATCAACTGATCTGACTGAAATTCAGCCTGATTTTAATTTAGATTTTTCAATATATACAAGACAAGACAAACAACCACAGGCTTGACGAAACAAAAACACACTACAATACACTGTGTGCTCCACACATCTAACAAACAGGTTCAACATCAGTGTCGTCATCTAAACCTTCAGTACAGGAGTACATTTGCGCCAAATATCATTCCTCTTTATGGAACACCTCAAGACCAATGAATTGATTCATTAATAAAAATTTAAAAAGTAAATAAATAACCTTCCATTTGTAACGCAGGCCTGCTGTTACTAATCGTTAGGTTCAACACCAAAGATGACGTGACTGAGGACATCTCTAAAACATCATCAGGGTTATTTTCTCCTTCAGAACTAAGATGATGAATTATAAACAGATCTCTGATGCTCCAGTTGTCTCTGTGTTGTCCTGCAGACATTACAGCCTGCAGCAGCTGTTGGACCCACTGACCGTCACCTGGGAGCGGCTGGATTACCGTCTGAGCTGGCACCTGTGGGGCGTCCTGCAGGCGCTGCACTACAGCCACCTGAGCGCCCCGCGGCAGGGACTCCTCCACGCCAGCTACGCCGCACAGCTGGAGAGTGCTGGGCTGTGGCACATGGCCATCTTCATCCTCCTGCACATCCCCGACCACACGTACGTTCAAATGTTCAAACTGGATTAAACAGTTTGTTCTGTTTTCTTTCACTTTTCAACAACTGTCCCTCCTACATTTGTTAAATTGTAATTTGGATTAAATCCTAAATGTATCTGCTAATGCGTGAAGCATATTGATCACTTTATTATCGATTTGTAGAGAGGAGTGTTTCTGAAGATTACAAACTGTAACCAGAATAATGTCGGTTTAATATGAGCGTCAGTTGTAGTGAGAATGTTCCAGCAGCAGTGAGATTCAGTCTCATCTTCTTCACGTCCTTCTTTGTCTGATTCTTCGTGATTTGGTATTATTTCATCGTCTTTAACTTTGAACAGCCTCTGTCGTCTCCACTCGTCCTCCCCGATGATAAAACAATCTTCATTCTTCTTCACTGTGATGTTTTTGTGTCTTCAGTCAGCGGGAGAGAGCGGTGAGGGAGATGCTGACCCTCCACTGCCCCCTGCAGGAGACTGACGAGTCGGTCCGGAGGGAGCGCTTCCTGACCGAGAGGCTGCTGATCCCGGAGCAGTGGATCCACGAGGCCAAGGCTACCCGAGCCCGCCGCGACAGCGACAGACACCAGGAAGCGCTGCACCTGTACCGGGCCGGATACTGGAGCCAGTGTCACCGGCTGCTGATCCAACACCTGGCCTCAGGTCTGAACACTCTGAGGGACTCTGTGTACCCTGGTTTTAATAGACAATACAGAAAAACTGATCAGTTTCAACTGGTTTTCAGTTTTTAATGTTCGTATGTCGTGTTTCTAACTGTCAGGAGACACGTCTGAACTCGGTTTACAGGAATCAAGGTTTTCTTGTGATGAAAAAACCTCAATAAGTGTCTGTTTCTGCAGCAAAATGTATTTATTCTAATTCAATAGATTCAATCTATCATCTGTATAATCCCTCTGTAGACTGCATCATCAACGACAACCATGACTACCTGCTGGAGTTCCTGGAGGGGCTGGCGATCCCTGAACACAGCGCCACCATCCAGGACTGGGACACTGCAGGGAGGGTTTACCTGGACTACATCCGGGTCATCAAGACTCTGCAGGACATCCAGCAGGTACGGACGCTGTCTCTGTTTCTAAATGCTTCAAATAAAAACGTTATTCTTTATTTGAGTTGTCACAGTGTCACATGAGCAAAACAGACTTTTATATTTGTTTCTGTGCAAAATGATGAACATAAAACTTATAAGACGGAGGAGTAGTTTAGTTTTAAGTCTGTCGCTGGCTAACATGTTAGCATGCTGCTAATGCAGTGTTGAGTGGTCACTGAGTACTTCAGGTTAGTAAGGTTATAACTTTTATTTATTATTTTTTCTTACTCATTATTTAAAAGCGTAGAAAGAAAAGTTTGATGAAGACAAGATGGCAGCTGTACGCGTCAGATTATTTACTTGAGTGAAGGTGACAAAACAAAACTAATGAAAATAAGCCGTTCCTTCAAAAATGAACTTAATTTATAGCTCAGAAGTGTTGGCAGCAAAATGTACTTCAACAACAAAACTACTTTTCCATAATACTTTATATATTATACTTTATTATTATTATATATATATTTATCAGTATTATTTAAGTACTTTATTGACTTTTGGCTGGTTTGACCTTTAATGATGTGACATGTTTAGTAAAGTGATCTTGTGTTTTTTATGGAAAACTTTCATCTGTAAACTAATGACAGCTGTAAAATAAATATAGGACAATATAAAGTACAACATATAAACGTGTAATGTACCTGAGTAAATGTACTTAAAGAAGTGACTGTTGATGTCTGATGTTTGTGTCCTCGCTGACAGATGGACAACGCCGGTTACGAGCTGGAGCGTCTTCACACCAACGTGACGTCTCTCTGCAGCAGAATCGAGCTGCTGCCCTGCAGCACCGCCAGAGACCGCCTCGCCCAATCAGGTGAGAGCACGACTGCTTCATGTTCATCAAGTTTAACCAGTGACGAGACGCTGACGTCCAGAAACAACAGCAGCTGGATTCACTCACACATCTGTCCTCTGATTGGCTGGCGTCTGATTTAAGACTCATGTCTTTGTGAGATTATGTTAAACTCTCTGTCCTCAGTTGATCTGACGGCTTTTTGAAAACAGATCAGAAGTAGATCATATGAAAACGTCGTCACAACATGAGGCTGCAGTGTCTGAAGTGATTGAATATGAGTTTATATGTGAGAAGAAGATATGATGGCGAGTATTTGCTCTCAGAGGAGGTTCTGCAGGTCTAGAAGTGATTTTTGAAGACAGGAAAGGATTCAGCTGATTCGAGTTCATTCACTCGAGGGAACACAGAAGAAGAGTTTGTGTTGAGACTTCCTGCCTCACAGTGACGGCAGGAAGTCGTCATTTGTTTGCAGATCGTAGTAAACAAGAAGTTCAGGTAGGTGAGTGAAGTCAGCTCTTGTTGTTGGATGAGAATGAAAACCTGCAGACGTTTCCCACAACACACAACCTAACCAAGCCCCGCCCCCACCCCCGGCCCTCCCTCCCTCCTTGCAGAAATGGCGAAGCGTGTGGCCAACATCCTGCGTGTGGTGCTGAGCCTTCAGCAGGGCGACGTGGCGTCCGACTCCCTCAGCATCCCGCTCACCCAGCTGGCGCCGCACATCACCCGCCTGCCGATGCCGGAGGACTACACGCTGGAGGAGCTGCGAGGCCTCACGCAGTCCTACCTGCGCCAGCTCATCGTCAGCCAATGAGAGCGCACATTGACAGGTGTTTTTTTTTTTTTATGTTGAGATTTCAGACGCTCAAACATCACGAAACTCTGATGCAGAAAAGGAGCGCGAAGAAAGTCTGTCGTCTTCAACCGAGGAGGAGAACAGCTTGAGAACTTTAACCCGGAGAGTTTATTTACTTTGAGCTTCTGCAGCGCCTTCAGTTTGTCCAGAAAACAGCAGAGAGCTTCGATACGTCATTCCTCATCGTGTGTGTGTATGTGTGTGTGTGTGTGTGTGTTTGTGTGTGTGGGTGTGTTTGTGTGTGTGGGTGTGTGTGTGGGTCTGTGTGGGTCTGTGTTTGTGTGTGTGTGGCTTCAGAGGAGCATTTGAAAATGAAACAACAGTCAATGTAATGACTCCTGATTTAAACCTCCAGACCAGTGAAGTTTTATTTACTCCAGTCTACAAATCTCATATTCTGAACATCACAGTCAAACTTTTAAAAACATTTTACTGGTTCCCAACCTGAAGGTCCAGACCTCCAACAAGACACGTCTATGGGGTCGTTTACCAAATCATCTTTCATTTTTCAGATTCTAAGTTCATGATTTACAGGTTTATTTTACCCAAAACATTTAAAAAACAATTTGAGAAACTGTTTAAACTAAATCACTCAAACTCGAACTGATCATAGCCGACTGGTTTCATCTTGAAGGGTCACTAATTGATTATCAATTAGTTGATTATAAATAACGTTTTGAGTTTGAATTTCAGGCTGAATATCGACACACAATATCTGCATCAGACTCATCAATCAACTATCTTCCCCCAGAATCACCGTTCCTACCTTTAAATAGTTGACAACTAATCGATTAACCTGCTGATCATTGCACCTCCAGTTTCTCTTCATTTCTCTTCAGTATTAAAACCAATCAGTGTTTATTATCCATTATTTTATATCAATGTAAAAAAAAAAAAAAAAAACACTGACAGAAAGTCATCACGTTTACATCATTCAACTGTAAACGTGAGACCAAACGAAAAGAGGACAGATTAAAGTCTTCACAGTCTGCAGATCTTCTGTTCACGCCTGAGCTTTTATCTATTTTGACAGATTTGAACCAAGATTCAAGAGCAGAAATTAAAGGAAACCAAATGATGATGTCAGGAAAAGGATGTAAAATATGAAGCATGTGGAGTTTGTAGACACACTGGTACGGCCCGTCTTTATCACTTTATTTGACCTGAAGAGGTCGGACTGAAAGTATGTTCACGCTGAAAGTCATTTCTGTTCCGTCGTTGTTTATTATTTTGAAATGCTCCCTGAAAACAGAATTATCTCCATCTTTAGCGGTTTCTTTCTGTTTGAATAGCGTCTTTGACACTGTGCATGTGAGTGTGTAAATGTGACCCTCAGTCACTCGTTTGATCTCCGACCCCAAAGAAAGCTCCAAGATGTCGATTAGCTCTGACAAAAACAGGTTGGAGGGCAAAAATCCTCTCTGACTGCTTGTTTTTCATTTAAAGATTTGGATTTGATAAGCAAATAAAAGCAGGCGTTAGCTTAGCATAGTGTGACCGTAGCATCTGTTCATCTGTCGATATGTGAATAAAGACGATTATCTTAATATTAAAGCCGAGCGGTGATGTCGTACAAACGGGTTCGATGTGCACAAAGTTTCATTTTTGGAGACGACTCAGAGGAAAGCTCAACATGCAAAGTGTAAAATGCCTAATGGTCTATTTTTGTAGATTTCTTGTTCTTCTGTTTGATTTGAATGTAAATCAGAAGTATGTGCGTGCGTGTGTGTGCACGTAAACCAGAGAAACAACAACAAACAAGCGTGTTATTTTTTATTAGCACTTCATCAGAGTTAGTGAAGAGTTTCCTTCCAAAACGAGCTGCCAACCAGAGATTTCGCTGCATGTAATTATATAAATATTGTATATTTTTGGAAAATCAAACAGGGAATATCAGGTCGTTTTTATCCTCCACCTTTAATTATTAATAAATTGGATGCAAAGAGTTTTGGAATGAAACCCTTCACTGATCGATCGATCAATGGATCATCTTTCTTTTGTCCTGTAGAGTAACTGTCCGCTTGCCAAGAATGTTTTTTTTCTCTTCAAAATAAAATCAGTTTAGTTGTTTCTCGACAAACAGGAAGCTCTATATGATGTCCGTTTTCTCTCCTGTTCAACAGAAACAGTGTATGTGTGTGTATGTGTGTAGTTTATATGGATGGATACTGCTTTGTGTGGTTGTGTGTGTGCGTGTGCATGTTTCTGGATGATTTTGTTGATGATATTTTTTAATAAAGTCAAGTAGAAATAAAGTTGTTTATTCATGTCTTTTCTTTCCAGCAAGAAAAGCTGAAGATGTCTCAACAACTATTAAACTGTCTGAAGCTCTGAACCATGAAGACGAAGATGAAAACTCAATAAGTCGAAACTAAACTCAAAAAATGAAAGATTTTCTTCCACTGCAGTAACTTTTCGATGGGACCAAGAACTTTCTGCTGCTTCATTTATAAAACAAGAAAGTTCAGCTTGTTACTAGAATTCGCATTAGGACAGAAAGTGGACATTTATTGTTGTTTCTAAACTTAGTAGATTGTATACCTCCGCCAAAGCTCAACAGTCCCCTTTAATTCAATCACGTCTAATCCATCATCAATAAAACACATTTTAATCCGCTAGATCCAAATTATAGTAGCCCCGAGTCAAGTTGTACTCACTAAGCGATACCAGCCACCTAATATACCTGATTTTCTTCCTGATGATCCATGTGTCATTCCCTGAGTAAGAATTCCTGCATCCGTCCCTCCGCACCAAAAGTTTTTGGGCTCTATCCTGAAACTCATGGAAATCAGTGGGGTTGTTTTTTCTGTGAAGCTGCTGACAAACCAACCAAAGCAAACTAGCGAGTGTAAATTTATCGTATGATTGTTTTAAAAACAGTTGAATATATTTTCCTCCAAACACTTGACAGCTCGTCATCTGTTGTGTAGACTGAAGTTTTCAGCCAGGTGCACAAATGTACAGAAAATCAGTGAATTGATCTCGATCTCTCATCGTTCTTCGCGGTTCTTTAAATGTGGCAGAATCAAAACCGTATTAAAGGTGTTTTAGTTCCTCTGGTTTCATAGTTCCTTGAGCTTTTTGGTCAAAAAGCACGAGCTTCGATCAAAAAGGCTTCAACACTCAAAGCAGGATAACTGAAGCAGATTGCTTTTTATTAAGAGAAAAGTCAAAAACAAAAGAATCAGAGAGGACACACAGTCAAGTCAATGCAGTGAAATCTTTAATTTAATCTTTATCACAGAGGAACTGTGCCGAGAGTTCGTCAGTCTGGAGTTTTGTTTTTGATAGATGAGTTTCCAGTTCCAGTTTTTGTGCGTTCACGATGGAGAAAAACTGATAAAACTTCAGTTTAAAACCTCCAGAGCTCTGCCTCCAGGCGAGCGCTCTTCTAACTGGCCTTTTTGATTCCTGCAGTTTTCTTTGTTCCAGGCTGGACAGCAGCACTCTGAGCCTGCAGGGAGACAGATTGAGATCCATGGTGAAGGTTTGAGACCAGCTGACAGGTACAGAACAAAACTCAGATAAATCAGATGTTTAGAGTCCATCTCAGCCCTGATAACAGTCTGAGACGTGCAAACCTCGAAATATTAACAGCTCAACACTTTGGGTCGACTGTCTTTCTCCAGGAAGTTACATTTTCTTGCTTTAAAAACTAAGCAGAGATTTATCACCGTTAATGTCTCTAACAGATTTATTATGGAATATAGACTCATAATGTTTTTATTTAACAGGTATTACATGTTTTGGTTAACTCTGTTGGTTGATTAGTACGATACGTTTTTTTAACTTAAAACAAATTTCAGCTTCAGTAGAACAGAGACGAGCTGCAGCTACCTTGGAGGTTTTGGTGGATCCGTTTGAATCCATACTTACACTGTTACATTGTTACATTGTTATTATGTTTTGAGGTCTAAGAGGGTATTGCCACAGGAATTGAGATGCTTCATAATTGCAGATTATGGGTGATAGAGAATTTCAAGTTGTCCCACTCAATGTAAATGGACTTACTAGCCCTATTAAAAGGGCAAAGATGATAGCTAAGGAAGAATTACAAACACACTTGGAGAACAATGATAATGGGCAGGTGAATGCAGTGACATTATGGGACGCTGCAAAAGCTGTCCTCAGAGGTAAGATTATATCAACTACTGCCTTTATAAAGAAGACAAAAGCCCAAAGACGGATTGACTTGCAAAATAAACTTCTAGAATTAGAGCAGTTGCATAGTAAGCAGAAAACTCACCTCCTACTGCAACAGATGAGACCAATTAAGCAGGAAATAGATAAAATTTACAGTGAAGAGTTAGAGAAAAAGCTTCGGTTCATGAGGCAAAAATATTATGAGACAGGTTCAAAAGCAACAAAACTGTTAACTTGGAGACTACGCAAACGACAAGCTGAAAATACTATTCATGAAATAAGAGATCCCAATTCTAATAAGACAACCTGTACACTGGATGGCATTCAAAAAGCGTTTGAGACATTGAGTCCTTGAACACCCAGACAGACAGAGCAGAGGCACATACTGTAGAACAGGTTTTAAATCAGCTAGATCTTCCTTCTATTGGAAAACTACACAACCATGATCCCACAAAAGAGATAACTATTGAGGAAGCTGATAAAGCAATCTCTGGTCTGGAAGTGGGTAAATCACCAGGTACTGATGGGTTTCCTGGCGAGTGGTACAAGTCAATGAGAGAACAAATAACTCCCCTACTCTGTGAGTGTTTTAACTATATCCTAAAAGAAGGGGTTCTGCCTCCGTCTTGGAGGGAAGCCATCATATCTATAATCCCAAAAGAAGGCAAAGACAGAAAGAAATGCAGTGGATACAGGCCAATTAGCGTGCTAAATCAAGATTACAAATTATACGCATCCATATTGGCTAAAAGGATGGAGAAGTTGTTACCATTAATAATAAATGAAGACCAAACCGGCTTTATAAGTAACAGACGACCCCGGATAATATAAGGAGGTGTCTTCATATAATAGAACAAACAAACCATGAAAGGACGAGTGCCATCCAGGTGAGTCTAGATGCTGACAAAGCGTTCGACTCGGTGGGGTGGGAGTATCTCTGTCAGGTAATGGAAAAATTTGGTTTCTGTAAAAAATGTATACAGTGTATTAAAACATTATATACATTACCGACAGCTAGAATTAAGATTAATGGTCATTTGTCCAAGACTATACACCTACAACGAGCCCTACTCTGTTTGAGGGATTTTTACGTAGCAGCACAATTAAGACCTTTGATTCTTTGGTGTAACCCTGAATATGAAGCCAACTGGAAAAACATTTAATTATTAATATCAAGTAGACCTGTACAATCTTTGCTGGGCTGCCTTTCTGTTATTCAGGACTTTCCTGATTTCCAGAATCAATGGGTTTGATTTTCATTGAATGTGTGGCTAGACTTTGTGAAGAAATTTCAGATCCAAAAAGAAATAAAAATATTGAGGTGGCCAGCATATGATCCAGATTTTAACCCAGCATCCCTGGATTTAAAATATAGACAGTGGATAAGGTATGGAATCGCATCATACTCTTCATTAGTAAAGGATGGGAAATTAATGGACTTCCAGTCTATGTCTGAAAAGTATGGTTTAGGAAGACAAGATTTGTATAGACACATGCAAACCCAGCATTATTATCAAAATGAGGTGAAGGAACAGAGTATGGAAGAAAATTATGGGGGTTACACAAATGTTCATGAGAGCATACAACTCAAGAGTCCACCCGACATATTATGGGGAATCTGTATTCAAGTATTTCATTGATTAACCGGCTAACAGCTGCTGGAGGGAAACAGCGGGAGATGAGCAGAGCAGTTTGTTGTTTTTTTTACTTCAGTGAAGTTGGTTTTAAGTTGGATATTGGACAGACATTCAAGTGCACCTGTATTACAGACTTTACAGTAAACACACGGAGAAGAGGCTACAGCGGTATTAGCATTTTACAGGTATTAGCATTTTAGCTCAATAGCTCCCAGGTCATGTGATCAATTAACTCAAAATCAATGTGGGATCATGTAACTACACTGGCTGCATGAGATACACCTCTTGCTTTTACATTTTACATCTGTTCATATTTTTTATGAATTTTTATATGCAAATATTAGCATTTTAGCTCAATAGCTTCCAGGTATTAGCATTTTAGCTCAATAGCTCCCAGGTCATGTGATCAATTGACTCAAAATCAATGTGGGATTATGTAACTACACTGGCTGCATGAGATACGCCTCTTGTTTTTACGTTTTACATCTGTAAATACTTCTTATTAAAGGTATAGTTGGTAATCCTGTTCAGAAACACTTTTTGTTATACTGGGTGAAATGGTTTTTCCACCCTGAGAGTAGTCCAAACATAATGTGTTCAGAAAAAGGACTGAAATAAATCAGACCTCTGTGGCAGCTGCAGGCCTGTAAAAACTCTGACCAATCCCTTCCTCTCAGTCCGAGTTGAAGGAACCAATCAGATGCCTTCATGTCTCGTCCTGCCAAGTTTGTGGGGGCGGGGCTTTGGACGGAGCACTGACGAGAGGTGGAGAAGGGGATGGAGCTTAGACGAGGTGCCACTTTCAAATCTTGCTAGCTCTCCGACATTACTAACTATACCTTTAAGAACCACTCAACAGATTATATAAAACAAAAATGGGAAAGAGAGTTGGATATTGTAATCTCCCCAGAGGAATGGTCTTCCATAATACACACCCAGACATCGACTACAAATTCACAGAGTTGGAGAAACTTTTGTTGGAAGAATTTTGTGAGGTTTCATAACCCCAAAAATAAAATCAAAACAAACTGGTCATCAGACCCAATGTTGGAGACAGTGTTGACAACAGACCATACTCCTGCCCCGCCTTACAACCTTTCTGGACTCAAGGACAAGCTACAACAAGGAGGTTTCTGGGATTTGATATTGATTTTACTTGTCTTTCATTTTATTTGGGGAATATATCAAAGGATCTGCATAACAGGGACAGATATTAATTAAAAATCCGCATGGCAGCAAGTAAAAAAACAATAACTAGATGCTGGCTTCTTGGAGAACCTCCCTCCCTGAACCAATGGAAAAATATAAGAAATGACGTACACAGTATGGAACGTATAACTTTCATTTTGAGATTACAGAAGGAAAAGGGGAAAGATTACTGGGCTAAATGTGTTACATATTTAGCCGATGCAGAGTGTGACAGCTGAAATAACACAGCTGTGAACGAAAGTTTATCATCCTGTGGCGAGTATTTAAGTGTATCATTCAATGTGAATGAATGTATGTATATGTCCTCTTGTTTGTGTTATGAAACGGAAAAAAATAAAGTATATAAAAAAAAAAAGACTGATGTTACCGATAATAAACAAACAAAGCTGACTGGAGAGGAAATCCGACAGATGTTAACATCAGGAGAACAGAGGTGTTCTGCTGTGACCTTGGAGGTTTTGGTGGATCCAGCTGATTTCAGGGACAAATCTTGCTTCTCTGTCTTCTTCTGTTTGGGCTTCACAGGTTCAACAGGATCAGCCTGCACAAACCAGAGACACAACATTTAAAAATAATGAGATATATCGTGTTCATTGATGATGACCTTTAAACAACGCAGGTCATCAGTGGAGGGTTTTACTTTTAAAGTACTGACGGAGACCCTGCTGTGAAAAATGGGACACCTCAGGGAAGTGTGTTCAGTCCTCAAACCTTCTGATTAAGACTGATGTTAACAATAATAAACAACCACAGCTGACTGGAAAAGGAAATCCGACAGATGTTAACATCAGGAGAACAGAGGCGTCCTGCCAAGACCTTGGAGGTTTTGGTGGATCCAGCTGGTTTCAGGGACAAATCTTGCTTCTGGGTCTTCTTCTGTTTGGGCTTCACAGGTTCAACAGGATCAGCCTGAACAAACCAGAGACACAAGATGAAAACACTACTATGAAGAATATTTCCAAAACTTGAAAAAGTTAAATAAAATATAATTCAACAGAACCACAGACTACAGACGGTTTGTGGTTCTGTTGAATTATATAAAGAGTTTCAACAAAACTGATCGTTAAAACCTTGATGAAGACAGAACTTCTATCGCGGATGCTGGTTTAGTTTTAGCTCTGTGTGGTCAATAAACTGTTAACTGATCCAAAAGTTTAATTAGAGATGTACTGCTGCCATTGTTTCTCTCCCGAGACCGATTCAGAGCTGAACTTTGTGTATCAGCTGATAAAATACAAAAAATACACATTATTATATTTTAAGAGCTGTATACTATGAGCCCTGTATGGATGTGCTTCAAGGTCCAGTTTGTACGAAAGTGGATTTTTGACTCTCATTCCCAACTTGTCAAATACTGACTGACTGTAGGTCAGATCGCTCACCAACCCACAGGGTCAGTATTCGACGAGTTGGAAAGAGACTCATAATTCGACTTTTCTTACAAAGTGGAGCTTTTAGTTACACGAGTCACTTGCTGTTTATGAATATTGGCTACTTGTGCAGTTAAAAAAAATCTTAAGTTGTATTCAGGTGTACAGGACGCTGCCGGGAAGTAGCAGACGCTCATTTCTAATAAATACTGTAAACGATGTGGTATCAGATCAGTGCTTAGATTTGTATTCTCGACTTGACCTGATTTCAGTATTTCGGCAGCATCGAAGGCGTTTTGAATATCGGTATCAGAACAACACTCATCGGTGTAGAAGAACAGGTCTCTCCCTTTGTCGCGTCACTGAGTGAGTTGATGGAAAAACTTGTTGATAACATTTATCTTCATGTGGTGTAAAGAACCTGAGATGTGCCTGAAAACTCCAGAAAAAGATGGTAAGTTGTCTAATTTAAATATTTTTTAGATATTTGATTGTTTTTATTTGATTCTACTAAGTGGACTTTGGCGTACGTTTTATTTGTTTTTTGTAAATGCTTTAAAGCTAGTTATTTTTCATTCCTATTACGGAATTATTCTTTCTTTTTTTTACATTAATTGGTGACAGATCAAAGAGGGTTGTCCTTTGAAAGTATTAAAAAGATCCTGTTGTAGAAAATGGGACCCCTCAGGAAAGTGTGCTCAGTCCTGTACTTTTCTCAGTTAAGACTGATATTGACGATAATAAACAACCAAGTTCCAGTAGTAGTCTTCCTACCTCGGAGGTTTTGGTGGATCCGTTTGACTCTTGCTTCTTCTTCTGTTTGGGCTTCACAGGTTCAACAGGATCAGCCTGAACAAACCAGAGACGCAACATTTAAAAATAATGAGATATATCGTGTTCATTGATGATGACCTTTAAACAACGCAGGTCGTCAGTGGAGGGTTTTACTTTTAAAGTACTGACGGAGACCCTGCTGTGAAAAATGGGACACCTCAGGGAAGTGTGTTCAGTCCTCAAACCTTCTGATTAAGACTGATGTTAACGATAATAAACAACCACAGCTGACTGGAGAGGAAATCTGACAGATGTTAACATCAGGAGAACAGAGGCGTCCTGCTGTGACCTTGGAGGTTTTGGTGGATCCAGCTGGTTTCAGGGACAAATCTTGCTTCTCTGTCTTCTTCTGTTTGGGCTTCACAGGTTCAACAGGATCAGCCTGAACAAACCAGACACACAAGATGAAAACACTACTACGAAGAATATTTCCAAAACTTGAAAAAGTTAAATAAAATATAATTCAACAGAACCACAGACTACAGATGGTTTGTGGTTCTGTTGAATTATATAAAGAGTTTCAACAAAACTGGTCGTTAAAACCTTGATGAAGACAGAACTTCTATCAGGGATGCTGGTTTAGTTTTAGCTCTGTGTGGTCAATAAACTGTTAACTGATCCAAAAGTTTAATAAGAGATGTACTGCTGCCATTGTTTCTCTCCCGAGACCGATTCAGAGCTGAACTTTGTATATCAGCTGATAAAATACAGAAAATACACATTATTATATTTTAAGAGCTGTATACTATGAGCCCTGTATGGATGTGCTTCAAGGTCCAGTTTGTACGAAAGTGGATTTTTGACTCTCATTCCCAACTTGTCAAATACTGACTGACTGTAGGTCAGATCGCTCACCAACCCACAGGGTCAGTATTCGACGAGTTGGAAAGAGACTCATAATTCGACTTTTCTTACAAAGTGGAGCTTTTAGTTACACGAGTCACTTGCTGTTTATGAATATTGGCTACTTGTGCAGTTAAAAAAAATCTTAAGTTGTATTCAGGTGTACAGGACGCTGCCGGGAAGTAGCAGACGCTCATTTCTAATAAATACTGTAAACGATGTGGTATCAGATCAGTGCTTAGATTTGTGTTCTCGACTTGACCTGATTTCAGTATTTCGGCAGCATCGAAGGCGTTTTGAATATCGGTATCAGAACAACACTCATCGGTGTAGAAGAACAGGTCTCTCCCTTTGTCGCTTCACTGAGTGAGTTGATGGAAAAACTTGTTGATAACATTTATCTTCATGTGGTGTAAAGAACCTGAGATGTGCCTGAAAACTCCAGAAAAAGATGGTAAGTTGTCTAATTTAAATATTTTTTAGATATTTGATTGTTTTTGTTTGATTCTACTAAGTGGACTTTGGCGTACGTTTTATTTGTTTTTTGTAAATGCTTTAAAGCTAGTTATTTTTCATTCCTATTACGGAATTATTCTTTCTTTTTTTTACATTAATTGGTGACAGATCAAAGAGGGTTGTCCTTTGAAAGTATTAAAAAGATCCTGTTGTAGAAAATGGGACCCCTCAGGAAAGTGTGCTCAGTCCTGTACTTTTCTCAGTTAAGACTGATATTAACGATAATAAACAACCAAGTTCCAGTAGTAGTCTTCCTACCTCGGAGGTTTTGGTGGATCCGTTTGACTCTTGCTTCTTCTGTTTGGGCTTCACAGGTTCAACAGGATCAGCCTGAACAAACCAGAGACGCAACTTTTAAAAATAATGAGATATCTCGTGTTCATTGATGATGACCTTTAAACAACGCAGGTCGTCAGTGGAGGGTTTTACTTTTAAAGTACTGACGGAGACCCTGCTGTGAAAAATGGGACACCTCAGGGAAGTGTGTTCAGTCCTCAAACCTTCTGATTAAGACTGATGTTAACGATAATAAACAACCACAGCTGACTGGAGAGGAAATCTGACCGATGTTAACATCAGGAGAACAGAGGCGTCCTGCTGTGACCTTGGAGGTTTTGGTGGATCCAGCTGGTTTCAGGGACAAATCTTGCTTCTCTGTCTTCTTCTGTTTGGGCTTCACAGGTTCAACAGGATCAGCCTGAACAAACCAGACACACAAGATGAAAACACTACTACGAAGAATATTTCCAAAACTTGAAAAAGTTAAATAAAATATAATTCAACAGAACCACAGACTACAGATGGTTTGTGGTTCTGTTGAATTATATAAAGAGTTTCAACAAAACTGGTCGTTAAAACCTTGATGAAGACAGAACTTCTATAAGGGATGCTGGTTTAGTTTTAGCTCTGTGTGGTCAATTAACTGTTAACTGATCCAAAAGTTTAATAAGAGATGTACTGCTGCCATTGTTTCTCTCCCAAGACCGATTCAGAGCTGAACTTTGTGTATCAGCTGATAAAATACAGAAAATACACATTATTATATTTTAAGAGCTGTATACTATGAGCCCTGTATGGATGTGCTTCAAGGTCCAGTTTGTACGAAAGTGGATTTTTGACTCTCATTCCCAACTTGTCAAATACTGACTGACTGTAGGTCAGATCGCTCACCAACCCACAGGGTCAGTATTCGACGAGTTGGAAAGAGACTCATAATTCGACTTTTCTTACAAAGTGGAGCTTTTAGTTACACGAGTCACTTGCTGTTTATGAATATTGGCTACTTGTGCAGTTAAAAAAAATCTTAAGTTGTATTCAGGTGTACAGGACGCTGACGGGAAGTAGCAGACGCTCATTTCTAATAAATACTGTAAACGATGTGGTATCAGATCAGTGCTTAGATTTGTATTCTCGACTTGACCGGATTTCAGTATTTTGGCAGCATCGAAGGCGTTTTGAATGTCGGTATCAGAACAACACTCATCGGTGTAGAAGAACAGGTCTCTCCCTTTGACGCTTCACTGAGTGAGTTGATGGAAATCTTGGCGATAACATTTGTCTTCATGTGGTGTAAAGAACCTGAGATGTGCCTGAAAACTCCAGAAAAAGATGGTAAGTTGTCTAATTTAAATATTTTTAAATATTTGATTGTTTTGTTTTTATTTGATTCTACTAGGTGGACTTTGACGTACGTTTTATTTGTTTTTTGTAAATGCTTTAAAGCTAATTATTTTTCATTCCTTTTACTGAATTATTCTTTCTTTTTTTACATTAATTGGTGACAGATCAAAGAGGGTTGTCCTTTGAAAGTATTAAAAAGATCCTGTTGTAGACAATGGGACCCCTCAGGAAAGTGTGCTCAGTCCTGTACTTTTCTCAGTTAAGACTGATGTTAACGATAATAAACAACCAAGTTCCAGTAGTAGTCTTCCTACCTCGGAGGTTTTGGTGGATCCGTTTGACTCTTGCTTCTTCTTCTGTTTGGGCTTCACAGGTTCAACAGGATCAGCCTGAACAAACCAGAGACGCAACATTTAAAAATAATGAGATATATCGTGTTCATTGATGATGACCTTTAAACAACGCAGGTCGTCAGTGGAGGGTTTTACTTTTAAAGTACTGACGGAGACCCTGCTGTGAAAAATGGGACACCTCAGGGAAGTGTGTTCAGTCCTCAAACCTTCTGATTAAGACTGATGTTAACGATAATAAACAACCACAGCTGACTGGAGAGGAAATCTGACAGATGTTAACATCAGGAGAACAGAGGCGTCCTGCTGTGACCTTGGAGGTTTTGGTGGATCCAGCTGGTTTCAGGGACAAATCTTGCTTCTCTGTCTTCTTCTGTTTGGGCTTCACAGGTTCAACAGGATCAGCCTGAACAAACCAGACACACAAGATGAAAACACTACTACGAAGAATATTTCCAAAACTTGAAAAAGTTAAATAAAATATAATTCAACAGAACCACAGACTACAGATGGTTTGTGGTTCTGTTGAATTATATAAAGAGTTTCAACAAAACTGGTCGTTAAAACCTTGATGAAGACAGAACTTCTATAAGGGATGCTGGTTTAGTTTTAGCTCTGTGTGGTCAATTAACTGTTAACTGATCCAAAAGTTTAATAAGAGATGTACTGCTGCCATTGTTTCTCTCCCAAGACCGATTCAGAGCTGAACTTTGTGTATCAGCTGATAAAATACAGAAAATACACATTATTATATTTTAAGAGCTGTATACTATGAGCCCTGTATGGATGTGCTTCAAGGTCCAGTTTGTACGAAAGTGGATTTTTGACTCTCATTCCCAACTTGTCAAATACTGACTGACTGTAGGTCAGATCGCTCACTAACCCACAGGGTCAGTATTCGACGAGTTGGAAAGAGACTCATAATTCGACTTTTCTTACAAAGTGGAGCTTTTAGTTACACGAGTCACTTGCTGTTTATGAATATTGGCTACTTGTGCAGTTAAAAAAAATCTTAAGTTGTATTCAGGTGTACAGGACGCTGCCGGGAAGTAGCAGACGCTCATTTCTAATAAATACTGTAAACGATGTGGTATCAGATCAGTGCTTAGATTTGTATTCTCGACTTGACCGGATTTCAGTATTTTGGCAGCATCGAAGGCGTTTTGAATGTCGGTATCAGAACAACACTCATCGGTGTAGAAGAACAGGTCTCTCCCTTTGACGCTTCACTGAGTGAGTTGATGGAAATCTTGGCGATAACATTTGTCTTCATGTGGTGTAAAGAACCTGAGATGTGCCTGAAAACTCCAGAAAAAGATGGTAAGTTGTCTAATTTAAATATTTTTAAATATTTGATTGTTTTGTTTTTATTTGATTCTACTAGGTGGACTTTGACGTACGTTTTATTTGTTTTTTGTAAATGCTTTAAAGCTAATTATTTTTCATTCCTTTTACTGAATTATTCTGTCTTTTTTTACATTAATTGGTGACAGATCAAAGAGGGTTGTCCTTTGAAAGTATTAAAAAGATCCTGTTGTAGACAATGGGACCCCTCAGGAAAGTGTGCTCAGTCCTGTACTTTTCTCAGTTAAGACTGATGTTAACGATAATAAACAACCAAGTTCCAGTAGTAGTCTTCCTACCTCGGAGGTTTTGGTGGATCCGTTTGACTCTTGCTTCTTCTTCTGTTTGGGCTTCACAGGTTCAACAGGATCAGCCTGAACAAACCAGAGACGCAACATTTAAAAATAATGAGATATATCGTGTTCATTGATGATGACCTTTAAACAACGCAGGTCGTCAGTGGAGGGTTTTACTTTTAAAGTACTGACGGAGACCCTGCTGTGAAAAATGGGACACCTCAGGGAAGTGTGTTCAGTCCTCAAACCTTCTGATTAAGACTGATGTTAACGATAATAAACAACCACAGCTGACTGGAGAGGAAATCTGACAGATGTTAACATCAGGAGAACAGAGGCGTCCTGCTGTGACCTTGGAGGTTTTGGTGGATCCAGCTGGTTTCAGGGACAAATCTTGCTTCTCTGTCTTCTTCTGTTTGGGCTTCACAGGTTCAACAGGATCAGTCTGAACAAACCAGAGACACAAGATGAAAACAGTTTGATAATCGATACTGGTTTGTTGATAGACAACTGGACACGTACAGAGTAATCAAACTACTTTAGCTGTTAACAGACCGATAAAAACTCTACATCTGACACATCTCTTCTGGTGTCTCGTCTTGTCGCTGTTCTTCTTGGAGCCAATCACATTTTTGTAATGTAGCTATGTGGTTTGGGAAAAATGACACGGATGAAACCATCTACTCCTAATTCTGACAAAGTACTGTTATTCACAGAAACTCGAGAGAAAGTGTTTTAATTCTCTCGTCAGGTGTCGTGTCCTGATGAGTTCTGCATTTCAGGTTATACGACCTCAGGTGTGATTAAACCTGACTGTTGACTTTAAAGCTGAGTTCACTGCTGCCTCTCAGATTACTGATGGTTTCCTTCTGGATACAAAAGGAGAAGGTAAAGAAACAATGATTCTAATTAAAACAATAACAGAGAAAAGAAGTGTTTTTTAATCTCATCTGGTTTCTTTCACTCACCTTTTCAGGTTTGCAGCTCTTCTGTTGATCTTAAAGAGAAGAAACTAACATCAGTGTGTTGATGGTCTTCAGGTGAAACTGTTTCTGTGTGTCGCATGTTTAATTTAAAAGATTTCAGCTGATGATTCATGTTGTTCATTTGTTAGTCTTGCAGGTTACAGAACAGACTGCAGGTATTACTGCTGTAAAAACTACTTTATTCTCATAATGACGACCTTTCCTGTGTGTCCTTAATACTCTGTCACAGTAATAAAGAACAGACACACTCATGATGTGTTCACTGTCCTGTCAGAGTATTTGATTTCTGAAGTGGTTCAGTGTGTTTTGACTCACCAGCTGCAGGTTTTTGCTGTGTGTCCACTGATCCTGAAGCAGCTGGAGCTGGAGCTGGAGGAGCTCGAAGAGCTGGCAGAGCTCCAGCTCCAACTCTAGCTCTGCTCACCGCCTCTGAAAAAAGATGTTTCAAAAAGTTAAACACAGGAATTAAATGTCTGACAGATGTCGAGTCTAAATAAAACCATAGTCTGCGAGAACATCCAAACTCTGAACCTGATGATACAAACTCACCCTTTTTTTTCTGCTGTTGTTTCTTCAGTTTGTCCACAAAGGGCCGCAGCAGGTCCTGGACTGCAGCGTCCATCCTCGGTATCTGCTTCATTTGTTTTTCTATCACAGTGATGGACTGCTCAGTCCCGAAGTACTGGATGATGATCTGAGGGATCTCCTCTCTCACCTTACCACTCTTCACACCCTGGGGGATTTTGTCCAGATTGAACAGCATCTTCTTGAAGTCTGACTCGGTCAGTTCCTCCAGGATGGAGGTCAGGGCTGTTTTCCACTTTGACTCTAAAGTCTTAGATGACATCTCCAACACAAATTAAATACAGAAATCTGATCGGGTGACGAAGCAGTGTGGGTTAACCAGATTACTACAGAAGTAAAGTCTTCACTAATCGTCACTCTCTCTCTTACTGGCAGGAGCGTTTTTTTATGGCGGGAAGATTTAGTTGTCTTCCGGGGTTGAATACAGGTAACGGACTCCAACTTGAAATAACTCACAACATGATTGCAGCTGTCTTTATCTTGAATTTATTTTTGAAAAATATGTGGACAGATTTCTCATCATCAAACATTTATTTTTTCTACCTTCAATTGATAATCCTCTTAACATCCAGTTTCAAAGTTCACACGTCACCCCTCCAGTCAACAATGGGTCCGCCTCATGGTTCCGCCTCACTACAAGTCAACACGAGAATCAACCACAGTCTTTTAAACTAATTATATCCAGCTTTCAGTTTCCATTAGTGTGAAGTCACCGAATAACTTTCAGTTACTGTGAAGTCGTTACTACAGCAGATTGTCTTCTATACCATACTGTAAAAATACACTGTTAAAAGTACTATATTAAAAATGGAGGTTAAGTAAAGTGTAGAAGTATTGGCAATAAAATATATTTGAAATATGAAAAAGTATTTTTATACAGAATGGCCTATTGTCAAATCAAATCAAATCTCTCCTTCTCAGTCACATGCACGCAGGCAGCAGCATGTTAATGTTGTAGCTTGTCTCTTTTCTTTCACTTCATTTCATACAGACCAGTCACAGTGAAGAGAACGACCCGCTCTCATGAACACAGATGGACAAAAGGGAATGTCATTTTATTAAAATTATATTTAATGCTCATCATACAGATATAAAAAATGACTACTACATACACACAAACACACCCTTCAAAATCAACATGACAGTAGTCCCCCCCCAAAAAAGATCTAAGACAATAATGTTTTAGCTCAGATAAAGTGTGAACGACACACCTGAGTGTCACATTGACTTAAATGTGCAGTTGTTGTGTAGTTGTGGAGAAGAAATCAAACTGAGAATTTTAATATTTACAATATTAATGAGGTAACTCACATATATTTATTATATCATAAGTGAATAAACAAACTGTTCTCAGCGGAAAATAAGGTCCCAGAACTTATAGAACTTATATGTTTGTTTATATGTGGTGGACCCCGCCACCCCGCAAAATCAGTCCGTGAAGATCTCTCTCTTCTCGTTAAAATCACTTCAACAAAACTACAGAGAGCTCCTTTAAGCGTTCAAGAAACGAGAGAATTAAAGTATCTCAAATTTATCATAAAACTCATTCCTCTTTCCTCGGAGCCTCTCGAGATGGATCCCTCAGACTACTTCCCGATCCCATCTAGAAATACAAAGAGCAGTGGTGGCCGCCTTTCCTGTACAATTATTCTCTGTGCCACTAAAATACCAAACATCAGAGTCTCCTGTGAAGAACTACATGAGGGAATCAATGCATCAGGTTCAACCTGTAAATCATACATACAGGTAAAAGGTAATAATATGGATAATATCAGATACATCAGGACACAATGCAGAACTTTGAACTGAAGGAAGCACACTTTAAAATAAAACAGAGAAAAAATTTGGCAATATTGTAACACACAGTCGCGCCAATAAAGCCTGTTGAATTGAAGAATAACCTTATTTATAAAAACAGTTAACACTAGGGGGCGACAAAGATCTACAAAAGTTCATAACACAGATGTTACAGTTTTAAATGCTTTTTATTTTTGAATGTTAAATTGAACAAATGTGTTGTTGGTACTGGTTGCTTTAAGCAGAAGCTTCTGTAAATGTACACTGATGGCATTTAGCCATTATAATAATAATACACTTAATCATGATATCATGTGAGGTTTTCTCTTATGTGTTATTTTCCAGGAGACTAAACAACAACCTTCACTTGTAGCTCGTCTTTATGGAGCCGATGCCTTCACTTTAGTTAAAATTGTTTTCAGACACACGACAAGATCGATAAAGTAGCAGAAAGACAAACAGAACAATAAACAACAATTTGTCATGATGACGGATCGATTCTTAAAAAAGTAAACATATTAAAAAGTATGAGTATAAAATAAGTTGCTGATTTGAAAACGCTTCCATAGTTTACATATAAAAGCACTTTACATAAATCTGCACTGAGATTTTCAGAACATTAATGTAAATGTTGCACCCGTATGTTTAACACGACAGAAAACAAGAAGAGAAAATGTGTCACAATACTTTGTACTGAAACACAAACAGTTACACAATATTATGTTTATGAAGACGGGGTGAATCTTAAAAAGCATCATTAATTATACCACTGAAGCGGCTGTAAGTTTTTTAATTCTACCTCCTTGTATTACTGCGTCTGCTGAGACAGGAATCATTTCAAGGAGCGTCTCTATTATATCACCGTCCAGTTTGAAGCCCAAAGCCTCTGCCAGAAGTCGAGAAGCCACAACACAGCTGTGCCTCTGGTCTCCGAAGGCTGCGTCCAGGTGAGTCTCCGTCTTTGTGGCTTTTTTGATTCCTTCAATCTTAATTCTCACACTCTGGCTGCCAGCACTTTGAACCTGTGTAAAGATGAACAGTCATGGTTCAGGAGATGCTTAAGAATACCTTTAAAGTCATTCAAGAGATTTAACAGTTGCCAGCTCAGAAACTTTGCAGTGAGGTCGTATCAAAGAGCATCAGTGACATTGTTGGTGCCCAACCACCGTCCTTATTAACCTTTTGTGTTGGCTGTGTGGTGAATTATGACTTTTCACTATGAAACAGGACGTTGTTGCAACTCAAATACACAGTGTTTATTCTAATCCGACCCCAAATTTCACATGTTTGATGAGAATCCCAGCCTGAGGACAGCGATGTGTCAATTAAGAGTGGTAGTACTTGCAGCATGCTCGTATTTTTCCAGCGCTACATGTAGATGTGCCTCATTCCTCCCACATAAACAACAAACAGCTGACTTGTGACTGCAGAGAGCAGCAGATCACTGCAGCTACCTTCTGAATTTTGGTGTATCCAGTCGAGTTCAGTGAGATACTGCCATAGTACCGGTTGATCCTCATGTTGGTAGCCCGGATGACATCACCAACTGATAATCCTTTGCACTGCTGGGTGTCTTCACCCCACATGCAGATGCTGATGGAATCGGAGTCATCTCTTATCTGGAAACGCTGCGTCTGCTTCTGTTTGTTCTTCCCTGTCGCTGGTTCGATAGGATCAATCTGAACAAACCAACAGCACGTGATTAAAACAACAACGGGAAAAAAAAGACCACCAAGTTTTTCACAGATTAAAGAACAATTCATTTGGTAAAGATGTGGCTCCATTAGTGCTGCACTTTCAGACCAGGTATCGTGTTTAATCAACAACTTTGTCTTAGTTTTCACTTCAAATAAAAAAGTATCTTCTGAGGTGTTGGTCTGTAGACAGACAGAACGAGACGAGCTGGTGAACATAGAGGAGCGTTAAGAGGCAGATGTTTCCCTCAGGAGCTGCTGGAGGCTAAAATCAGCTAAAACAGAGGATGTTGAGCTCTCCAGTTTTGACTCACCTCTGTAATGGTTCCTTTAACAGTCACACGGCTGTCAGCAGATACTTTGGCATCAGCAATGGAGTAATCTGGACTCTTAGGATAAATCAGCTCCCGAGCTTCCTTCTCGAGCTCGACTGGAACTTGAACAGATTTCGTCTGTGAGAATTTACTCTGCGAGTGAAACTTGACAAAACCATTCTCATCTTTCGTTAACTGTCTGAACAAGTAGGTCTTCTCTTCCACGATTTGTTTATACAACGGTTTTCCATACACCATCAACTTATTGCTGGCCGTCTCATCGGCGACTGCCACATAAAAAAAAAACTTTTTTACATTTTCTTTGGTTTGATAACTGCGCACACCGGACTTCTGAACAACTTTCCCAACAATGACGTCCGTGTAAAGAAGTGCACTGCTGGATTTCAGATCACGGATGGATTTCTTCTGCACACAAACAAGAGAAAAACATCTCAAAGAAACAAATACAATCAATCAATCAATACAAACATTAAAGTTGTGACCAGTGAAAGGAAATTCAAAGAAAACCACTTACCCAAGGATTCGTGTTCGCCTCCTGGAAAACAAACGTTTCATTGATGCTCAGTTCTCAATAATGAAGAAACAAACCTTCAAACCACCAATCATTCCTCCTTTTCAGCTACAGTCAGAGGCATCATGTGTTTGAAATATTTGTTTATCATATCTTTTATATGCGTGTGAAAATGCATGCAAGAGGATTAATTCAGCAATAAACTAACAGGTTTGTTTCAAAAGTCCTACCTTGACAGGTTGGCTGCTCTTCTCTTGATCTGTGAAGGAGAAACACACATCAGTCAGTGTTTCTGACAGTGTGAGGCTGTAGCGTATTAAAGCTGAGCTAAAATCAACTTTAATACACTAAAGCCTCACATGCTGATTCAAAAAACTGGTTTGTTAACAACTTGGCTGGTCGTCTGACTGCTCGTGATCTCAGATCTCAGATATTAACTTTTTATTATAACTTGTAGAAATTATGGATAAAGCTACAAAAATGAGACCCTGGTTGACATTAATCTGAGTTTTCCATTGTTAAATATCTAAGAAATCACACCAACTACCCAGGAGTGTAAAGAGACGTGGGACCAGATCTGACAGCTGGTGACACCTTCGTACCTTCTGCAGGCGTTTTTTTCTTCTCCGCTGGATCACATTTCCTCTTCTTCCCTGAAAGTAAAACATAAACAGTTAATGTAAACACAAACACAGAGTGGATACTACACCAAAAGTAGTTTCAGTAGAAATGACACTAAAATAAATTTAGATTTAGATGAAATAGATTTTCAACCAGCTTAGATTCACTACAGTGTTGGTAGTATATGCAACTGAACAATGCTAAAGTTCTCATCTCCTCAAATCCTCCCAGTGACATGTTTTACATCATCTGGGGGATTTTCGGGCCGTTGTATCAACCACAGATCGACGGACTCAAAGAGTACCGTCGGATCGAGAGAGAGCTGCCAGGTTGGCTCACCAAACTCTGACTGTCTAAATCAAACTGTCTAAACTAGGTCGTGCAGAAAAACTATAAACCAAGATTGTGTTACTGCAACTGCCTACTTCTGCCCAAATGTTTTCAGAAACAAACTTTGGTGTTCTGATTAGATTCAGTAGAGAAAGATGTGGGCCTGATCAAATATTAACTGACTGTTTCTGTGGACATTTTAGCTTCAATGTTTGATACGAGCACCAAACTCATAGTATGCCATCCGTCAGCGGTGTGTTTTTTGGTCCGGTGCATTGAACTCTGGTTTTCTATCTTTGGAGCAGAAGAGAATACCACAGCCCTTTATCTCTGTCCTCTCTGGCCATGAAGCACCAATTTCAAACACATTTGTGTCTTTCTGCTGCAGAGACAGACCAGTTTTATGCAAGAGCCAGCAGTGAAATTCTTGTTTAAGTGATGTCTGTTAACCTACCTGCTGGAGGATTTTCTTCCTTCTTCACTGGATCAGATTTTCTCTTCTTTCCTGTAAATAGATTTGACACTAAATGTAAGTTAAGTTCCTGAGACACCTGCTGTCCACTCAGTGTCCACACTTCACCCTGACAGTGTGAACAGTTTAGTAGCTTCACAGCTGTTACCTGCAGCCAGAGGTGTCTCTGCTAAATAAAGCCTGAAGGGGGTGAATACTTCATCATTTATTGTTCAATATTTATATTTATATTGTTTAGATATTGGTTTACATCTTGACATTAGAGTATTTCTACATCCTCCATCTGTGATTCAATGAAACATTAAAAACGTCCAATATTTCAAAACTTATATGAACTCACCTTTTCTCCCTTTTTCTTTTTTGTTCCTCAGTTCCTCAACAAAGGGGCTCAACAGATCTTGCATTTTCGGATCCCTCCTTGGTATCGTCTCCATGATATCATGTATTTCAGAAATTGATCCCTCATATCCGTAGTGCTCAATGATTTTTTGTGCCATCCTTGCTTCAGATCTGCTTTTCTTCTGACTTCTGGGGATTTTCTCCAAATATTCCATCGTCTCTCTGTACTGCTTGTTGTCCAGCTCTGCCAGGATTTTAGTCAGAGTTGTTTTCCACTTTTTCTCTGAAGTATCCGACATCTCTGTCACGCAGAAACATGAGAGAACAGAAATATGAGAGACCGTTCCTGCTGTTTTTTCTGATGTTGGCACATTATCGCTGTCGTCTTCATTGATTTCACAGAGCTCAGCTAACAGTCTGCTGTATTCACTGCGCACACATGTTGTGCTGTTGTTCTTACCTTACATGTGTACTGAAGTACAGTACTTGAGTAAATGTTTAACAAGTTAAAATTGCAGTTAAAGGTTTTTTTGTCCTTTATTATGTCCTCGTTACTTTTTAAATCTTTGCCCTGTAGCTTTAAGTCAACAAACAAGTCAGCACCAGCAACGACCACCAGACCTGTGACTGTCGAACATTAACAAGTAAAGACGAGTTAAGATGAAACCAACGATGAACCGTCTGCTCCATCAACCTTTAATATGATCTTAGTCCAGCTAACAGCTAACGGGGAGCTAACAGGGAACTAGCGTCAGCCACCATTAAAACAAACAGAACAAACTAATCCTCCTCAGTGTTCAATGTTCAGCACAAATATTTGTGTTGTCATTAAAGTTATAAAGGTTTTTATCTCACAGTGGATTCACTTTTCAAAAGAAACGAGTCTTAAATTAATACTTAATAATAGTCTTTATTAATAATTCATACTCACTTCATCAACAGGTTGTTTGTATCCGAGACCTGTGAAAGCTACCGGTCTGTCAGTGGCGGGAACAGGAAACACGGAACATACCAACTTAAATCCTGTGTCACCGACCGCCTGCAGCTCTGGTATCTACAATACATTTAGAAATATATATGAAGATGAGATGAGACAGTTTTTAATCACCGTTTATTTGATTTTTTCCAACTTTGATTCCTAATCGTCATTACATCCAGTTTCCAAGCTCACAGGCCACCCCTCCAGTGAGCAATGGTTCGGCCCGCTCCCTCCCGCCCAGAATCCGGGCTGAGCAAACAACACAACACAAGTGAACAAACTGCCGCAGAGCAACAACAGAGGTCATTTACAGCTGTGTAAAATTATTTAAACCTCATTTATAACTGCTGTAAGTTTGACTTTTAGAGGAGAGGAGCTGGAGGATGGAACAGAAAGCTTTTATTATCATTGTACAGAATAACACAACAGCGTCCAGGGTCAGTACCAGGATCAGTGCTCCTAATCGGTGCAGCACAGGAAACATACAAATGTAAATAAGTGTACAAATATAATATGGATATGAGTATAAAAACTGCCACAGTAAACAGACATATACAGCTGACTGATTGTCCTGGAATATATCTCATAATCAAGAGTAAGAAAATCAATAATAAACACAATATGTGTTGAACATGTTTTAATTCTCCAGAAGAGTTGCAGTATTTGAGTGTTGTTAATGCACAGAGAAATATAGGTATGACCATGATATAAAAAATGAAATAATGACATTATGTTAATAATACACATATGATTATATAGTACAAATAATCCAGTGAAGATGCTCGGCCTTAGTTAATGAATTAATCCAGTTGTCTTTTCACTTATGATTGAGTGTAATTGTTTTTGTACACTGTTTTTTTAAAAGAGACAAAACACAGTTAATAAAGTTACAGATAGATTTGATTGCTTGTCTTTTTTTCTGATTGTATCGTTACCATGAATTTGTTTGGCCTTGATAGTCGTGTAGTGGTTGTTGGTTGGTTGGTTTACTTTATTAATCCCTCTGAAGGGAAATTGATTGTCACTCTGTGCGTACAACATCCAACACACAATACTACAACAAGACAAGCATTGACAACTCAAAAGTCTGATACAGTGACGGCCTGTGACGCTGTGTTCTTCTTTTATTCTATTCAAATGAAAACAGTTAACATATTTCATATTTTTATATACTCATTGATTTTTTGTAAATATCTGCTTATTCTGACTTTGACGGCAGCAAATCAAACAAGTTGTGGCCGAAACAACTAAAGACTGAAAGTTGAGCAATTCTTTGTTTTCAATGAGGTTTTAAACAAAGTTTATTAACAACAAAACTTCTTATGAGCGGCTGGTTTGAACTTTATATTCGGTGGTGGAAAGTAATAATTAACTTCAGTACAATTTTGAATTATTTGTACTTGCATTTTCTTCTACGTTATACTTGTACTGCTCCACTATATTTACTTGATACCTTTGGAGATAGTGTGACTTTATATAGAGACATGATTCTGCATCAGACTCCAGACTGAACTTTAACCTCATCATAACTGCTTCCTGGTGAAACATTCAGTGTTTATTATAAACAGGTTTATTGTTGGTTAACTTTTACACCTGAAGTTAAATATTGAGCCATTAAATCAAAAACCAGTTTAAGTTCCTGTCCCGACTTATTCACTTAAATGTAATTAACAGGAGACTTCGCACCAATCTTCATTCAAATAAAGAACAATTTCTACAACTCTAAAAATAAAGACAATTATCTCTTAGTTACATTCACACACACTTTATTGCAAAGGATCATCCACCATAATTTTTGTAACATTAAACATCTTTCAGTTTGATCCACAGTCGCATTAATAACAAACAGCCTGAACGCACTTTAATATTTTTATTTCTTCTGAAGGTTGTTTCACTGGAGTCGACACCCTGACGCGTTCGTTTCAACAGGTACAAAATAAACACTGACTCAGTTTACAGCGTCGAGGCGTCGACAAGATGTTCAGTCAGCTGACAGAAAATCTAACATTTACTTTTATCTCTTATTTTCCCCGTTAATTTAAATCTAATTCAGTGATGAAATAATTGTGACGTTTCAGGAGTTTTGAAGCCAAAGTGAATCAACGTTTGGTCGTTTTCATGAGAAAGGAATGATGCAACGTTTCATTCAACAACAACAACAACAACACACATCACAGCAGACGACAAACACATTGAGGATTTCATCTTTAAAATAAATAATTCAGGTGCCGCCTGACCACCATCACATCGCCCCAATCTGAGGTTCAAACGACTCTCCGGTGACTTCAGCTGCTGATCGGTCGGCTTGAAAAGAAACGTAAACTTTATGGACAGAAAACGACCTCCAGCTGCTGACGTCAGGTCCTCGGGGGGTCAGAGGTCAGATCCCGGCTGATTATGTCACCATGTACTCCTGGCGTTTGTTGAGGCGGACCTGGCAGAGCGACACGGCGCCCACCGCCACGTAGATGCCCGCGGCGATGAAGCAGTTGATGCCGACCTGGTTGTAGAGACCGTAGATGTTCCCGGGAGGATTTTGACTGCAGGAGAGAAAAGAGACGAGTTACTGAAACTGTACGTCTGAAAACCTTCAGCTGAAGTCAGACACAAAAAATATGATGAAGATTCCTTTAATACGTTTACTGAAGGACTGTAGACGAGCTGAATTATGTCTCGTGTGGTCGGGCTGCAACAAGCGATTACTAATATGATAATTATTTTCTCTATGAATCGTTTTGTCTATAAAATAACAGAAAAAAGAAACAGTCTTCAAACATCCGTTCAATACTACAAACGTATTCAGACAGAAAAGAGTTAAATCTCTGTTTCAGAAAAAAATGATGAGCAATTAATCGACCAGAAGCCTTTTCACACAGAACACAGGTTTTCTTCTGAAATTGTTTAAAACTGATTTTATTAATGTTCGCACATCGCTGACCAACATTAATGTGGGAGAAGAAAATATTCTGACCGACTTCGATGTCAGCAGATTCGTCCTCATGCGGAAAAATTGCATGTGGATTTTCCGTATAGCTGCGGTGTGAATCGATTAAACTTTTATACAGATATTTTTTACAGCTGAAAGCACTGACACATATTGGAGCTGACGGAAACAGTATTTTGTTTCATTCTGTGTATGTAAAAACTCAGGGAAACGACAACAAAGTGAATCTGAATCTAAACGCTGCAGCTCATGGGAAAAAAATGCTTTGGATATTTTATAATGAATTAAATTCCCAGTGAAGTTTACTGCTGTCAGATATCCTGCCTCTGTTTGTTTCTTTGTAACAAGTGTTTGATAGCAACATCTGAGGAATCACTGCCAAAACATGCGTGTATGTCGGCTGATATATAAATACATTGGAATTTTTTAACTTCCTCATATTAGCGTTAGCATTTCATGTCGACTCACTCGCCACGGATGTCCTCCTCAGTGAACGGGACGTCCTCGATCAGGACAGCCGACTTCGCGCTGAAGAAGATTCCCAACATCGCCTGGAAGAAAAGACAGCAGAGCGGATCAACACCAGGCTCCAGGTCAATAGGTCAAGGTCAATATAATAGTCAGAATAACATCCTCTGACCTCTCTACAGGTAAACACAGGGTCCAAACATGATCAATATTTCAGAACTTCTTCATCTCCGTGTTGATTTCAATGGTCAGTAGAACTTTATTATCAGTTTTCTTTCAGGATCAAACACCTGATGGATGTGTGGACGAGTTCAACACGTGAAAATGCAGCCTGATGAACAAATAATTCACATTTCATCCAAGATGGTCTCATGACGCACCGAGTGAAACGAGTTCCTAATTAGAAATGAAATCATTAAGATTAATCTGCAACAATTTTAACAATCAATAATAATATTTATTTAGTGCTTTTCATGACACTTTACAAGATTACTTAAAAAAAAACATTAAAAACATCATCAGACAAACTGCTGAAGTCATTTTCATGTCTATGTTTTTGCCTTTATTCTACTTTACTTATAGTTTAGCCTTTTATTTGTAGTTTTTCTGGTTTATTGAGTTTGTATTTGAGATAACGTGGCTGCTGTTGAACTGCAGCGTGTGTTTGGGATTAATACAGTGAAGTGAAGGTCTTTGGGTTTCAGCCTCCAACACAACTAATATGAAAAATAATAAATATATGAATTCATAATGAAACTAATCATTAGTTGCATCTCAAATGTAAAGAAAACACTTTATATATAATGATCTGAGGTTCATTTGTTCTGACCAACATCCTTCTGTGGAAAAACTGACTTCCTGCTCTGAGACATCACGAGGCAGCATCAGTCACATGATCAGTCAAACATGGACAGAAAACAACTTTATATGCTTTAATGTTCTGTCATCAGCTGATCAGGATGCAATCCTGCTGATCGATAACAACAGAGCGTGCGTGTTTCAGTGACAGCTGTCTGACTTTCACTACAAACACACTCCTGTTAATACAACAGTCATGGTCAGACCTCAGGGTTTAACCATCTGTCAGACTGAAACACCAGACTGTAGTCGGCTCCATCACGTTAATTACACAGGCACAGATTTCTTAATTCAAGCCAACTGATCGAAGTAGTCATGTATTGATTACTAGTGCAGTATTGTTATCGAACATACATTTAGCTTGGCCTACTCGGGCTCCGTCTATGTACCGGAGACGGGATTACTTTGAGACAGACGGTTTGTTTTCGTCATTTTCAACGTCTCACGAGCTGCAACACATACATGAAGTCACAGAGACGAGCTTTAAGGAGCTCTGAGGTTTGTTTTCAAAGAGCAAGTCGATGTCATGAACGGTCGCTAGCTAACCAGTATAATTCCAGGAAATAGTCGCCCCCCGGCCGGAGCTCCGTCTGTCTTACCAGCATGATGACGCCCCAGATACTGATCACGATCCCGCACGCGGCCATCTTCGGCCCGCAGAACAGCAGCGACGGCATGTCTGTGTTCGAACTAATCGATCGATCAGAAGAAGGTTTTTATCTTTGATTCACTAAACTGAGAAATGATCCATCGAAGGACGAACGCGTCTCACGGTCAGCTGATCCGCGTCACTCGGTTACACTCGGCGACAGTCGACAATTGTCGTGACACGCAGCGCAGCGACCAATGACAGCGTCCAACGCGCTAGCCCCGCCTTTTCCTGCGAGACTGACCAATGGCGTTCAACCTCCAAACTCGCGCAGCGCTTCCTTTCTCCCGTCACCTTTGTTGCACGATATTTATGTTTTTCTTCTGAATATGTTGAATATAAATAATCCCGAAGTGTTTCACGGTGTTTAAACGCACGCGGACCCTCCGAAGCTCCGTTTGTACGAATCGTATCGAGTTCTCTATGGAAGCCCGCTAACAATAGCGAGCTAGCTAACGTTACAGGAGCTAACTTTAGCTAGCAGCTAGCTGTGTGTTTTCGTGTGTCTGTTTTGAGTGAAGAACAAGTTTAAAGAAAAGAGCTTCGACTCTTGTGCTAAAATGACGTCTGCCTCAGCGAAGGTGAGTTCTTACCTGGTCATTACCTCGATATATAGACTTAGCTCTAAGTAAATCTTAACTGTTGGAGAGCCGGTCATACATCTGTACACAAAACTCCGTTCAAAAATCTGATGATTTTAAGTGTTTGCCTTTAACTCAAATATAGACTTAATAAAAAGTGCTTCAACTTTTTTCTCGTTAATAAACCATATGTAGTGGTGGATTCGGCATATAGTTAAAGCACCAAACATTTAATATGAAACAGAAATCCAAACTTTATTGATTAGTTGTACTAGCTAGCTGTGGTCTGATGTGTATTCTATCATTTTCTATGTAGTTTGCTGCTCTTGTATTTATTATATTGATTTTGTTTTTATGTGCTGTGTAAAGTGTCCTCGGGTGACTTGAAGGTGCTCATAAATAAAGTGTGTTGTTATTATTATTATTATTATTATTATTATTATCCCATCAGATTATTTCAGCACAGATACAATAAATAATAAAGTCACATCTGTCTGTTGAGTGCCGTCATGTAACCGCTGCTGTTGCTCTTATGAAACAAACCAGCGCTTCGTCCTCTTCACTGCAGGTGGGAGAGATTTTCTCAGCAGCAGGAGCTGCTTTCACCAAACTGGGAGAGCTGACCATGCAGCTGCACCCGGTGTCGGACTCCAGCCCTGCAGGGTGAGACACACACACACACACACACACACACACACACACATATTTTTTCGTCTAGTTTATTTATTAATTGTATATGTGTCTGCATTGAAATCATTCTTATATAAGGTATCTTAAAGCTTGACACTTTATCAGCATCCCTATTTAGGTAAAGTTATGTTTATCTGCCATTTTATGAGATTATCAGTTAAATGTGATCTCATCCTGACCTGAGCTCGTCACACACAGTCCCTGCTGTAGATTACTGGTGTTGTGAGCAGACAGACCTGGACTGCATTAGTTTGAGCAGGTGTACCTAATAATCAGGACACCGAGTGTTTGCTGTGTGTAGTAGTTCAGATTGTGATCACAGTGTGATGACGTGTTAATGTGACGATGAAGCTGAAGAAATATTCTTGTTGCACAGTAATTCTGTCTTCAGTGATGACACAACACCGACACATTTATTCAGTAATTAATGAGCTGAGCAGTGAAACAGAAACGGAAGCAGACGTCCTCTCTGTGTCTTCGTCCTCAGAGCCAAATGGACGGAGACAGAGATCGAAATGCTGCGTTTGGCGGTGCGTCGATTTGGAGACGACCTCAACAACATCAGCACTGTGATCAAAGAGCGCACCGTGTAAGTCATAAAGGAGCAGTTCGTCTACCATTCAACATGTGTTTAAGGTGTTTTGAATGAGGTTTCTGCCCAAATCTGTCCCTAGAAAATGAAAATAACTTTGAGGAGAAATTCAGAGATTTAATGTTAATGTGAAGAATATTTGTCCCCATTTCAGAACCTGTAGATCTGTGGTCCGGTCCTGATTCAAACTTTATATTTAATGTTTAATTAGTACTGAAGTGTAAAAATGAGTATAGATAGAGAGGTTTTGTGCCAGGCTATTTATTGGCTGGGAACAGTTGCCAGGCAACCAGCGGTGACTCCAGGAAGAACAGACCAAAAAATCCTCTTAACATGTTGAATTGTTGTGTTCATCAGTGAGCGTCAGAGCTGCTGGTCGGTGGACTTTTGTCTCTGTTGGTCAGAGCCAGGCTAGCTGTTTCCAGTCTTTATGCTAAGCTAAGCTAAATGCTATCTCGCTAACTAGCTGCTGCTGTATTTACTGAACACATGAGATTTCAATCTGAACATCTAACTGCGCAAGAAAGGGAAGAAGGACTACTGGACAAAATACTCAAACCCTCACAGTACCTCAGTGTCGCGAGGTTGCCAGGTTTGTTCTCTGCTCTCACCACAATCAGCTGACTGCAGGACGGACTGCTGACTCACCTGTAGATCAGGTGTCCTCGTGTTGTCCAGGTGTCCTCATGTTGTTGTTCAGGTGTCTTCATGTTGTTCAGGTGTCTTCATGTTGTCCTCCTGCAGAGCTCAGATAAAGAGCACCGTGAAGAGGAAGTTGTACGAGGACAGCAGAGTCCCCATTTCCTCTGAGTCCCCGAAGAAGACCGTCAAGAAAACCGCCATCGCCATGACACCAGCGCAGACTCCCGCTGCTCCCGCCATGATCGCCGTGCCGACTTCACAGGTCGTTGTGGCAACAGGCATGCAGAACAGTCCCTCGCTGGCCCCGCCCATCAAGAAACAGAAGACGGCAGGTGAGAGACGACAGGAAGTGACTTCTGCCAAATCAGATTTATACGTGATGATGACACACTTCCTCCTCTTCCTCTTCCTCTTCCCCCTGCAGACGTGACGCTCAGCGCTCTGAACGACTCGGACGTGAACAGCGACCTGGTGGACATCGAAGGACTCGGCGACGGCTCGTCCAACAAGAAACTCAACTTCGACCAAGGTCAGTGTCTCTGAGGTTTACTGAAGGACGAGTGCTGCAGATAACAACGATTTTTTATTTTCTATTAATTGTTTAGTTGTCTGGTTTATAAAATGTCAGAAGGAGTTTCCGAAAACCCACGACGACGTCCTCTGATGTCTTTGTGGATCCTCAGCTCATTGCACGTTGAAGAAGCTGGAATCACTTTTAACCTTGTTTTTATTTAAATTTGTCAAATCGATCATCAGAGTAGTTTTAGGCTATTAATTGATTTATGGTTGCGGATCTCTTTAGTTTTCCTTAACTCTGCACACTCTCCTTTACTGCACATGAGAGGGCTGAGCCTCCTCCTGCTCTCAGTCTCCGTCACAGTGTGAGCGTAAAGACGAACATCGTCTTAATCGTGCTCGTCTCTTCCTGTTTCCTCAGAGAGCCTGAACCTGGACTCCAGCCTCATCATGAACTCCAGTGACCTCCCCCTCCTGTCCCGCTGACCTTTGACCTCCAGAACATCCTGCGGCTTCGCGTCGAGCCGCCTCTCAAACATCTACTTTTTACAAAGCCTCTGTTACCGTCCTGTCACCTGAAGCTCATCTGTTCATAATCACACACGAGTCTCTGCATCCGTGTGTTCCAGTTCAGATACGAGTCGAAGGCACCGAATTCAAAACAGTTAAATTTTCTTTTTAAAGAAACTGATGAGCTTCAGGTCAGGATTTAGTTTGTTGCTTTTTGTTTAGCAGAATCATGTTTTCATCAGATTTTAGTTTCTGAGCTCTGAACAGTTTTTAGAAATCAGTCAAAAAGTCTCAGAAAAGAAACATGAGTCACTTTTTTACGTCCTGTGTTGATCATGCAGAATAATCTGCTTTAAAGATGTACAGACGCTTTAATATGAAGAAACAGCGTGTCAGGAGGAGGAAGAGCCGATCAACTGTTCACTTAAATTAGTCATTTGTGCTCAAAGTACTTATTTCATCTTTAAACTAATGATTTATCCCTCGTTTTAATTATCGTGCATCGATATGAAGCCTCTCTGTAAACACGTGTCACCACCTGAACATTTGAGTCACAGCTTCTGTTTTCATAAAAAAAACTTCCTGCTGTTCTGAATCCTGAACGACTCTTTGAACCGTCAGTGAACTTTTACAGACCGAGCAGGAAACAATATACAACAAAAACACCAGAGTGACACAGTGTTTGTTACACCGGCTACATTATATTTATTTTAGGACAAAAAATTATCAGAAGAAACACCAACTTTAACCAATAAAACAACAATAAAACTACATTCATTAAAATGTTGGTTCATGTTGTAGAAATCCAGCGAGTGTCGTTTTTGGCCACCATCTTTGTTTGGATCAGGAAAAAGTAAAAAAGTAGATCTCAGTGAGGTTTCAGTCAGCTGATATCAGATCTGTCAGATATCAGCTGATAGGAAAACATTTGGATTTAAACAACACAGTGTAGAAAACACTGGGTTTACACTTTGTGGAAATGTTGTCATTTAGTGCGATGACTTGAATGTGACAAACACACGAGAGGCACAAAACAGTCAGTTATCCTGTAAAATGTCTAAAATCAGCTCACTGAACGAAAAGGTGACTAACTTGAGGGGACAGTTGATCAAATATTCTCCCAGAGACCGACCTCGACGTTAAAGTGTAAGTCTGGTGTTGTTCTACAGTTTTATTTTAGTCAACAAATCTCATGAAAAGACTCAAACCAACAACATGCGAGTCCCGACTTCCTGTCTGTGGCTCTCATCTCTGAGCTCATTGGTTCCTCCTGAAGATGTAAATCTTTAAAATCACCTCACAAATATATAGTTTCATTTTTAAAAAAAGGTTCAACAGCTGCTCGCTGCAGTTTTTATTAAATCGTTACTCAAACAGGAGAGAAAAATGCATTCGTTGGGACTATTTTCAGCGGCGGATGAATCCACAATTGTGGCAGCAGCAGTTTTTGGTTCGAGTCTGAACGTTTAGTTTTGTCAAAGATAAAATGTCGTAGAAACCAGCAGACTTCTTCTGTCAGTTGACTGATGGTTGGTGATCATGATGGTAGCTGCCGCTGTGAGTTAGAAATCAGGTTTTTGACTTGAACATTTTCTCAATCAGTGGCTGAATGATGTACAAACACCGTTTTGATTATGTTAGTAAAAAAAACTAAACTCAGATCCGTGTGTTCGTCTTTATTTCTTTGTGTTGGAGGATGTTTGATGGAGTTTCAATCCGCTGTCGGTTCGAGCGATCTGATGATTATAATCGGCGGTCGAGCTTGAAGGCGTCCACGTTCGTCTTGTCAGGTGCACTGTGGAGGTTCTGCTATTAAAGGAACAGTTCACCCAAAACTGAAAATTCAGTCATTATCTACTCACCTCAATGTCGATGGAAAATCATTGATTCATTCACTGAATGTCTTTACGTTACGAAACAAGATGTTTTATGATATTTTCAAGACCAAATAATCATGAACATAATCACACTGCAGCTACAAATTATTGTCACTATTGATTCATCTGGCGGGTACGGAAGATTTTTCTTCTTTCTGGTGGTGATCCAAAGTAAATCTGTGAAAATGTGACGAAGGAATGTTTAGTTTTTTTCATGTGTGAAATTGTATTTATAATTTTTTTTCCCCTGGAGAAATGTATTAATTTCAGTTTTTTTTCCCCCCGTGAGAATTTTTTTTTAGTTTTCATGTTTTTCGCAAAATTTTTTTACAATTGTGTTTTTAAGACTCAGAAATCAACTACAGAAGACGATTAGGGCCACGGGGAAAAAAAAAAGTTTTCGACTTTAAACTCAGAAATCGGACTTTCTTTTTCTCCGACATTTATTCTGACATTAGTGACTCTTTGTTTAATCATAATCTGGAAAAATTTAACATTCAAGATTTCATAGTAACAATCTTTTTCCATGTTTGGGAAAACAAAAACACAGTTCCCTCATTTTAAACATTTTGATCATGTTTTCTTTTTTTTTTTTCAAACGTCGAATTGAACCGTTACTTTTGCAAAAGAGCAAATTTTCACAAAAAATAAAACAGCGCTGATTCCTGAAAATGATATTTTGAGGGTAAAGAAAGTGTCACGAGGGCCAAAGTCAATTAAAGAACATATAATTCCAGTGTGATTGCAGGATTTTCATATTTTTAAAACCTGTTGTTACAAGAGCCTGATGGATACAGATATATATTTCATATGTCTAATGACTAATCAGAGCGCAGCAACATCCAAACACTTTAATATTGAATGCTAACTGCCATTTCAGACCTCAAAATTCTGACTAAAATGTAGGGCTTTTTTCCTCAAAAATCTGACTTTAATCTCAGAAAGAGAAAAAAAGTCTATTTTTGTCAGAATTTTGAGGAAAAAAAACCCATCTAAAAGCAAACGAAAAAGTCAATTAATAAGTCAGGTTCTAATTATTTTCCCCCTCAGAACTCTGATTTCGATCTCAGAAAGAGAAAAAAAGTCAGATTTTTGAGGAAAAATTTCAGAATTTTAGTCAAAATTTTGAGAAAAGAATCAAAATTTTAGTCAGAATTTTAGGCAAAAAAGTCAAAATTTTCGTTAGAATTTTTAGTAAAAGAAAAAAAAAACAAATCAAAGGAAAAAGTTGATTAGTCAGGTTCTAGCCATTTTCCCCTCAGAATTCTGATTTCAATCTCAGAAAGAGAAAAAAAAGAAGTCAGATTTTTGAGAAAAAAAAAAGTCAAAATTTTAAGGGGGAAAAGTCAAAATTTTCATAAGAATCTTTAGTCCCCCCCCCCCCAAAAAAACATCTAAAATCAAAGGAAAAAAGTCAATTAGTCGGGTTCTAACTATTTTCCCCCTCAGAATTGTGACTTTAATCTCAGAAAGAGAAAAATAAAGTCTGACTTTTGAGGAAATAAATTCAAAATTTTGAGGACAAAAGTCAGAATTTTTAGTAAAAAAAAAGAAAGAAGAAAAAAGTCAATTTGTCAGGTTCCAACTATTTTACCCCCTCAGAATTCAGTTTTTTTTTTATCTCAGATAGAAAAAAAAATTCTGATTTTTGAGGAAAAAAGTCAGATTTTTTGTTAGAATTTTTAGTGAAAAAAAAGAAAGATCTAAAATGAAATGAAAAAAGTCAATTTGTCAGGTTCTAACTATTTTCCCCCTCAGAATTCTGATTTCAATATCAGAAAGAGAAAAAAAAAAAAGTCAGACTTTTGAGAAAAAAAAAGTCAAAATTTTAAGAAAAAGTCTAAATTTTAGTCAGAATTTTAATTAGTCAGGTTCTAACTATTTTCCCCCTCAGAATTCTATCTTTATTCTCAGAAGGAGAAAAAAAAAAAAGTCTGACTTTTGGGGAAAAAAGTCAAAATTTTGAGGAAAAAAGTCAGAATTTTAGTCAAAATTTTGAGAAAAGAATAAAAAAATTTAGTCAGAATTTTAGGCCAAAAAAAAATAAAAATCAAAATTTTCGTTATAATTTTTAGTAAAAAACCCCCCACTAAAATCAAAGGAAAAAGTTGATTAGTCAGGTTCTAGCTATTTTCCCCTCAGAATTCTGATTTTAATCTCAAAAAGAGAGAGAGAGAAAAAGTCAGATTTTTGAGAAAAAAACAGTCAAAATTTTTTTTTTTGTCAGATTTTTTGGGAAAAAAGTCAGAATTTTCATAAGAATCTTTAGTCCGAAAAAAAAATCTAAAATCAAAGGAAAAAAGACAATTAATCAGGTTCTAACTATTTTCCCCTCAGAATTCTGACTCTAATCTCAGAAGGAGAAAAAAAAAAAGTCTGACTTTTGGGGAAAAAAGTCAAAATTTTGAGGAAAAAAATCTGAATTTTAGTCAAAATTTTGAGAAAAGAATCAAAATTTTAGTCAGAATTTTAGGCAAAAAAGTCAAAATTTGCGTTAGAACTTTTAGTAAAAGACAAAAAAAACTAAAATCAAAGGAAAAAGTTGATTAGTCAGGTTCTAGCTATTTTCCCCTCAGAATTCTGATTTCAATCTCAGAAAGAGAAAAAAAAAAGTCCGATTTTTGAGGGAAAAAAAGTCAAAATTGTGAGGAAAAAAGTCAATTTTTTTGTCAGAATTTTTGGGAAAAAGTCAGAATTTTCATAAGAATCTTTAGTCCAAAAAAAAAATCTAAACTCAAAGGAAAAAAGACAATTATTCAGGTTCTGACTATTTTCCCCCTCAGAATTTTGATTTTAATCACAGAAAGAGAAAAAAAAAGTCTGACTTTTGAGGGGAAAAAAGTCAAAATTTTGAGGAAAAAAGTCAGATTTTTTTGTTAGAATTTTTAGTAAAAAAAAAAAAAAAAAAGAAAAAAAAGAAAGATCTAAAATGAAATGAAAAAACTCAATTTGTCAGGTTCTAACTATTTCCCCCCTCTGAATTCTGATTTCCCCCCTCTGAATTCTGATTTCAATCTCAGAAAGAGAAAAACAAGTCAGATTTTTGAGGGGAAAAAAAGTCAAAATTTTGAGAAAAAGTCAGAATTTTAGTCAAAATTTTGAGAAAAGAGTAAAAAAATTTAGTCAGAATTTTAGGCCAAAAAAAAATATATCAAAATTTTCGTTATAATTTTTAGTAAAAACCCCCACACTAAAATCAAAGGAAAAAGTTGATTAGTCAGGTTCTAGCTATTTTCCCCTCAGAATTCTGATTTCAATCTCAAAAAGAGAGAGAAAAAAAAAAAGTCAGATTTTTGAGAAAAAACAGTCAAAATTTTGAGGAAAAAAAGTCCATTTTTTTGGTCAGATTTTTTGGGAAAAAAATCAGAATTTTCATAAGAATCTTTAGTCAAAAAAATAAATCTAAAATCAAAGGAAAAAAGACAATTGATCAGGTTCTAACTATTTTCCCCCTCAGAATTCTGACTTTAATCTCAGAAGGAGAAAAAAAAAGTCTGACTTTTGGGGAAAAAAGTCAAAATTTTGAGGAAAAAATCTGAATTTTAGTCAAAATTTTGAGAAAGAATCTAAATTTGAGTCAGAATTTTAGGCAAAAAAGTCAAAATTTACGTTTGATTTTAGTTTTTTTTTCTTTTACTAAAAATTCTAAGGAAAAAGTTGATTAGTCAGGTTCTAGCTATTTTCCCCTCAGAATTCTGATTTCAATCTCAGAAAGAGAAAAAAAAAAGTCAGATTTTTAAGAAAAAAAAAGTCAAAATTGTGAGGAAAAAAAGTCAATTTTTTTGTCAGAATTTTTGGGGAAAAGCCAGAATTTTCATTAGAATTTTTAGTAAAAAAATAAATCAAAATTCAAAGGAAAAAAGTCAACTAGTCAGGTTCTAACTATTTTCCCCCTCAGAATTCTGACTTTAATCTCAGAAGGAGAAAAAAAAAAAGTCTGACTTTTGGGGGAAAAAGTCAAAATTTTGAGGAAAAAGGTCAGAATTTTAGTCAAAATTTTGAGAAAGAATCCAAATGACAAAAAAGTCAAAATTTTCGTTATAATTTTTAGTAAAAAATAAAATAAAATACTTAAGTCAGAATTTTTTTCAATAATTTTTAGTAAAGAAAAAAGAAAGATCTAAAATGAAATGGAAAAAGTCAATTTGTCAGGTTCTAACTATTTTACTCCCTCAGAATTCAGTTTTTTATCTCAGATAGAGAAAAAAAAAGTCTGATTTTTGAGGAAAAAAGTCAAAAGCAAGGATTTTAGTTAGAATTTTTAGTGAAAAAAAAAAAATCAAAATTCAAAGGAAATAAGTCCATTACTCAGGTTATGACTATTTCCCCCCTCAGAATTCTGACTTAAATCACAGAAAGAGAAAAAAAAGTCTTACTTTTGAGGGGGGAAAAAAAGTCAAAATTTTGAGGACAAAAAGTCAGATTTTTTTCCAGAATTTTGAGGGGAAAAAATAAAAAAAATTGCCAGAATTTTGGGGAAAAAGTCAGAATTTTCATAAGAATCTTTAGTAGAAAAAAAAAATCTAAACTCAAAGGAAAAAAGACAATTATTCAGGTTCTGACTATTTTCCCCCTCAGAATTCTGACTTTAATCACAGAAAGAGAAAAAAAAGTCTGACTTTTGAGGGGAAAAAAGTCAAAATTTTGAGGAAAAAAGTCAGATTTTTTTGTTAGAATTTTTAGTAAAAAAAAAGAAAAAAAAAAAAAAGAAAGATCTAAAATGAAATGAAAAAAGTCAATTTGTCAGGTTCTAACTATTTCCCCCCTCTGAATTCTGATTTCAATCTCAGAAAGAGAAAACAAGTCAGATTTTTGAGGGGAAAAAAGTCAAAGTTTTGAGAAAAAGTCAAAATTTTAGTCAGAATTTTAGGGAGAAAAGCCAGAATTTTCATTAGAATTTTTAGTAAAAATATAAATCAAAATTTAAAGGAAAAAAGTCAACTAGTCAGGTTCTAACTATTTTCCCCCTCAGAATTCTGACTTTAATCTCAGAAGGAGAAAAAAAAAAGTCTGACTTTTGGGGGAAAAAGTCAAAATTTTGAGGAAAAAGGTCAGAATTTTAGTCAAAATTTTGAGAAAGAATCCAAATGACAAAAAAGTCAAAAATTTTCGTTATAATTTTTGATAAAAATAAAAAATAAAATACTTAAGTCAGAATTTTTTTCAATAATTTTTAGTAAAGAAAAAAGAAAGATCTAAAATGAAATGGAAAAAGTCAATTTGTCAGGTTCTAACTATTTTACCCCCTCAGAATTCAGTTTTTTATCTCAGATAGAGAAAAAAAAAAGTCCGATTTTTGAGGAAAAAAGTCAAAAGCAAGGATTTTAGTTAGAATGTTTAGTAAAAAAAAAAAAAAAAAAATCAAAATTCAAAGGAAATAAGTCAATTAGTCAGGTTCTGACTATTTTCCCCCTCAGAATTCTGACTTAAATCACAGAAAGAGAAAAAAAAGTCTGACTTTTGAGGGGGGGGAAAAAGTCAAAATTTTGAGGACAAAAAGTCAGATTTTTTTCCAGAATTTTGAGGGAAAAAAATTAATAAAATTGCCAGAATTTTGGGGAAAAAGTCAGAATTTTCATAAGAATCTTTAGTAGGGAAAAAAAAATCTAAACTCAAAGGAAAAAAGACAATTATTCAGGTTCTGACTATTTTCCCCCTCATAATTCTGACTTTAATCACAGAAAGAGAAAAAAAAGTCTGACTTTTGAGGGGAAAAAAGTCAAAATTTTGAGGAAAAAAGTCAGATTTTTTTGTTAGAATTTTTAGTAAAAAAGAAAAAAAAAAAGAAAAAAAAAGAAAGATCTAAAATGAAATGAAAAAAGTCAATTTGTCAGGTTCTAACTATTTCCCCCCTCTGAATTCTGATTTCAATCTCAGAAAGAGAAAAACAAGTCAGATTTTTGAGGGGAAAAAAGTCAAAATTTTGAGAAAAAGTCAAAATTTTAGTCAGAATTTTAGGGAGAAAAGCCAGAATTTTCATTAGAATTTTTAGTAAAAAAATAAATCAAAATTCAAAGGAAAAAAGTCAACTAGTCAGGTTCTAGCTATTTTCCCCCTCAGAATTCTGACTTTAATCTCAGAAGGAGAAAAAAAAAAGTCTGACTTTTGGGGGAAAAAGTCAAAATTTTGAGGAAAAAGGTCAGAATTTTAGTCAAAATTTTGAGAAAGAATCCAAATGACAAAAAAGTCAAAATTTTCGTTATAATTTTTAGTAAAAATAAAAAATAAAAATACTTCAGTCAGAATTTTTTTTAGAATTTTTAGTAAAGAAAAAAGAAAGATCTAAAATGAAATGGAAAAAGTCAATTTGTCAGGTTCTAACTATTTTACCCCTCAGAATTCAGTTTTTTTTTTATCTCAAATAGAGAAAAAAAAAGTCAAATTTTTGAGGAAAAAAGTCAAAAGCAAGGATTTTTGTTAGAATTTTTAGTAAGAAAAAAAAAATCAAAATTCAAAGGAAATAAGTCAATTAGTCAGGTTCTGACTATTTTCCCCCTCAGAATTCTGACTTAAATCACAGAAAGAGAAAAAAAAGTCTGACTTTTGAGGGGGGAAAAAAAGTCAAAATTTTGAGGAAAAAAAAGGCAGATTTTTTTCCCAGAATTTTGAGGGAAAAAAATAAAAAAAATTGCCAGAATTTTGGGGAAAAAGTCAGAATTTTCATAAGAATCTTTAGTATAAAGTAGAAAGTCAATTAGTCAGGTTCTTACTATTTTCCCCCTCAGAACTCTGACTTTAATCTCAGAAAGAGAAAAAAAAGTCAATTTTTGTCCGAAATTTTTAGAAAAAAGTCAAACTTTTTGTCAGAATTTTGAGGAATTTTAAGTCAAAACTTAGATCAGAATTTTGAGGGCGGAAAAAGGTCAAAATTTTAGTCAGAATTTTGAGGGAAAAAAATCTAAATTTTAGTCAGAATTTTAGGGAAAAAAGTCAAAATTTTCTCCAGAAGATTCAGACTCAAATTTTGACTTTTCTAAAAAATGAGACTTTTTTTTCTCTTTCTGAGATTAAAGTTAGAATTCTGAGGGGGAAAATAGTTAGAACCTGACTATTTGACCTTTTTCCTCAAAATTTGGATTTTTTTTTTCTCCTCAAAATTCTGACTAAAATTTTGACCTTTTTTTCCTAAAATTCTGACAAAATTTTTACTTTTCTGCTAAAAATTCTAATGAAAATTCTGACCTTTTTCCTCTAAAATTCTGACAAAAATTGACCTTTTTCCAAAAAATTTAGACTATTTTCCCTAAAATTCTGACGAAAATTCCGACTTTTTTCACCTAAAAATTCTGATAACAATTCTCTGACCTTTTTGCTCAAACATTTGAAATTTTTTCTCAGAAACCTTACTTTTTTTTCTCTTTCTGAGATTAAAGTCAGAATTCTGAGGGGGAAAAATAGTTAGATCCTGACTATTTTACTTTTTGTTTTATTTTGAATTTTTAAAATTCTGACTAAAATATTGTAACTTCTCAAAAATTTTACTAATCCCCCCCCCCCCCCCCCCCTCAATTTCTTTTTTCAGATTTACACATTTTTTATTCTTCCTGATAAACATTTTTGTTTTCATATATTTTCAAAGATGTAAAAAAAACAAAAAAACAAGGAACATTGATTATCCTGGCAAACTGAAAACTGCTCAAGAAAAAAAAATTAAAGACAAAGTAATAAATAAAAACAAATAAAAAAAATTACACAAAACCACAAGAACCATTCGTAACAAAACTAATTGATTTTTCTGATCAGAAGAGAAAAAAACACACGATCTGATATGATACAGACTTTGTTTTATTGGTAGTTTTCATATACAATATAATATATATTTATAGTTTGTAGATGAATTGTCTCCACTAAAAACTAAAAAGTCATTCTGCGTCATTTTTACAGCCATGAGATCATCAGGAGGGAATGAACACTTGAATATAGACTTTTATTTTACAGTTGCATAAAAATACATCATCTCATTTGTTTATGAAGAGAATTTGTCCAAAAGAAAAGAGAGAAAAACTATTTACAGTTTGAAAATACTTGTGTGAATGTTTTAATAGATGTGCTTTTAGTTCCCTTTTATCATCTCCACTAAAACTCTAGCAGCCCTTTTTTAAAGTCGAATCTCACTCTGACACATTGTCGACATTTTCCAGCACTTTAACTGTTTTCTTAACAGAAGAACATCCGGCTGAGGGCAAAGGACCGAATTTAGTTCGATAACAGAGTTTTAATGTCACATGATGTCTGTTCTGCTTTTTAGGGAAACGCATAAAAACCTTTTTGTTTTTTGCGTCACAAAACTTATAAAGTGCTTAAATATTCAAACTTTCACAACCTGACAGAAGGGAAGCCAACGCAAAACTTAAAAACATAAAAAGTTTGATGTTCTGAGAAAATTCTTTATTTGCTTTCTTAAATGAGACGACAGATACCAATCTCACAGCTGGTTAGCTTAGCTTAGCATAAAGACTTGGAAACAGGGAATCAGCTAGAACTTTTAAAAAAAACATTTTTAGACGACTTTTTAGAGGCATTTCAATATAAATTTTACAATTGTGTTTCAAATCACAGAAACCAACTACGGAATACGATTGGGGCCACGGGAAAGAGAAAATATTTGAGTTTTCGACCGTTTTTAAACGCAGAATTCATTCCGACATTAATTCTGTATTTGACTATTTTTTTTTATCATAATCTACAAACATCTAAGATTCAAGATTTCATAGTAACAATCGTTTTCCATGTTTGGGAAAAATGTCAAACACAAAAACACAGTTCTCTCATTTTAAACATTTTGATCATGTTTTCTTTTTTTTTTCAAATGTCAAATTGAACCGTTACTTTTGCAAAAGAGCAAATTTTCACATGGAGGTTATGAGATCCCTCCTTTTGATTGGGATAAAACAACAAATCAAATGTTTTTAAGGGCGCAAGTTTATTATTTGACCTTGGAAATAAATAGTTTGTCAAAATAATCTAAACTTCAGGATGGAGGATCGGCATCGTCCCCTTTCTACATCCACCTGTTAGATCACGACTCCATGAAGACTAAGTGAACTCCACTCATTGATTCTGACTGTAATCTGCGGTTGAAAGCTGGTAACAGCCACAAACTGTCTTTGAGTTTAGATCGTGAGGGTCAGTTTCGGTGTTTGCGTATTCGTGCTGAGAAATCATCGTATTTTGCCAGAGTGAAATGTCGCCTTAATACTGAGAAACGTTGTCTGGTTACTCGCTACATGCTCACACTTCTGTCTGAAAAACACAAAGAGAGAGCGAGCGGAGCGGCTGCACTCTCCTCAGGGTCGACTCAATCACCTTTTCAACGACTGAAGTATAACTGGCATCACGTGGAGAAAAGGTAAAGTTTACAACAAAGAACGACTGGAACAGAAAACTTGAACGTGTAAAATCTTAAATCCAAATAAAAATAAAACGGGGCGCTGATTCCTGAAAATTATATTTTAAGGGTAAAGAAAGCGTCACGAGGGCCAAAGTCAATTAAAGAACATACATTTCCAGTGTGATTGCAGGATTTTCATATTTTTTAAACCTGTTGTTACAAGAGCCTGATGGATACAGATATATATTTCATATATTGTCCAATTTTATCTTTTTTAGAGCTGCAACTAATAATTATTTTAAAATAATCCCTAAATTGTTTCGTCTGTAAAACCCAGGCTGATGTGTTGAAATGTATCTGATATTCAGAAATGATTGGTACCACCTGAACTTTACCTCTATGTAACAAGTTTTACATAGTTTTTCCCGGACTAATCAGAGCACAGCAACATCCAAACACTTGAATTTTAAATGCTTACTGTTCACATTTTTTAAAGTAAAATCGAACACATGGCTGAGAGTGAGCGGGTACACAAGGAAAATCACACTGGAAATGTACATTAACAAATAATTGGACTTAAAATGATTTGAGCCTCGAGACACTTTAAACATTTAAAGGAAAGAAAACCAAGAGAGGGAAATCCAGTAAGGACATCAGGTTGAGAAGAGTGAGACAAAAACACATGAATGAATACTGTTCGTCTCATCTGTAAGAGCTTTCTTACTAAACTTTTGCATTTTGATGAGGAATTTTTGGCTTTAAAACTTCTTTGAAGCAGAAATCCAAACGAGCACCAGAGTGCAAACTGAGTCCTCGTCACATTTAGATCCAGCTACATAAAAACGGCTTCTGTTTCATTCTGACCAGCTGTGTGGGAGGCGAGTGTGCAAAGTTAAAAAACGACAAACAGAAATTGTCTTAAAGCTACAGTTTGTGTCTGTACAGCTGGAGGAGTTTGGCAGCGTGTTGTCACCTCTGAGAAAAGTCTATCCTGCTTCTCGGCAGTTCAAACTCCTGATCTTTCTTAATTCAGAGACAGATTTTGTTCTCAGATGTTTTAAAAGATCTAGGATGTCTTGAAAAAACGTGGTGTTGAATCTCTTTATAGATGTTTTGCCGGTTGGGGTTAAACCTTTAACCTGTAACTGGATGTTAACAGTGTATTACTGTACAAAAACACGTGAAAACAATCAAGTTGTGTCCAAAACATTTAGCAAAACATCTGGTCAGGTTTATAATTTAATTTCTTATTTCTTTGTATTTATCCGTAAAATTGAAATCTGTAATTATTTTGGACAAAAGTATTTCATGGTAACAGGATAGACTCACAGAGACGGTAACAAGTCAAGAAATAAAGCAGGAAAAACAGAAAAAGCAGCAAAACTTAACAGCATTTCTTTCATGAAGATATGTTACTGATCATGTAACAGAAGAAAGATTTAAATGGTCTAACTAGAACTGTGCAAAGTCATGACAATGGAACATACGACAACTCTGTCACTAAAAGGTTTGGAAACATTGCTATGAACTCGGCGGTGTTGGAGCAGCTGAGTGAGCAGCGACCAACACTCGCACATTCATAGACTTTTTTTTTTGGGGGGGGGCGCGTAAAGACACTTATATAAAAACAGCTTATAGAGACTCTATGTACAAACATCTCACAGGTGGCAGGTCAGGTGAATAGAAAAGACCAGGTCGTCAAAAAAAAAATAAAAAAAAAATCCTGTCGATGTGGGAACCAAACTGTCAGATCTGATGTCAAAATCGACACGGGATGAGAAACAACCTGAACCTGAATATGACGACATGTTTAGGCACAATGATGAGTGAGAATACAAAACTGTACAATACTGTGCAAGTGCAAAAGTTGGAAGCAGAACTGCAGCTCATTTCTGACCCTCATACCAACACCACCTCTGACCTCTGACCTCTGACGAGACGGCTGCGAGCATCCCGACTCACTGAAGTCGGTTTTGTGCAGTCGTGTTGATTCTTTACAATAAATCCAGACAAAGATAAAAGATAGAAAATCGCACGTTAATATAATTGTCATAAATCCACATTGTGAATTGTTTATTAAGATGATGTCTGTGCAAGGGATTAAGGTTGTCACGGTAACTGGAATTTAAATTCTGATGGAACACGACAGGAAAAGTCCCTGAATCTGTAATAATGTGAATATCTGTCAGGACTGGGTTAAAAACTACGGAAGAGGATTAGGGCCACTGTAAAATAAAAAATAAAAATAAAAAAGTTCTTATTCACAATTATTTTTCAAAATTCTTACTAAAATTTTGACTTTTTTCTCAAAATGTTGACTAGAAAATGTCCACATTTTTTCCCTCAAAATTCTGACTTTTTTTCCTTTGACTTTAATTCTGAGGGGAAAAAAAGTTGGAACCTAATTTTTTCCGAGTTGTCCTAATCCTCTTCCAGTATAATCTGATTATAGATCTTTTTAGCACCTTTGGCTGCTACAGTCTTTCATACTTTTGACGACCTCAGCTTGGATGACTTCGATCTTTAGGGACTCTGCTGTGCTGTTTCTCACCAGATAGTTTCTTGTGCGCGGCAGAACGAGAAATTAATTTTTTTTTTTATTATTGCCCAGCCCTGGATTACCATTGACTTTATTTGATGATTTCTATTTATTTTTTAAATGTTATTTTAAGTTAAGGGCATTATTTTAAGTGCAAAAAAGATAAAGAATCCAGGACACAAAAACCGAGGTCTTTAAAAAATCTAATGTTTTAAATCAGGTAAAACAAACTGTAGAAGGTTTGACGGACTGACTTACTCTCTCAAAACCTTTTCAAAACACGTATAATAGATATGTCAGGATGAAAAGAAGAAATAAGGGTGACTACTGACTGGCTGTGTGAAAAACAGGCAATAAAGCAGGAGGACTCGTGTTTCCTGGGGATTTCTTTGACAATCAAATTGTCTTTAACCAATCAGACGACCTTCACTAACAACAATGAGGCTGATTCAAGTAGAGAAGAATGAAGTCGGTCAGAAAGAAAATTAACTGGGAAATTAAAGTTGAAGTATAAATGCACCTTTAGGAGGAAAGAGTGCGGTCGCTTCCTGCAGATTCAATATGTACAATCAAACACTGCAGCCTGAAGAAAACTGAGCACTTATCAGCTGCTCAGACTGCCAATATTCACATATAGATACACTATTAACAAACACTCTGCTGCTGACTGGGAGCCAGTTTGTAAAACCAGTCTCTCAAAAACCTCCAACAGTGAAACCATCGGTTTAACAACCTGCTGACTGTCAAGTTTCTTCTGGTGAAACCTGAAGGCTTCAGTCACTCAGTCGTGACAGACGACTAAAACCTTTCGTTAAAACACAAAAATCTTCTGCTTCAATGACTGAAACTTTTGTTCAGTGGCTGAACTTATGTTTGTCAGGTTTCGCTGGTTTGGGCTCAAAAACACTGACAAAAAATACTCAACTACCAGTTTTGGCCTTACAAAAAGCTTTAACCCCTTCATATGGTTTTAGAGTTTGGACAAAGAATAATTTGCTTTGTCGACTAAAGATGAAAAATTCATCTTCAGCAGATTCTAAATATATATTCTGTTAAGTTTAATAGAAATGATATGAGGCACAAGAAGTGCGTAGCCCTGGTTCACTGTTTGAAGTGCTGGCAGAGTCCAGATGTTTCTCTACAGATCCAACACTCGACTTCAAGACTGGATCTAAATAAATCTAGTGACCGAGAGATCAGTCAGTCAAAAATTACTTGAGTGTCGTCTGGATCACTGAAGGTGGAACCAAATGTTCCTGAAATGCCTCGACTCCTTCAGAGATTCTGATCAACAGTCTGGGAACATTTTGTTGTCTTGATTACAACTCAAGACCTTACTAGAACTTCTTCAGAACCTTAATCAGAGATCAAGATCTGGAACTTCATTAACAGCAACGACTGATTGGACCGGAGCTGCGTCCTCCAATGAGCAGCCCCGAGATGTTGTCCATCCAAGAAGCCCCAAAATGAGCTTTAGCCCATTTTGGGATCAGACTCCTTCGACATCTGCAGAACCAGTTTGACAGAACCCATTCCATGTTCTCAGAGAAATGCAGCCAAGGAACGAGACTGTCTTCAGGCTGCACATGTTTGTGTGCTTTATGCTTTTATCCGTACAACTTACATAAAAATTGCGTTTTACTCCTCTCTTGAATGAATCTGAATCGGCCACTTATCTTGTTTGAGGTTCAGGTCTGCAGGACATGTTGAGATTCTGGAGGAGCTACCCACAGTAAAACACTTTTTCGTTTTTGCCCACAGATGTTTTATTCCAGCCTCATGTCCTCGGTTTCACAAAACTTCTTTGTGATCTCGCGATGATGCTGATGATGAATCCTCTGTAAACCATTTCATTTGAGGGGAAGGATCAGGGTTCAGTCATCAGATGAACATAAAACTTCCGAAGGGGGCCAAGAATGTGACACAGCAAGTATTAGTCCTTCTGCCCGAGCACAGTCCACCATGGTAAGATCTCTGAGGGATTAACTGAAGAGTGATGGAACTGTAAAAAGTTCAGTTGGTTAGATATCCAACCAGCCAATAGAAACAGCGGGCTAAGAAACTCGCTGCAAAAAAATAAATAAACTCCAGGGTATTGAAACATGACGGAAAACAGGAAACCAGGCAGAAGAACTTCAGGTTCTGATGTCGCAGCCTTGAAATCATCATTTCTTTCCTGGGATTCTTCTGTCCATCCAATGTGCTCGCAGGAGGAGGCGGGACTTACAGTGATGCTGGCAGGTGATTGGAACAGAAACGAGGTCCGATGGGGGGTCGATGTTCCTCCAGGTTTTTTTTTAATGTCTCTGGAGCTGCTGGTGGTCGGTCTGCACCCACAGTGACAGGGTCATGCTTCTGGGTGAGGAGGAGGGCGGAGGTGGGTTTTAGTGTCCGGGGTGCTGGTGGGAGGTGAAGGGGGTGAAGGCGGGGGGAGGAGAGAGGGAGAGAGGGCTGGACTGAGGACTGACGCCACCTGCAGGGGGAGAGTCCGCCACCGACTGAGAGACACTGAGGGGAGAAACAATGGGAGAGATAAATACGATTTATTCAGCATTTTACATTTATATTTTGATATTTTTATTTACAGACGAGGATTGAGGCCACTGTAAAATAAAATACAGTTCTGACTTTTTTTCTCTGAATTCTGAGATTTAAATCAGAATTCTGAATTCAGACTTTTTTCCACAGAATTCAGAGATTTAAATCAGAATTCTGAAAAAAAGAATCAAAATACTGAGGAAAAAAAGTCAAAATTTTGAATTCTGACTTTTTTTCAGAGAATTCTGAGATTTAAGTCAGAAATCTGAATTCTGACTTCACAAAGTCTTCATTCAGAATTCTGATTTTTTTTCTCAGAATAAAAAAAAAGTCAAAATCAGAACTCTGAACAAAAGTCACAACACTGAGAAAAAAGTCAAAAAAATTCTTAGAATTTTAATTGTAAGATTCTAAATTGTTTCCCAGAATTCACTGGAAAAAAGTCAGAATTCATAATTCTGAGGAAAAAAAGTCAGAATTCTGAGAAAAGACTGAGAGAAGCCAGAATTTAGAATTCTGATAAAAAAGTCTGAATTCATATTTCTGATTTTGACTTTTTGAAAAAAACCCTCAGAATTCTGAGGAACAATTTAGAATTTTCCTAAAGTCAAAATCTGAATTCTGACTTTTTTATCAGAATTCTGAGATAAAAGTTAAAATCAATTGTAAAAAAAAACAAAAAAACAATTAGTGCATTAAAGGTGATCCCCACCTGACCGTGTAGTTGCTGCGGTTGGTGGGATCTGTCACCCCAGCAACAAAAAGCTTCTTTGGGGGTCCGTCAGACTCCACCCCTCCTGAGAGAAAAACAATTCACAAATGTTTATAGAGAAACACTGAAAGCACTGTAGGTGGCGCTGTGGACCATCTACAGCAGGCACACAAGAAGAACGAAGGAAAGGCTGAACGTGACGGTTATTATTAAAAGCTTTTACTGTGACTGAACGCAGCCAAACGTTTTCTACTTGCTTCTTTGCTCTTCTGGTTTTAACAAATATGTTAATTATCTAATAACTGTGCGTTTTGGAAGAAGTCAGAAAAGAATGTGATCTGGCCGGACCGGCCGTGCTACTACCCGCCATGTTTCAGATTTCAAGAGGCAAGAAGCATGCAACAGGCTTCAGAGGGCAGCGAGGGGACAGTCAGCAGTGCTTATTTAAGTTTTACAATCAAGTGTTGGTGTTTTCTTCATCATTAAAAACAAGTACAACATGTTACATTTCTGCATTCAAATGTCTCAAAACAACTGGACCTGTGTTGTGTGTTTTGGAGTTGTGTACTTAAATTATTCCAAATGTTTCCAACAATGTTCTAACCAGAGAAATCCATATTTTTATTTAAATGTAATGCTGCGTTTCATTTGGCTTTGACTTTCTCTGACTTGATGCCTGTTTCTGAGGCTGCTGGGGAGCAGAGCTAAAAGGTGAGTGAATATGATGAAAAAGCCATCAGGTGGACAACCAACATGTCCAATTAAATGATAATGTTGCTCAACAGCTGTTGTGGGAGTGAAATGGTAACTGTTGGCCAACAATTAAACATATCAACATGGTATGTCAGTGTTGTGTTGAAAGCTTGTTTCTGAAAATGAGTTTATATTATATATTTTATTACCTTTTCTCTTGAGGGGAGTTAATGCAGGCCATCTCACAGTGGCACTGACGGCTGGTCTGTGGACAATAAACAGATAGGTAAGTTCAAAAGCTTCAACTAAAAGTGGAAAACAACCTCAAGAAGGGTTTTTTGTTTGCTTATTTACCTGAACCTCCTGGTGGGACTTGGTGAGGAGTTGGGCGTGACACCGCTGTCCTGTGACTGGAACCACTGAAGAAGAAAAAAGTGAAACACTGAAAACACAGTCAGTCTGAACCCTCAGTGTCTTTATGAATCTGATCTAGATCAAACTGAACTCTCTATTCTGGATTTAAGCTTATGCGCCTGATTTGATTTCAGTCTAAATCCTCTGATCTGGATTCTCTGGAAGCCCTGAAGGGCAAGTGAGGAAATCTTTTTTTCTGGTGATCCATTTTCTAAGTCTAATCTAAATTGCTTTCTCTCCTGTGTTTATGACTCGATAAGTCTTGACTTGACTTGATGAAAAAAACGTTTTGAGTTTCAGAATTTCTTTTATCTGTGAAAACATATGAGGGGAAAAAACGTGAAACTGAAAAAAAAGTTGTTTTTTTGAGAAAAGGTTTCTTTTTCATAATTCTCCTTAAAAAAAATAGTCTCTCTTTTTTTCCCCTCCTGAATTGTTTTTTCAATTATTCTTTTTTCTTTTTGTTCTCCTGACTTTTTTATTTATTTAGACGGTATACACATGGAAAACTGTTTTATTTACTGGACATTTTTTTCCCTGCGTTTGTTCTCAGTCATAAACACAGAAGAGAAAACACCTCAGATCATTCTTCACTTGTCCCTCAGGGCTTCCGTAGGATTCAGTCTAAAGTCTAAAGTCAAAGAAGTCAAAAATGGTTCATCTTCCTTTCCCGCCTTTTGTGTCTAAACCTCTGATTGGTGGATAGGATTGCACTAAATACTACATTACCCATGAGCTTTAGCTTTCTAGAAATTAACCTGGACAGAAAAGCGTCTTAACTGACAGGAACCACCTCCAAAATCCATCAAAATAAGAGTCAGGTAGTAAAGAAGCAGAGTGGAGATGCTCACCACTGATGCGTGGTCACTGTGCCACTGACTGACTGGAGGAACTGGGATCAAACTGGAAGAACTGGGTAAGAGAGAGGAAGGTTTAATTAGCCTTTTGTTTCTTTTTTTAACATCAAACTGCTGAAGAGTGTTTGTTCTATACCTTAGCCTCTGCAGACTCCCTCTGAGCGTCATCTCCATATTCTCCTCCTGTATTCAACACAAACAGCTGTTGAATCATGTTGAATCATCTACTTCCTGTCTTCACTGTCAAATGAAACACTTTGTAATAAAGGGAACAAACATCACTCAGAACAGAGTCTGTGTCAAGTCGATTTGACTAACGTTAAAACCTTCTAGACTGAAGCTGGTCTGAATTTAGTGTTCAGAGTCTCATGTAGATCAGTCTGAATCCTACAGAAGCTCTGAGGGGCGAGTGAACTTTATGACTTGAGAGGTGGTGGAAATACAAGTTTTACCAGGATAATCTTTCTTAGTTCCTTAATTATTTTCTCCATCTGGGAAGACATGTGGAAAACAAATATTCTCAGGGAAAATTTCTAAGGGTTTTTGTTTTCATGTAAAAAACCGAGTGACACAAAGTTTTGTTTTCTTTTTTTCCAGGAGGAAAATAATAAAAATAATAATAATAATAATAAAATAATTCAAATGAAAATATTCATGTGTAAAACAGGAAAAGTAAATTTAATGTAAAATAGAGTGACAAAAAAAAATAAAAATAAACTAAAATAAACTAAAATTCATGTGTAAAACCAAGTGAAAAAACTTCAACCCTATCTATCATCTAGATTAGTCTAAGTCCTCTCATCTGGACTCACTCGTGAACACTTCCTGGTTCATTTTCAAGTGATTTGTTCCCACAGTGAAAAGAGACGAACGAAGAAGAAGAGAAATGTTGCGGAGGAGGAAGAAGTCTGAACTCTTTCTGTCCTCACCTGCCTCTTCTGGTCGTGTCTGTCTCCGGTCAGGGAGAAAGGTGAGAGAGGAACGAGCTAAAGAAGAAAAAGAAACGATGGATGAGAAACTGAAACAGACAAAATAAAAAAAATAAATCATCATTGTGAATCACACTGACCTGTGAAGGGCAGCTGGGGTTGATGGACACACTGCTGCGTCTATATCGAGCTGAGGACACGGGACTGAAGACCGTCATCCCATCACTGAGAGACATTAACAACAGATTTATAGAAAATATAGTTAAAAATATATTAATCATGTCAACTTTTCAGCTGTTCTCAGTCTCTGTAGTAAACACAAGTTTCACAGTCAAATGAACATGTGGCTTTAAGTGTAATATTGTCTTTGTAGGGAACAGTTTAGTTAAAGAAGAACCAGAAAGACTGATTTTTCTGGAAAAGAAAATTTTTTTTCCAACAGATTTTTTTTCTCTGACAAAAACAAAGAAGATCGGAATAAAACTGTACATACCCGAAAAAAAACAGGAGTTTGTTTGTTTTTATTTCAGGAGACATTTTTGTCCCGAAACTGGTGAAAAACTTCTCCTGATATTATAAAAAAAATGATCCGGAAAATGTTTTCTCCTGAAGTTTATGGAAAAGAAACTTGGAAGAAATGTTTTTTTAATGTGTGAAACTGACTGAAAAACTTTTTTTCCCTAGTGAAAATGTTCCTGTGACACCAAAATATTTTCTGAACAATGTTTTGTCTAAGAAAAAAAAAATCTGTTGAGAAAAAATATTTCAGGTGAAGATTTTTTTCTTATGGGTCAAATAGAGTGAAACACTTTTTTTTCACCAAAGAAATTCCTCCTGAAATTAAAAATAAATAAATATGGGATTTGGATTTTAAAATCAATTTACAAAGAACTGCTTGTTTGTTCAAAGTATGCCGAATTAAGGAGTGGCACATTAACAAAATATCTTAAGTAATACTTGAGACATGTGATTGGCTCACTGTGAGCAAATATAAAGGGAATGTTTCTTTAATGGATTCGCAGTTGTCCCTTTGGGTGTAGTACCACTGACCTGACACTGGTGATCATGGGGGCGCTATTCGATCTACGGAGTGCCCCGCCTCCTGCCCCGCCAGCTGCGCCTGCGCACTGGTCCACTTCCATCCGTTCCATACCTTGGTCCACAGGCCCGGCGGTGGCAGCGCCAACTGCCGGCCTCCGACCTTTCGATGGCGGCGTCGGGCTCTACTCGAGCCCGGTGGAAGCCTGACCCGCAGGCCTCACGAGCAGCAAACCCAGAGCCGCCAAGTCAGCGGACTGAACAACGAAGCTGTGTCCTCTCTACCGCATGTCCCGCAGAAAAACAGCGTATTCGTGCGTGACTGCGGGTCAGACCGTCATTTAAAACCCACAGCTACGCTTCACTTGCTGCTGTCTCAACGCAAATATAATGGCTGCGTGAAAGCGAGATAAAACACGAACCCCGCGCAAAAACACTCGAGACAAAGTTTTGAACGCGCGCAGCCTCCGGACTCACCCGGCGGCCCGAACCAGCGGACGAACTTTTAATTCGAGTCCGCACAGGTGACGTGACTTTTAGGATTAGCTGTTGAGCTAACTTGGTTGGCAGTAAAACCTCCAGTCAGAGATCAGAAAACCGCTAACAGCTGTCCGAAACAGTCGACCCGGGCTGGCCACGCAGTCCTCGGGGAGAGTCGGTCACACGGTCCCCCGGAACACCGAGCGGATCTCCAGAAGAGTCCCAGAGCGAGAGGAAAGGAACAGTTAGAAAGATTTTTTACAACATAGTCCTTCACCAAATAGAGGTAGTTCACCAACTGTGAAAACAGCGCCGCCGCCCGGCCACACAGGGGAGTGCAGCACAGAGCAGGGCAGCGGAGAGAGAGTGAGGCTGGTTCACTTCACACTTAATAACGTTGAGTTTATGATTGTTTTACACTTAATAACGTTGAGTTTACGGTTCTGTTGGACTTAAAGTATTTATGTGGATGAACTCACGTGTTTCTTGATTCTTACTCAGAATTTGTTACGTCTTGTCAAAATTTTATCCTTATTTTACTGTAAAACACTTAAAAAGTGCAGCATAAATACAAGTGAATGGCTTAAATATTTGATTAATCCAAATTTTAAATATTTGATTCGTGTCATTGTACAAGAACCTTCTTAGAAACCTATCACAGTAAAAAAAAAAAAAAAAAAAATTATATGAAATAGATATTAAATAGTGTGCTAAAGTGCTAAGTTTATTAAGCCAAAATAAAAATATTAAGTTTTTGTAAGTACATGGATATGCGTATTCCCTGGATTTAAATGAGGTCTGCAGCTAAAGATTAAATCGATAATCGATTAATTGATCATATCAATTCATAAATTTCATATAAATGGTCATAAAATGGTCACAAAAAAAAAAGAAGTGACCAACAGAAATTCAGTTTAAAGTAAAATAAAACTGAGAGGAGTAGAGAATCCTCCCACTGGAGAAGGAAACACTAAATATTTTGTATTTTTTGCTTGAACAAAATCAATTAATTTTTCTGTCAGTTTATTGACTGTAAACAACGTGGACACCACTGAAAAAAATAAAACTAAGAAATGATTTCTTAAACTTTTGTTTCAATTAAATAAGAATAAAAAAACTAAATAAACTCACCATAAAGAACAATATCATTAACATAAAAAATTAAACTGTATGTATTGCAGTAATAAACTGGTACCTGAGCAGATAAAGTAAAATGTTAACTATAAATAAAACTATAAATCACAGACATTAGAACTCACAACAGGAATAATATTGTATAAAACTGAAGCAGAGTGAACTTCAGGTCGTTATAATCTCCTGACAGAGTGAATAAAAGAATATTATTGGAGGGTTTTAGTGTTTCCTTTGTTGTTGTGACACTAAAACTGTCTGCTGTTCTCCCAGAATCCCCAAAATCCTCCATCTGCTTTGAGTCGTCATCTCTAAAAAATGGTGAAACAGGACACCGGGAGGCTCGGCCGTTAACCCCTTCACTGCCTCTGAGACACACGAGTCAGAAACAAGAGAGCAGACTGAAGACGAGAACCAACGCTGAGATATGAACCGTAACAACAATGTTTATCTTCACAGAGGCTTTTCTGCATGTTTGTTACCATCTTCTGTGAACAAAGAGACAAAGAGGAACACGCTGTGACCACTGGTGGAACTTAACTAAGTACATTTACTCAAGTACAGTATTATAGTATTTCCATTTACCCCACACGAATCAAATACTGAACTTTTGCTCCATTTACTAAATTTATCTGACGGCTTTAGTTACTGTGAATATTAAGATTTTACACACAAAACCATCAAAATATTACAAATTATAAACTAAATCAGCCAGCAGTGTATGAAACAGTTCAAGTTAGTTATTATTAATTCTACTGACGTTAAGGATCTTCTTCCACCGACTGTGACTTACAATCATAATGCAGTTATGATAACTAAAAACTAAAAACTGTACAAACATTTTATTAATTATTTTTTGTTATAACTACAGTTACAGGTTGTTAATGACAGTTTACTTTGTGCTGATGTGACAGTGGTCGTAAGACTCTTCTTGTTCTTTGTTTTGTTCTTGTGATCATGTTAGAGATGTTTGTTTGTTTGTTTGTTTACCTGTATTCAATGTTCCTTTAACACTGTCAATAAATAAAAATAAATAAAAAGCTACACTAAGCCGACTGTTGTCCACCATCACTGCAGGTATTATTACAGGTATGACCGAGGTATGATATACAGGTAATAACAGGCCCACTGTTATAATTCGCACTACTGCTACGTGAAATGTAATGAAATACATTTACTCAAGTACTATAATTCCTTACAACTTACAGGTATTTGTACTTTACTTGAGTATTTCCATTGTTTACTACTTTATACTTCCACTCCACTCCACCTTGGAAGTACAAAAATATTGCACGTTTTACTCCACTACATTTCTGTGTTAACTTTAGTTACTAGTTACTTTGCAGACTGTATCAAAGCCAAAGTAGCACATTTTTAAATTAATATATTTTATCGTCAGTCAGATAAATAAAAGCAAAGAACACACGATTCCAATAACCTGTAGATCAATAGTACACACTAACCTGTATGTAGGCTAAAAATATGCATACCTATACATTTTTACATTTTTATATTTTAATTTATTGCCAGAAATTTACTTTTGAAGTATTACTTTTAGGCATTGTTACAAAAAGTACTCTAAGATCATACTTGAGTAAAAGTAAAGATATGTCTTAAAGTCTTTATGTATCTGTTATTAAATATACTTAAGTATCAAAAGTAATTGTCTGGCAATACATTTTTTTTATCTGATTGCAGATAAAATAAATTAATTTAACTTTATATAAAGTAGCAGAAAATGACAATACTCAAGTAAAGTAAGTATCTCAAAGTTTTACTTAAAGGCAGTACTTGAGTTAATGTACTTAGTTACATTCCATCACTGCATACAGTACATACATAGTGTTGTATTATGTACTCAAAAGTCATACTTGAGTAAAAGTAAAGTTATCATATTAAAATATTACTTTGGTAAAAGTTTTCACCCATGTGAATAGTACTTGCATAGAAGTCTTACAGTAGTTGATATGATATAAGTAAATGTTTGTTGTTTTATCCAATTGCCCTTAAAATAAATTAATTGCAGAATGCAGCATGTAATCTGAAAAGTAACTAGTAACTAGTTATCAAATAAATGTAGTGGAGTAAAAAGAACAATATTTCTCCCTAAAATGTAGTAAAGTGGAAATATAAAGTAGCAGCAAATGGCAATACTCAAGTTAAGTAGGCCTACAAGTACTTTGTACTTTGTTACCTTCGTTCATTGCTTTTAAATACTTTTAACCAGTCAGACACTATAACTGAACATGTAACTTCACACACGTGAGTAACTTCAAATCTTTTATGATCCGGTCTTCTTCTCTTTGCTCTCTGGATGAACATTTTTCATTTTTCTGTGGCGGGAAAGATTTTTCATCTTTTCATCTTTCATCTTCATCTTTCATCGATTTACATCTAGTCCCTTCAGTCACGAAGCTCACCGGCTGTCATAACCGAGCATGTTACATTAACCCGTTACATCAGTACATCTGTCACAACTGAGGACGTTACATTAACTCGTTACAAGCAGTACATCTTTCAAAAGGACGTTATATTAACCAGTTACATCAGTACATCTGTCACAAGGACGTTACATTAACCCGTTACATCAGTACATCTGTCACAAGGACGTTACATTAACCCGTTACAAGCAGTACTTCTGCCACAACCGAGGACGTTACATTAACCTGTTACATCAGTACTTCTGCCACAACCGAGGACGTTACATTAACCTGTTACATCAGTACTTCTGCCACAACAGAGGATGTTACATTACACGTTACAAGCAGTACTTCTGTCACAACCGAAAACGTTACATTAATCCGTTACAAGCAATACATCTGTCACAAGGACGTTACATTAACCTGTTACAAGCAGTACATCTGTCAGAACAGAGAACGTTACATTAACCCGTTACATCAGTACTTCTGTCACAACCGAGGACGTTACATTAACCCGTTACAAGCAATACATCTGTCACAACAGAGGACGTTACATTAACCCGTTACATCAGTACATCTGCCACAACCGAGGACGTTACATTAACCTGTTACAAGCAATACATCTGTCACAACAGAGGACGTTACATTAACCCGTTACATCAGTACATCTGCCACAACGGAGGACGTTACATTAACCTGTTACATCAGTACTTCTGCCACAACACAGGATGTTACATTACACGTTACAAGCAGTACTTCTGTCACAACCGAAAACGTTACATTAATCCGTTACAAGCAATACATCTGTCACAAGGACGTTACATTAACCTGTTACAAGCAGTACATCTGTCAGAACAGAGAACGTTACATTAACCCGTTACATCAGTACTTCTGTCACAACCGAGGACGTTACATTAACCCGTTACAAGCAATACATCTGTCACAACAGAGGACGTTACATTAACCCGTTACATCAGTACATCTGCCACAACCGAGGACGTTACATTAACCCGTTACAAGCAATACATCTGCCACAACCGAGGACGTTACATTAACCCGTTACAAGCAATACATCTGTCACAACCGAGGACGTTACATTAACCCGTTACAAGCAACACATCTGTCACAACAGAGGACGTTACATTAACCCGTTACATCAGTACATCTGCCACAACCGAGGACGTTACATTAACCCGTTACAAGCAATACATCTGCCACAACCGAGGACGTTACATTAACCCGTTACAAGCAATACATCTGCCACAACCGAGGACGTTACATTAACCCATTACATCAGTACTCATGTCACAACCGAGGACGTTACATTAACCCGTTACAAGCAATACATCTGTCACAACAGAGGACGTTACATTAACCCGTTACATCAGTACATCTGCCACAACCGAGGACGTTACATTAACCCGTTACAAGCAATACATCTGCCACAACCGAGGACGTTACATTAACCCGTTACAAGCAATACATCTGTCACAACCGAGGACGTTACATTAACCCGTTACAAGCAACACATCTGTCACAACAGAGGACGTTACATTAACCCGTTACATCAGTACATCTGCCACAACCGAGGACGTTACATTAACCCGTTACAAGCAATACATCTGCCACAACCGAGGACGTTACATTAACCCGTTACAAGCAATACATCTGCCACAACCGAGGACGTTACATTAACCCATTACATCAGTACTCATGTCACAACCGAGGACGTTACATTAACCCGTTACAAGCAATACATCTGTCACAACCGAGGACGTTGCATTAACCCATTACATCAGTACTCATGTCACAACCGAGGACGTTACATTAACCCGTTACATCAGTACTCATGTCACAACCGAGAACGTTACATTAACCCGTTACATCAGCACTCATGTCACAACCGAGGACGTTACATTAACCCGTTACATCAGTACTTCTGCCACAACCGAGGACGTTACATTAACCCGTTACAAGCAATACATCTGTCACAACAGAGGACGTTACATTAACCCATTACATCAGTACATCTGTCAGAACAGAGGACGTTACATTAACCCGTTACATCAGTACTCATGTCACAACCGAGGACGTTACATTAACCCGCTACATCAGTACTTCTGCCACGACAGAGGACGTTACATTAACCCGTTACATCAGTACTCATGTCACAACCGAGGACGTTACATTAACCCGTTACATCAGTACTTCTGTCACAACAGAGGACGTTACATTAACCCGTTACATCAGTACTCATGTCACAACAGAGGACGTTACATTAACCCGTTACATCAGTACTTCTGTCACAACCGAGGACGTTACATTAACCCGTTACAAGCAATACATCTGTCACAACAGAGGACGTTACATTAACCCGTTACATCAGTACATCTGCCACAACCGAGGACGCTACATTAACCTGTTACAAGCAATACATCTGTCACAACAGAGGACGTTACATTAACCCGTTACATCAGTACATCTGCCACAACGGAGGACGTTACATTAACCTGTTACATCAGTACTTCTGCCACAACACAGGATGTTACATTACACGTTACAAGCAGTACTTCTGTCACAACCGAAAACGTTACATTAATCCGTTACAAGCAATACATCTGTCACAAGGACGTTACATTAACCTGTTACAAGCAGTACATCTGTCAGAACAGAGAACGTTACATTAACCCGTTACATCAGTACTTCTGTCACAACCGAGGACGTTACATTAACCCGTTACAAGCAGTACATCTGTCAGAACAGAGAACGTTACATTAACCCGTTACATCAGTACTTCTGTCACAACCGAGGACGTTACATTAACCCGTTACAAGCAATACATCTGTCACAACAGAGGACGTTACATTAACCCGTTACATCAGTACATCTGCCACAACCGAGGACGTTACATTAACCCGTTACAAGCAATACATCTGCCACAACCGAGGACGTTACATTAACCCGTTACAAGCAATACATCTGTCACAACCGAGGACGTTACATTAACCCGTTACAAGCAACACATCTGTCACAACAGAGGACGTTACATTAACCCGTTACAAGCAATACATCTGCCACAACCGAGGACGTTACATTAACCCGTTACAAGCAATACATCTGCCACAACCGAGGACGTTACATTAACCCATTACATCAGTACTCATGTCACAACCGAGGACGTTACATTAACCCGTTACAAGCAATACATCTGTCACAACCGAGGACGTTGCATTAACCCATTACATCAGTACTCATGTCACAACCGAGGACGTTACATTAACCCGTTACATCAGTACTCATGTCACAACCGAGAACGTTACATTAACCCGTTACATCAGCACTCATGTCACAACCGAGGACGTTACATTAACCCGTTACATCAGTACTTCTGCCACAACCGAGGACGTTACATTGACCCGTTACAAGCAATACATCTGTCACAACAGAGGACGTTACATTAACCCATTACATCAGTACATCTGTCAGAACAGAGGACGTTACATTAACCCGTTACATCAGTACTCATGTCACAACCGAGGACGTTACATTAACCCGTTACATCAGTACTTCTGCCACAACAGAGGACGTTACATTAACCCGTTACATCAGTACTTCTGTCACAACAGAGGACGTTACATTAACCCGTTACATCAGTACTCATGTCACAACCGAGGACGTTACATTAACCCGTTACATCAGTACTTCTGTCACAACAGAGGACGTTACATTAACCCGTTACATCAGTACTCATGTCACAACAGAGGACGTTACATTAACCCGTCACATCAGTACTTCTGCCACAACACGGTCTTAAACTTAGCCGATACAACAAGTACTAATGTCCGCCGGCGGCGGGCTGCTGAGCCCCGGTGCTGTCCGCTGTCTTCGCCGTTAAACCTCCGTCGCTCCGCCGAAGACAAGAGGTTAAAGTGGGAAGAGCGGAAGGGGGGAGGCGGGGGGAGGAAGGAGGAAGGGACGGTCCTGCCTTCCTCCTTCACACGGAGTCAAACTACTTTCAGGCCACTTTCTCAAACCTTAATGTTTCAGTAAAACGTCCGCAGCTTCGCACCGCGGTCTGTCACACAGCGACGCCGGCGGGCTGAAGGGACCCGCGGGGTGACGGACGGCGACATGTCGGAGGGATCCGGGGCCGCCTGGATGTGACTGGTAGGTGGGAGAAAACTCTGAGGTCTCCCCGCTGCTGGTAAACAACTGCGGGCAGGACAGGCTCACTGCAGCAGGGACACCACAGCTCCACACACCGGAGACTTTAACCGAGTTTACACCGAGATTAAGATGATTTAGTCCAGATTTAAAGAAGTTTGTAACTATTTCAACAGACAGATAGACAGATAGATAGATAGATAGATAGATAGATAGATAGATAGATTGATAGATAGATAGACAGATAGATAGATAGATAGATCACTGTGCTGTTATAATAATGACACACTTTCCATGTTCAAATCCTCACTAATGTCCCATTAAAAGACAAATCAGAGTCTATGTTCTTTCTAATTTAAGAGTTCAGTAGAACCACAAACTTAAACAATCTTACTTTATTGCCTAAATGTCCTTAATTTCTGCTTTAAATCCACATGAATCCTTTATAAAAAACCCTCCTGGGTTGGTATCGTGGAGTTTTAAGAGTATTTAATAACCGGTTCTGTCTAATAATAGTCAATAAAACTGACTAGTCTGAGTTTAATAACAGGTTGATTCATGCAGGCTTCAGTATTTAAAGGATTTTGTGGATCACTATAATTGTTCAGAGCAAAGTCTGACCTTTACTTTGCTGCATTATTGGTAAAAATGTCCTGATGAATATACGTCTGTACTTTTACTGGATATTTGTTTTAATGCAGGACTTTAAGGAGTATTTCTACTTGATTAAAGGTTTCGTGTGTTATTAAATCAATCACAAACTTTTTTGATAATCGATTTGAGTAAAAAAAAGTCAAATTCTACATGTGAATATTATTTCCTCCTCTGTGACAGTAAACTAAAAATCTTTGGGAGCTTTGGGAAATTTTGATCGACATTTTCATCTATTTCAGACACTTTATTGACCAAACAACTAATCAATTAATCGAGAAAATGATGATCATATTAATAGTTAGTTGCAGCTCTAATTTCTACATAATGGTTTTGCATTTTTATTTAATCAAAAAGCCAAAATACTTCTTCCTGAACACAAGGAACGTGCTGGAAGAAACTCATTTATAAGATAAAATGTAATTACAATGACACAAGATGAAGCTTATTGAGTAAACATTAGTTTGAACACACAGTAAATATAACCAACTTTTCTATTTTAACCTCAACACTTCATAATTGTTTACTTACTCGTGTTAATAATAATATATCATTCATGTTTCCACAAACAGGAAGAAGGTGAAACATATGAATACAATTTTTATTTGATTACTTTAGTGTTATGTCTTTTGGCCTGTACTGAAGTTTCCTTTGAAGTGTTTCATAATTTTAATATTTGGTCTTGTTGTTTATTTGCAGAGAGGAGGATGGAGGGAGAGAAAGAGACGGCCGAGGAGAAGGAGGAGGAGGAGGAGGAGGAGGAGCTTCTTCACACCGCTGCGGCGACCTCTGTGGACTACCCAGACCTTCCCATCATGCACTGGGAGGACCTGAGCCAGCGGATAGCTGAGTTGGAGAAACAGGAGCAGGAGAGGAGGGAGAGGTCAAAGGTCAGCCATGAAGACAAGAGTGTTTCCAGGGTTCAGTTATCTGAGCGAGGTTAGCTGTTGGTGGTAATAGTTCTGAAAAGACTACATTTCCCATGAGTCTTAGCGTCCTCTGTTCCTGAGGAGTGTCAACACTGTTTATTGAAAACAAATCTTTCAGACGTTTCCTGCTCAGTGTTTGCTGGTTTTCATGACTCGGCGTCTCAGATTCAACGTGACAGAAGTTGTGAGGTTGAATTTTTTTAACACAGAAAGTCGAGTTTGGATTCAAAAGTTGTTTGTGTCATTAGAAACGTGCTGCCAGTCTGATGAGACGCAGTGGTTAAAGTTGAACACAATTTTTTTTGGTGTATTTATCCTTGTTGTTTGTTTGGATTTGTGTCTTTATTTGGTCAGATTTGGAATCACCAAAATTAAGCAATTATGTTTATTTTTTTGCCATGGCAGCTCATCATTACGGAAGCTGAGTGAGGAAAACATTTTTGTTGTTTCATCTTTTTTCTAAATTATTTTCTCTCCAGTGTTTATGACTTGAGAACTGAAGTTCCTTAATTTTTTTTGTTTTGTTTTTGGAAAAGTGTGAAAGGAAATTCTGGGGAATTTTTTTTCTGCCATGCGCAACACCAACTGACTTTTTTCTGGGTGAAAACACAAGCAGGGGAAGATTTTTTTTTTTTCAAGAGAAAATGTTTTTTCCAATGCGAGAAAATTTTCCTTAACCGGAAAAATTCGATGTGTGAAGTCGATACGTTTTTTTTCCGCCGTCCAATATTTTTCACTTCCACACATGATTTTTTTTTTTACTCCTGAGGGAAAATAAATAAATAAATAATTTTGTAATTCTTCTAAAAACATGTTTTTCCCCCCCATTTCAAACATTGAAAAAAATCTTGTGGAATTTTACAAATTAAAAAAACATTTTTAAACTTTTTTCCTGCTCAGTTTCACACATTCATTTTTTTCTCCCAACAAACCTTTTTCATCCACATTTTCACAGATGGAAAAAAAATTAAGAAACTTTTTGTGTCTGTGTTCACCACCTGCTGAGCAGCAGACAGACGCAGTTAGAGACGAGCTGGTGAACTCGGTGATATTACAGATATTTCAGTCGGGAGCAGCTGGAGAGAAAATGTGACTGTGATTCATCAGGTGACACAAACACGACTCAGCGTGAGTCGACATTTTAAATGTGATGATACGTTCGTGTTGTGTTCACTGCTCGTTCCTGCTGAAAACAGAAAGACAAAGAAAAAATCCTCCAGAAGAAAAACAGGCAGACCACCACTCATACTTTACGAGTTTAATGACTTCAGTTGGATGCTATGCAGTTGCATTATGGGAAATGTAGGATCGAGTGTGTTTGGACATATTTGGCCTCTACTGCACAGATTTTCAGTCTTCATCCTTCAGTTCTGACTTATCTCTTCTGTTTGTCCCGCCTGTTATTGTTTCTGTCTCAGTCCGATAACATTCCTGTAGAGATATGAACGTGTCTGTCGTGACTGTAAATCCTCCAAACACAGTTTTTAATCCGGCCTGCTGAAGGAGCTACAGCGAGCAGAGTGGGAGGTTCGACAGGCCTCACATTACAGAGATGCTGTGTGGATCTCTGCTGCATATTTCTACATTTCTGGGTGGCATAGTGATAACTTCTACTCTGAAAACTCCCCGACACAAATGTCCTCTGTGCTTCAGTAAACAGCCTCAGATCTGAACTGTCTGTGCTTTTATTCAGACTTTTTGTCTTTAATGTGAAGAAAGACATCATTTCATATACAGAAAAAAACAGTCTTGTATCATCTTTGTTTCTCTACAGAAGCCTTGAGATATAAACCAGTTTAACGGATAATTTGTTGTCGGATGATCTGGCTTAGATTATATTGTGTTCATCTCTCTGTCTTCCTGCAGAGGGGGACGGGGGTGAGGGTGGAGGAGAGTCAGGGGGGAGTGTGGCGAGACGTCTGGGAGGAAGAGGAGGAAGACTTCAGGAGGTGTCGAGTGACGCAGAGGTAACGCAGAGCCACAGTCTGCAGACTGATTCAACTGTAGATCATCGTGTGTTTATGAATCTTGTCCGAGGTCTTTTAACGCTGGAGGACAGTCATGCTGATTGATTTAAATATTCAGGATCAGAGTTTCATCTTTCAATCATAAAATGTTTGATATTAAATCTTTTGAAGCTTCGTTTGGAAAATCTTCTTCACATTGAAGTCAAGAAGGAAAACGAGGATGAAGCTCTGATGTGAATAAACACAAGAGAACGAGATGATGTAAACATGACGGGCTGCAGTGACACTGACTGAACACTGACGCTCTGTACTCTCCTGCTGGAGCTTCAGGATGTTTATTATCTGTTAACAGATTTCACAACCACAGAAACCTGCAGCTGTGCTTCATCAACAACAGCGACAGTGAAGACGAAGAGGAAGGAGGCAGCAAAAAGGTCACTTCTGTCTCTTCTTTAAGGAACGTGCACAACTACATTTGTTTCAAGAAAATCATCATGGTGTGAACATTTTTAATCTCTAAAGTAGTCTGGAGAAATGTCTTCAGGATCAGTTCACAAGTCCTCAGATATCACTGAATATGAAGTATCTACATACAGAGTTCATTTCTATTTTCATGCGTGTTCGACAGAATTGGTCAGAAAGTCTTCAAACATTTAGACTTTAATTCACCTTCATCCAGTTTTATCACATAAAAGACAAGCAAAATCATTTTCCGTGCAGTCATCTGACCACTGACCTTACATCACCATCAGGTTTCCAAGGGAAGGGGTGGCAACAGTTGCCATGCCGCTGGGCTAAAACAGGAAGTGGCCACGGCTCTGAGGACGCTGAGAGACAAGCTGCTGGCTGAACAGAAGGAGGTGAGAGGACGGAAAGAATGACTTTACGAGACGTGTAGAAGACATAAGGACAAAGACAAGAAAGAAAGGTTATCAACAAAGAAAGAATGTGTGTGTGTGTGTGTGTGTGTGTGTGTGTGTGTGTGTGTGTTGCAGCATCTGGCCAGCAGCAGCGGGGTTTCCAAGCGGAAACATCTGGAGCGTTGGGAGCTGCAGGAGTGTTCAGAGCAGCAGCTCAGCAGCTTGAGAGCATCGCTTCAACAGGACATACACGGTACACACACACACACACACACACACACACACACACACACACACACACACACACTCTGCAGTCTTAAAGGTGTCTCTGAGATTTCTCTGAGGAAATCCAATCAGAAGCATCAAAATGTCCGGACGAACTTCTCAAACGTCTCCTGCAGTTTAATCCAGCTGTGAAGTTTGAGAACGGCCAAAAACATAAAAACCATCAGAATGTAAAAAGATTTAACTTCCACAGAAGAACAGATATAAAGAAATGCTGAAGCAGAAGAGAGCAGTGATCCATGGGAGCCCAGAGGGATAATCCAGGTCCGTCAATGTGTCAACAGAAAATAAGTCAGTGTGTAAATATAATTTCTTACGTTAAGAAAGTTGATAAAAAATACTTTAACTTGTCGTCCTAAAAGAAGAACATAAATGTTTCATCCTCAGACTTTTTGGCCATTAAAGAAACAGTTTCTGCTGAAGTACAGCCAAATATTTCATTTCAGCTGTTTGTGTTTATTACTTGCGACCAACAAAGACAACAAAGGAAGGTAACCAGTGGTGAAACATCATTTCCTCTCTGACTCTGTCTTGTTGGTGTTCTTGCAGCTCTGAGCTCCGAGCTGGTGGCCCACCTGTTGGTACGAGACCAGCTGAGGACGAAGCAGGACGCCATGCTGCTGGACGTCCAGGACCTGACCTAACAACAGGACCACACAACTCTGGGACCAGGATGGGCTGCTCGTCCACGTCAGCCCAGGAGACTTCAACAGAACGTGAGCGGACATGCTAATTAATGGAAACTGACAAATCACCAGCAGTGCGGACAACAAAGAGGGAGACACGAGTCGACGGTCAGATTCCTACTGACATTCCTGTTTTGAGATTGACGACAAATGACAAACGTGTCCAAGGAAACACTTGTTAAGGAGTCGGTGCAAGAAGAAACCTGGGACTGACAGGAAGTCACTGTTTCAAATCAACAAAGATTTCAGTCGAATCGTTTCTGAATCCAAACGTCTACAATCAGCTTCGGTTGGATGAGATAAGACAAGAGGCAGAGGAGTTGATGGTTCTGACATCTTCACTAAACCCAAATAAATGCATGATCAGCATCTGACCGAATGTACGACACTCAAAATATCACAGAACAATCAGTCTAGTTTTTAAAGACCATGTCGGGGTCGAGGGAGGGAATCTCAAATCTCAAAGGTCCTGAAGACCAGTTTCCCAGTAATGTTTCAGTATGAGCAGTGGGCTCATGCACCAACACACCAGTCAGACTTTTAGCATCATTTGAAGCTGAATGTGACGACAGGTGCAGGTTGTTGTAAAGCTGCTGTCAATCAAATCTAACAAAACTACACTGACACCGGTTTGTGTCAAACGTTATTAAAACAGATAAGAACATTTTTTGAAACTTTACAGGCTCCAAGATAACTTTTCACACTAGCTGCACTCATTAACGTGCATCAGCGTATAATTTAGGACCTCATGTAGTTTTGTGTTAAAGCGCTCGGTGAACTACATCGTCTCATCAGCACCAGAACCAACACCAACATGGAGCCAACTGGGCTCAGAAAAGCTCGAAAACAAGATGAACATCAGAATAAATCTGCTCATATTAACAACTGCAGTTCTGTGAAAGGAGAGCTGGTTCTGGTTCAGTTCTGTGAGCTGCTGATGTACAGGAGCAGCTCTGCAGTGTTTCAGTCAGGAGACGACGTCACTAACGACGCTGTCGGCTGTGTCGTCTTTATAATGACGTCACAGTCTGATGTTTCATTAGTTTGATGACAAACATCATGTGTGATTCATGCAGGATTAACACATTATCTGTCTCTCTTCATCACTACCAGACAAAGGTTTTATCAATAAGCTCCATGAGGGGAACAGGAAGGGGCGGGGCTTTAGCTCTGTACACGTTTTTTTTAAATTAAATCAAAACAAATGCAAAAAGAAATCGCCATCACCTTTTTGTAACTTATTTAAAAATCAAACTGTTTAGTTTCAGACAGTTGCACCCTGGAGCCGTGCTTTCACTAAAATCATTGCTTATTTTGTCATAAATATTCAAAAATTGGGATTTCAAATCAGGTTTTCAGGGGTTTTAAGATGCACTCGAGAAATGAACAAAGAGAGAAAACTTCAGGAACGGGAGTGATGTGGAATTAATAATAAAAACCGTTCATAAGCTACAATTTTATAAAACAATGTGGACAGGTCTTCATCAGTGCCTCGTGGTTGCTCTTTTTTAATGAGCTCAAACAGTTTAAAACAGGACACACAAACGTTTTTTCTCTGCTGATAGTAAAGATGAGTGATTTTCCTCAGGTTGGAGGAACAGCAGCAGGTTAACTGAAATTAAACCAGTCGAGCTCTTTGACCGACAGTTTCACATTTGGAGGAAAAGAGCTCGAACTATTGTATTTTATAGAAAAATCCATATTGTGTTGAACTCTAACTTTAATTTCCTCCAACTCGACATGTTTCTGACAGAAGTGACAAGAATGTAAGAGACATCGAAGACGTTCTGGTTTCTGCGGCTGCTGGTGTAAATCTATACATTTATATGCAAATGAGGGATTCTAACTTATCTTATTTAAGTTTTATTGTGTTTACTTACTTATTTGTTATTATAACAAGGGAACATTACACTCATACAGCATGTGTAGCAAGACAAGCTCAACATAACTGATGTATTGATGTTTTTGTTGTGGTATTTTTATTTTTCTGAAAAACAAACAAAAGGGGAATTCCACCAAAATGTGTAGCAGATAAAAGATAAACATGTTGTTATTCAGTATTATTGAACCTTAGATTAAAGAGAGAAATCCAGAGCTGCAACAATTAAATTGAATTAACCTCCAACTGTTTAAATAATGAATGTTTTGGTTTGAGTAATTTTTTAAGAAAAATTCTCTGATTCCAGTTTGTTAAATGTGAATATTTTCTGGTTTCTTTCCTCGTCTGTGACAAAAAACTGAATATCTTTGTTTTGCGGACAAAACAAAACATCTGAGGACGAAACACTGTTCGACTTTTTTAACCATTTTCTGACATTTTATCGACTAAACGATTAATCAAGAAAATAATCAATTAATTGACGATGAAAAATATTATTAGTTGCAGCCAGAAAAAAACCTCTAAAAAATAGTTTGGTGTTAGCTACAGGAACACGACCGTCCTTCTGTTTTAGAAGTTTATAAGTACAGTCGGTAAGTTGTGTCGTTGTTGTGTTGAATGCCGAAAAAACAACAAAAGACTTTTGAAGTTTTGTTTGAATTTTGGTGGCATCCCTCTTTAACTGATGAAACACTTCAGGTACGTCAGAGATACATCATTGTTTACTCTTAAGAAATGCAAACGGAATAATGCACAGAATATATAGCCAAGTATATGTGATGAAGCACCAGAAATATCGCTGACTTGTTTGATTTTTTCTTCTATTAACTTGATGTTTATGTCTTACGGAAGAGGATTAGTGCGATCGTTGAGAAAAAGAGAGTTTTGAGTTCTAACTTTATTCCTCAGAATTCTGACTTTAATTAAATTTTCAGAATTCAATTATTTTTAAAAAGTTTTTTTCACAGTGGCTCTAATCCTCCTCCGTGACGTCCCCTAAACATCGCACTGTTTTTGTAACTTCCTGAACGTTTGTACGGATGTGAAGTTTGATTCTGACACTAGCTTTGGAGATTTAGATGATTTAAAATGTGGCTTTTTTAAAACCACCACTAGCGACGTCCTCCAGTGCCTTACAAATAAAATTATATTTTGATACTGATTAATTCCTTATTCTTTCATATTGACCTGTGATAAGAAGCTGAATGTCATATTCATGGAAGGGAATGTACTGTAATGGAAATGTGTTTGTTACTTTTTTATTCATATACTTAAAGTCACACTGAAATGTTATTTTACGAAGAGTTTAACATGTTTTGTCTTGAAACATGTTTGTGGAGGACGTAGCACAGTGAGGGAGAGTTAAAGAATAGTAAGAGTAATATTTTGATCTTATTATGGTCCAAAACAAACTGAGCAGATTGTTTTTCATTTCATTGTGACTCTGAGTATTTAGAGATGTATTTGCAAATGTAAATAAAATTAATTGCAAATGTATTTGTAAATGTAAACATTAATTCTAAAATATATTTTGAAGACTTGCTACAGTTTTATTTTGCGTCCACTTTATTGTGTTTTATGTTCTCAGTATATTCATTACAGTATTTGAGTAAAACTACTTTGTTACCTTCCTCCCCACACCGTTTTTTTAAGTTTTGCTAAAATTGTATGGCGGTGATTACTGTGCATTGGTCACAGTCAGAACTTCAGCAAGTTTAAAGTGTTTTAAAGAACAGATTGGTCGCGTTCGTGTGTGTTGAGCGTCAGCAGAAGTCCAGAAAAGGACTTGAAATGAGCAATGCGGCCATCTTGAAAAGCAGTTTTCTTAATACATCCGTGATGTTAGCTAGCATAGATGTTTAGCACAAGTTGAGCTTGCTTACAGAGTATAAAGCAGTTGGTATTAAGAACATATTAGATTAGAAAGTTTATTATCATCATACAATATACAACGAAATTAAAAGGTCTTCACATTAAGATGCACAAGAATAAATAAAATACAGACAAGTCAACACAACAAGTTGATGCAAAGACCATCTTGCACGGTTAAAAGTGATGCAGCTCACAGTGTGTGCTGATATTGTAAAATCTCGGCCATAATTTAAAATTCATTTCCCACTTAGCCAAAAATGAATTTGTATCAGAGGGTTTTATTATCTCTACTATGTTCGACCATCGGTTCAGCAGGACACACACCAATAAAATTAAATAAAATAAAATGAGAAAAGAAACATTTGAATCATAATATATTATAAAAAGGGTGAAATTTCAGAAGATCAGCTGGAGCTGGATATTCTGCCTGTAGGAAAGTAAAGCTGAAAAGTGTTGTTGCAGACGAAAAGGCCTTTTTTTTTTTTTTTTTTAGGTATTTGACTTTATGATAAATGTCAGTGTGATTTGATGCCTCTGCTCCCTGCGTGCTATTCGATTGTTTTTTTTGTTATTAACTATTATGCAATAATAAGAGTGTTTTTATTTTGCAATGTAACCATTAAAACTTATTTACTAACTTATATTAAAAGGCCTTGGTTGTGTTAAAACAGCATTTTTACAAATGCTGAGCTAATGCTGGGATAGCGATAACATGGGGTAGTGGTAACAACAGCTATCAGCTAACACAACCAACATAGTGATGATACGCTGATTTACAAAAAATTTTAAATAAATGTAGGTTTTGATGCCTAAGTTGGATGAACTGTGTTGTAACGGTCAGTTAAAGAGGAGTTTTATTTGCAGGTATTTGAACACCCTTTAGTTTATAAAAGTGCTGAGCTAATGCTAAAGCTAGTTTCTTGGGACCTGTGACTCTACATAGAGTAGTAGAGCAGTATTGGTGTGTACTTTTGGCAGATAGCCTCTTATGCATGCTAGGCTTCAAAACTAATGTTTGAACACTTGCTAGCTAAGTTAGCAAGTTTAACTAGCAATAGAAAGATGAAAAATGTAGTCAGGATTTGTTGTTAAACGTGCAGACAGGAGGTTGATTTGGACAGGACAGCTAACAGCTAACAGCTTTCCTAACATAACTAACAAAACTCTTATTTCTTCAACAAAATGGTGGATGAATTGTGTTGCACAGTCACATGAAGGGAATATATTTGGGTTTTTTTGCAGCAGGTCATGATATTAAATAAATGTCAGAGTGATTTGATGTTCTAACCCTCTCTGTATTTATTCATACCTCTGCTACCTGCACGCTGTTCGGCCGCCAATTGTGTTGCCGTGTTTGATTTACACTCACACTATCACATGTTCAAACACACACGCAGTGCTTTGTCATTCAGCTCTTTGACTGTGTGTTCACGCAGTATTTACCGTCTGAATCAGAGTTGATGATGTTGATGATGGAGTGAACTGAGCGGAGGGGTCGGAGGAAGAAGAGGAGGAGCTGATGTGTTCACTTTGCTGTTCCTGAGCCTCAGATAACCAGAGGAGGAGAGAGTGAGACGTTAAAGCTTCAGCAGCCTCTCTGGAGGAAAAGGTGAGTGACTTATTACCTTTAGAGAAGCAGAATTATTTAGCTTTACGTCTCAACTAACCAGATTTATGTCATGCAGCAGTTATTATTAAAGATCTGTGCATGTAAGATTATTTGTGATTCAAAAGGATTAACAGTCAGTGATCTCAAGCTTCATGATACACAGTTGTACTTGTATTTTATATGGTTTTAATGCGATATTCTCTCGGGAGGCTCTAGAACGTTAAACCTTTTGATTTTTTTTTTCTCATTGAAAATTAGTTTCATTTTTTGTATTATAAATGTGTAAAGACTCCATGATTACTTTGTCTAAATTAATGTCAGTGGTTTAGTTTAGAGTTTAAGGTGAATATTTGTGGAGAATGATTTAGCAGACATAAAATTTGAACACAAAAGATCTCAGACTAACGCCTTCAGCTCTTTGTAGTGTATTTTTAATTTTCATATGTGTCCTATTAAATGTGAACAACACGTAGCTGCACTGTGAGCGCCTCCTCCTCCTCATCTGCAGTCCCTGTATTGGGTTTCATTCCTGCAGTTCTGACTGAATGAACGCTGATCAATTATTTACAGAGAAGCTGAAGGTCAGAGGAGAAACCTCGAGAGACCCTTCGGCCCCGAAACAGACACTTCTGAGCCACAACTCCACCGACGACACCGAGAGGACGATCAGGACGAGGAGGACGACTGGAGGTAAGACCAAACTCGACTCTGATCCACATCAAGCTGATGTTATGAATGTGAAATACTCACACCTGATGGGCCAAAAGCAGCATTTTCGCTTAGTTCAGACAGTTTTGATTCAGATTTAGTCGAGTCTTTACAGCTCAAGTGTTTCGTGGACCGATTTCCAATGTTACCAGTTAGGTCGACCACTAAGGCACAAATCCAGCTGTGACGTCTGATCAAACAACTGAAAACTCAATCAACAGAAAATTGGAAACAATTTTGATAATCGGGTAATCATTATGTTATCTAGTTCATAGTTTCTTCAATGTGAGCATTTGTCTCTTTTCTTTATTTTCTATGAAACTCAACTGAATATATTTCAGTTTTTTGTGTGCTGGTCAGACAACAAGACATTCACACATGTCAACTTCAAACTGTAAAATACATTTCTTTACTTTTGTAAAGACCAAACAATGAATCAAACACTAAAGTCCCAAAAGATATTTTCTTTTAAAATGTAATGCACACAGCTGGAGTCAAACATCACATTATTATTGTGCTCTGTAACTGGATAATATGAAACACACTGTAAACTGGATCAACTTTCTGTGTGCACAAACAAACTTCTTCCTTTCTTTCAGTCTTTTTATTTCCCTTTATCAGACAGAAATCTGTGCAGGCTCATGATGAAACAAGACTTTAGAGTCAACAGCCAACATGCAGGCAGCTCTGTGAGGCTGTACTCAGGCACAGCACTGCTTTTACCTGAATGCTAATGCTAGCATGCTAATAGGAACATCGTCTTCAGTTGATTCCTACAGCTCTCATGTTTCTGTGATGAATGACACAAACACATTCATGAAGTTTGGTTCAATAATGAATTTATTATAGGTTTTCTGGAAATGAGACCAAATCTGCCGGATCATAAATAAACATTCAGTGAGTCTAATAATCGGTTAAATGTCTCTCGGCCATTTTCACCTCAGTTAGCTGCTTCTGATCTCCATCCACAAGCTTCTGGTCGTCCTCTGGCTGAATCTTTAACCGCTCCTCTTGACAGAATCGGTTCACCTTCTCTCCTCCAAACATTTTGCTGCTCATTGTGGCCAAACAGCTCAGTTGTTGTTTCATGTGACCTTCATGTGAGTTTTCCTCCAGAAGGTTTTTTCTTTGTCCAGTCCAGCTTTAAGGTGCCGCGTCTGGATCAAGAGCTTCTTCCAACATGGCAGCTTCTCAGCTCATGTTGATGTAAAACAACTTGACTGTGGACGCTGACACCTGTCCTCCAGCTTTTAATTCATTGTAGACTTGCCTTTTGGTGGTTTTTGGCTGACTCTTGACCATCCTGCCCAGTTTTGTCTCAGCAGCAGGTGATAGTTCGTGTTTTCTTCCTGATTGTGGCAGTGACACAACTGTGCCATGCACTTTATACTTACAAACAGGTGTTTGAACAGTTGATCTTGACACCTGTAACTGCTTTTAAACCCTGAACCCTGAACCAGACCACCAACCCGCCGTACATAAATGCTGCGTGAATTGAGAGAGGTTTCCGGAAAGCTTTGTTAATGATTGAGGGGCTAATTGAGCGAAACGCAGTCTTCATCAGCAGAACAGCGGCGGTACATTCTGAACGAGCTTTTCTGAACTAATGACATGTTTTTCTTCCCCGTCTCTGTCACAGAAACTCCTTCTACATGCCAGAGACATGTCGACTTGAACAGAGATTAGATAGATAGATAGATAGATAGATAGATAGATAGACAGATAGATAGATAGATTGGATCAAGGACAAATGAAGGAAACCTCAGTGAGTGAGAAGACTTGAGTCTGGAAGCTAAGATGACGCCAGAGGAACCTGAACCGGTCCAGCTCTGCCAGAAATAGCCTTCACCATGGGACTGAGCCAAGCCTCCAACATCACCCCAGACATCGGTTTGGCGGCAGCAGCAGCAGCAGCGGTGGTGAGCAACCACCCCAATACCTCCGGCACCTCGACTGTTCCTCCGTCGTCCTGCAGCATCGATGAATCCTACAAGTACGTCTTCCTGCCCGTCTGCTATTCGCTGACCTTCCTCTTCAGCCTCACCCTCAACTCCGTGGTGCTGCTGCGCTCCTGCCGCCACCACGGCGGCTGCTGCAGCGGCATCAGCGGCGGCGGGCGGCGCTGGAACACCTCGCTGATCTACATGGTGAACCTGGCCACCACCGACCTGATGTATGGACTGTCGCTGCCCTTCCTGGTGGCGAGCTACGTGCTGAGGGACCGCTGGGTGTTCGGGGACTTCATGTGCCGCCTCGTCCGCTTCCTCTTCTACTTCAACCTCTACTGCTCCATCTTCTTCCTCACCTGCATCTCCGTGCACAGGTAGGAAACCCTCAGCCCAGTCAGAGATGAAGTTAACACAGGTGCTCTCAGCTGATTATTCTGATGAAATCACAGCTTTTACTTTTGAGACTTTTAAATTGGTGTTTAAACTTTAGTCTCAAAACAATAAGATGCTGCTTTGTTTTGTCTTCATTTATCCATTATCTGTTCACTTTGGTCAATTGACCTTTTGCGACCTGACTGGCATGATAAATGAAAATAAATGCTTTAATCTATCTACTACTGAAAAAAAGCACAAAAGCAAATTCTTCAGCTAAATATTTTCAAATCTTTCCAAAAGTCTTTCTGCAGATTAAATCAGAACCTCCGGGGTCGCCTCAGTGTTTCTGCTGCTTGTGTATTTTCTTGCTAATGTTAATTTTTAAAACGTGCTATTTGAACTTTAACTAGCTTACATAAAAGTGACACATACTACTGAAGCTAATGCAGGAAGCTAGCTGATTCTCCTGACCTTTGAGCAAACCAGAAGCTTTTGAAATGTTAATAAAAGGGCCAAGTTAGCTGATGTGTTCGACTTCAGAGAGTGAGACGAGTTCTGGTTCACACACCCCAAAGTTGCTGACCTGTTTCCTCACTCGGTCACGCAAACCTACAACAGGTATGGAAGCTCATTAGTGACAAAACAGTAATTCATCTGAAAGTTAAGATTGAGAACAAACAAATGATACGTGTAACACCAGGCTGCGTCCATCAGCTTTTTCATTCATCTAAAAACATTAAAAAGTCACATTAAAAACATTTTTATGTAGACACAATGTTTTTCTTTTTTAAATTATACATCTACAGAGCTTGTAGAAAGGTGCAGAATAAAAGTATCATGTGAATCCGTAATTTTAAGATGTTTGTTGGGTCCAAAATGATTGTTTTGTTTAACACTGCTGGTATCACATGGTTTCTATGTTGCCAGCCAGTGGAAAAAATAAAACATATATGTTGATTTCTATAACCCAGTACAATGTTAGCTAGCTAGTGTTAGGAATGGAATGACGCTACATAAATAAAAAGGTCATAGATCGAAAGGTCTCACACACAGTTTAGGTTTGGAGTAAAGCTGCTGTCCTCCTGATAAATCCTGAGCTCCATCAGAGCTGTTTCAGGAGTTAAAAGTTGAATTCTGTTTCCTGAGTTCTGAGTTTCCTCTGTCCTGTGAAGTTTATGACCACAGCCTTTAGTTTTGTTGCTTAAATGTGCTATGATATTTGCTGCAGTGACATTACTGCACGCATGGAAACATTTGAAATGACTGTGAGCAGCCTTTCTAATCATTAAAGCAGAGTGTACGCACAATGTTTTAAACAAGATGGAGATTAACGTGATGGATTTGAACTCACCCCTGGTCGTCTGTCCTCAGGTACCTGGGGATCTGCCACCCGATGAGGACCATCACTCTGGAGAGTAAGCGGGTGGTGAAGGCGACCTGTGCACTGGTGTGGGTGGTGGTCTTCATCCTCACCTGCCCCATCTTCAGGTTTGCCCAGACAGGATACGTCAGAAGAGGAGGCGGCGGGGTCATTGAGCCTGGAGGGCCAAGGGAGGGCTGGAACAGTTCTGGATCTGAGTTGGACGACCAGGAGGGGTACATGAACTGCTGGGACGACGCCATCGATAAGGAGTTTGCTGACTATGTCCCATACGGCATCGTCCTCCACCTGCTGGGCTTCTTTGTGCCCTTTATGATCATCGCCTGGTGCTACTCTCAGGTGGTCAGGACGATATTTCAGACTCTGCGGTCCCCTCCTAGCTCGATAGAGGGCGGCGAGGACGGTCCGGTGGGAGACGGCACTACAGAAGGAGTTAGAGATCGGGAGAGAACCTCTGTCTCCATCTCCGGATCGCAGTACTCGCACTACATACGGCGGCGACGGAAATCCATTAAAACCATCGTAACCATCACGCTGCTATTCGCGCTCTGCTTCCTGCCCTTCCACGTGACGCGGACGCTCTTCCTACTCCTGCGGAGAGGGCAGCTCGGCGGCTGCAACGTCATGAAGACTGTCTCCATCTGCTACAAGGTCACCCGGCCGCTGGCCTCCTGCAACGCCTGGCTCAACGCCCTCCTTTACTTCCTGACGGGGGATAAGGGCGCCCCCTGCTGCTGGCCGGCAGAGCCCATCGTCCGCAGAGACCGCCGGAGCGGCTCCCTCTGGTGGCCACTGAAGATCCTGAAAAAAGACGGTGTTGGAGAGGACGACCAGGAGGCAGCCGAGAAGGTTGAAAGGGAGGTGCACATGGAGAACGAGTCCAAGTCTTCACGGGTCATCTTCTAGAAGGTTTTAGAGCCGTTTCCTTATTAAAAAAGACTTGAAATGATGTGTGATGCACCAGGAAATGATCCAGCAGTTATACAGGAAGCTGCTCACTTTTTCTGGCTGTTCCTCCAAATTTAGAGCAAAATTTTAACTAATTACCTACCAACTATACTCCAACTCCAATTCTGAAAATGTTGAGACGCTGTGTAAAACCTAAATAAAAACAAAATGCAGTGTTTCTGCAGTGCAAAAGTGCTTCTGAGCTCATGTAGAATAAGAAAATATTTACAAAAAGATGGTGAATTAAACATTAAATATAGTTGAGTAAATGTCAGACAGGATTAGAAAATGAAAATAAATTCTGTTTTATTTATGTTTTCCACAGCGTCCAAACTTTTTGGAACCGGTGGTATACGACTGTCCTCAGAACAGGAAGAGCAACATGTCCTGAATCAGAAATGTGTGGAGTCTGATGGAGGGGACGAGTTTTAATTAGAGTTATAACAAAAAGCATTTGTCCTCCAAACTCAGTGCAGATCTAAGTGACTTTTATTCAGCCTCTGGACTGAGATCTGCAGATATACTTGTTGTTTTCGCTTTCAAAAACAAGCTACACTGTGAAATCTGACTGAACGACTTTACTTAAAATAACTAACAATTTTAAGTTGTTAAACATTTTTTTGGTTTTCTTTACTTGGTAATTCTGCGATAATCAGTTTCCTGACATTTTTTTCGTCAGACTTTTTTTTTGAAAGTAAAAGTAACATTTTAAAATTCAGTGTACAATCATTCAAAGCAGAAGCAGAGCGTCCTGTGAGGCTCAAAGAAAAAGGAGGAGCTGCTCACAAAATAAGATAAACTTTAGATGGTTATGAAAAGACTCTTGGAAAACAACTTACATGTGTTTTATCATTTCCTGTGAGGAGAAAATGGTAATTAATTTAACGTACATACTGTGTACAACCAGTTTGTAGAAGGGATTCAGGACAATGGTTGTGTTGTGAAGAAATGAACGATTATTCTGTTGATTATTAGTCATATTTGTAATCTTTAATATAAAAATATCTGTCAAAAACTAGTTGAAAGAGTCGGAGGTGATGTGATCAAGTATCTTGTTTATTCCGACCAAAAGTCCAAAACTTGAAGATGTTCAGTTTGCAACGATAAATGACAAAAAAATAAAATAAATTGTAGAATCAGAATACAGAAACTGTTTGACGTCTTTTCAGCGGATAAATGACTAGTGATGACTAATGATTAGACCATTAATGTATTTATAATCAATTAATCAAAATATATTTTCCACACTTCACCTTTAATTATTACATATATTTGAAGACACAAATTATTAATTTCAAAGAATAATTTTCACCTGATTTCCAACAGTCTCTGTAGCAAACAAATGAATTAAAGGCTCAGTCCACGTTAAATTAATGTCATCTGAAAGGTGGATGAAAAACATTTGAAAGACTCAGTGAACATTCACCTTCTCCTGCTGTTAGCCAGAAAGCAGAAAGTTGACCTTTGACCCTGTTGCATCAAATCTGTCTGTTCTGTTGAGTATTAACAGGCTGCTGACTTTGTGATATTTTTCCTCATGTTGGTGAAGACGAACTGAATCGTTCCTGGAACATGTTGTTAAAGTCGGCACTCCTCTTTAGATGTTAAACCCTGAATGGCGGCCATGTTGTCTGAATGTTTCTCCTTCACAGAGCAACACTGCACGTTCCTGCTTCACGTCATCTTGTTGTTGTTGTTGTTGTTGTTGTTGTTTTGGAGCTCAGGTCAGTCTGTTGTCAGACCTCTTATTTTTCACTTGTGTATTTTGACGTTTTGTGGCGCAATATCCGGATTAAAGTCTGTTGTTGACGTCAGCTGTCTGTGTCTCCGGCCTCGTTCATGGTTAACGAGAGGATCCGCTCGTCCCAGAAACGATGAATCAGCTGAACGATCACGTTACTGCTGAACTGAAACACACAATGTATCTCACACTGATCTGGTAATTCATTCATATACCACTCAGCTGTCAACCTTTAGTATTTCTAACATGTTCTAATGAGGATGTTGTTGTTCTGCAGAATATATCTCTGGTCTCCTAATTATTATGTTTCATTTATTAAAATTTGAGCTGAGTAAAGATTCTGTGCAATATCTTTTAAAATTACTCCAATAACAGTCTCATTCAAACGGTACAGGAAGACATGTCCGCACTGGTTTTCAGTCAATGGGTCACATGACCTGGAAGTAATTGAACAAGAAGGTGAACGTACTGTACATGGAGCCTAATGAGAAATAATATAAAAAATATTAATCAACCATGAAATTAACATTTCACGAATAACATTAACAAAATAATTCAAAACAGAAATGTTATTAAAATCAATGAGGTAGTTCAGAATGTACGATGTTAATTTGAGGCTCATTAAGTCAAAATTATGCAAGAATTGTAATTTCTCACTTCAGCTGTACCTGATTATTTTACTTACAATCAAATCAAGCAAACACAAGACAAAGCAACACAGCTGATATGACTCACTAGTTTGACAGCAAGGCCAGCTCTGCGTCAAGCAGCCTTTTATTTCATGAGTCTCTCTACAAACAATGAGACAGGAGACAAAACCTCCCCCTCAGCCTACAAAGTGCAAGAACAGGCGTTTGGGAATGCAGAATTTGGATGAAAGGATGAAATTAGCAAGAACAGAAACACCGTCCTCAGCTGTTGATGTTGGCAGGTAAGACTTTAGCACTTCAGACACAGAAGCAGAGTGTTTGTGGAGGAGCGTGGTAGCTACACTCAGGCTCTGTAGCTACAGGACTCTACAACACATGCAGCTGTGTGAAGCTGTGTTTGGTCTCAATGGTGCTTAGAACTGAATGCTAATATCAGCAGCTAGCAGAAGAGTTAAAGATGAAATACAAAAGCCAACATGCGGATGTTTAAGTTTCCCACGTTCACCATCTCAAAATTAGACCAGACGCCGAAACGATCGCTGCACGGCGCGCGCCGGCTGCGGGGCAGAGCGCAGCGGCGCTGCCTATGTGAACGACACCATCGGTTAACATGGGCGCCGAAATGAAAATGACTGCGCTCCTCGGCGCTTCGCAGCCGATCGGGGAGCTTCCGCGTCCTGTCTGAACCTGGCGTAATACTCACATGCCCTTTGTTGCTTTCTCCACCTCGTTGTCTGTCCACACAAATGAATCTCCTTTTGCTTTCAGCTTCTCCATGCGAGTCGCCACCTGCTCGCCCGGCAGGTCTGTTTCAGCGACTGTAATCGTTTTTGCCTTCTTGTGTGTACAGAGATATTTTGTAAAACGAAGGTCGTGTGGTCAGGATTGTTTGATTAAAACAGACGGGGTAAATATCTGTATTAGTGTGTAGTAAACTTCTGACCTGATGATGGCGCTGAATGCAAAGTCAGAGGATAACCAAGGTTTTACAGTTCATCCTGAGGCGAATGTGACCGTCTGACAGTTGTTGACTTTATCTGTCGGAGTGCTCACGTAAAAATTAAGACTTTGCTTAATTTTGTTTGAGTTTGTTTGAGTGCTGCAGCTGATGCAAAAATACACATACAGCTTATAAAATGAGCGTTGTGGTGAATCAGCACCTCTGACCTTCTCAGCGACTCGGATGAAGCTGTTTATAAGGTTTAAAACGTGTTGTGTCTTGTGCCGTTTCTGTGATTTTCTACACCTGCTGCCTCTCCATCAATCGATCAGCTCCCACTGGGTGTCGCTGATCAGCCTGTAGTTGAGCCTCCGGTAGTTTTCGGGGTGAACTCGTCGCTGTCGCCACACTTCCTCATACAGGCTGCGGACGACCGGCGGCAGCGTTGGGAAGCCGGCGGTGCGAGCCAACGTGTGGCAGTACTCCCACTGATCCTGGTCCAGGATCATCAGGTGGCGCTGATGGACGACCTGCTCCATCTTCTCCTGCTGCTCTCTCCGGACCTCTTCCTCCATCTGAGCCGCAGACGGTAAAGAGACCGAGCCGTCCAACACGGCCAGAGCGAACTGGACCTGCAGAGAAGAGATGATTTAAGAATGGCTACAACCTCGGCTGCTCATCTCTCTTCCTGTAAAGCGTCTCTCCACCTGTTGACACTTGAGCTCACCTGGCAGTTGAAGTGGGGGAAGGGGCAGATGATCTTGCAGATGCCGATGAAGAAGAGCGAGGGGAAGGCTGGCGGCATCAGGAAGCGGTACAGCGGAGACACCAAATGGTCCTGGATCTCCAGACCGAGCTGAGCCGCGTCCAGGAACGGATACGTGAAGTTGTACCCGGTGCAGAACATCAGGACGTCGGCCGCGCCCACAGAGCCGTCCTGGAACAGAGAGCGCTCAGATGTGTCAGAATGAGTTTCCTTTGTGGAGACTACCTGGTGCTCAGGTAACAAACACACTGCAGCTCCAACTGAAGAGTCACGTCTTCAGTGTGAACACAACAGAAACCAAACTGATTCAGAGCCACAGCAGATCAGTGCTGACAGACTTTAGTAACCTGGAAGCGAAGGTTGCCGTCCTGCTCGACTGCCACCACCGGACTGGACTGTTGAATCCCAGATGGGAGAGGGAAGGTCAAGCGAGGACGACGGTGACTCAGAGTCACCTGGAGAGAGAGAGAGAGAGAGAGAGAGAGAGAGAGAGATCAACACTGTGGCCACATTTGTTCTCAGCACACTTTTGAACATGTGTTTAAAAGCAGCTGTAAAGAAATAACATTCGATTTTATTTAAGTGAACATAATGACTTTGAGCTGCAGCGTGCTGTTTGTTACCTGAGCTCCAGCTTTGGCCAGTTCAATGGAAATGTCCAATCCTGAAGCTTTGGCTCCCAGAACGACCACCGACAGACCCGAGAACGGCTCCGCATGTCTGTAAGCATGACTGTGGAGCACCTTTCCTACAAACACAGAGAGGACTGACTTCAGTTTCATCACAAGTCCGTATTAGCCTAGCTTAGCACAAAGACTAGAAGCAGGGGGAAACTGTTAGCCTAGCTCCATGAAACACCTTCCAACAGCTCCAAAGCTGTCTTTGATCTGAAAACATCATGTGTGCTCCGTCCGAAGTTGGTGTGCAGTACGTCTCCTCAGATCAGTTTGTGATCGCGTCTCTTCTGCAGACTGTGATCACAGCAGACGAGCTGTTTGGAGACATCTGATGTGTTTTTGGTTGTTTCTCCATTTTAAATCGAGTCTCCAGCTGCTTCAGGTGTTTAGCAGAACGCTGCAACTCTGTTTTACTGTGAAGCTTCAGAAATGTTTTTTGTGGACTACGAGACTTCACCTGACTTTCATCAGCATGGAGGGAGGAGATGATGACTGTGGGTGAACTGCTCCTTTAAGCTTACAGTATGTCTATTTAATATTTTCATCTGTATGTTAATGTGGACTATACCTTTAAAGTCCTCTATCCCTGGTATGTCAGGGATGTGAGGGTCGGAGTAATGCCTTAAAAACAAACAAAAATCAAACATCAGAAAATCCAAATAAACACATTTAAACTGGAAAATGCAGCATTTAGTGCCTCCTAGTGGCCACAGGAGGGACTTGTTAAATGATTATTAATAAACTGACGGTCAGCTCTCACCCCGAGCAGACAAAGACCGAGTCGAAGGTCTCCGTTTTCTGACAACCCGACGAATCACATGATGTCACTTCCCACGTCGTCCTCTGCTCCTCCCCCTCCTCTGTTGTCACGACGACGGGCTTAACATTGTCCACCATTGTGTTGAACTGACGCAGAGAAAATGAAGAGAGGAATGAAACTGAAATGAGGCTTTATTTTTGTTACGGATTTATTTTCTGATCTTTTTTTAAACTATTATTATGATAAGATCTAAAAAAAATTTAAAAAATAAAAAGTCAGAAAATGTTTTTTTCACAATTTCCCTGAGTGCAAAGTGGTGTTTTCAAATGTTCTGTGTTGTTCAGCCAATAGTCCAAAAAACAAAGAAATTCAGTTTATTTTCACACAATACGACATAAAGCAGGAAAACTCAAAACATGGAAATGGCACCGGATCATTTTTGGTATCTTTGTTTAAAAGATAATTCACAGTTAGAAAAAAAACCAGATTGATTCCCTCTGAATGTGACCAGCAGCAGGACGACTCACCCTGATGTGAGGCCGGATGTTGTGGTTCTGGCAGTACCTCTCCAGGTACCTCTGGACCTCCTGATGGGGCATGAAGCTGTTCAGCTGGGGGTCGAAGGGGAAATCAGGGAACATCATCACCTCTTTGGGCAGGTTGGTTCTGTCAGGAGGGAATCAGAACCACTCAGGAGGAGGCAGAACGTCTGACGGACCTCGACTGCTCGTGAATTTTGCTTAAATACTAAAAAAATGATGAATATTTAACCACTTGAACTGTTTGTGCCACTTGAGATCAGAAATGTTTGTGTGAGAAGTTCTTGACTGGAATAAAACAATGAACTCATCAGAATGAGCCTTAAACTTCGTCTGTGTGAGGACTGAAGCTGCCAAGATCCAAAACAAAGACAGAAATAAATAGCAAAATGAATTACCACAATAAAAGCACACAAAACTAAAAAATATGACATAAATCTATATTTCTGTTTTAATTTGCTTCTGTATTTATCCATCTTTGTATTATTTCCCTGTTTATCTACTTCCTCATATCTCAATTTTCTTTAAAATCTTTTATTCATTTTTAAATTTACTTATTTACATATTTTTTCTTGATTTATTTCTGTTTTGTTTTCCTTTTGCATTTTTCAAGATAATACATAAATAAATATGTAAACAAATCAATTAAGTTAGAAATGAATTAAAGGTGTGAATTCCCACATTTAATTCAATATCATCTTCAGTGCATCTAATAGCACATAATTTATCTATTGCACCATTTATTTATTTTGGTAGTTTCCATCTTTCATCACAGGAAGTTCAAGGGTTAATCTGATGATTCATTTTGCATTTAATGACATATTTACTGATTTATCGATCCATTTATTTACAGTATTTATTTTTGATTTAGGCAGTTTCAGTCGTCCTGCAGTGAGTAGAAGAATGTAACAAAGTACTCGGATGTTATAATGGAGTAAAAGTACCAATACTGCACTTTAGAAATACTCTGATACAATTTAAAGTCCTGTGTTGAAAATGTTACGCAAGTAAAAGTATGTTAGTGTAATTAAAGTACTCAAACTCTTCACATGTTCTGTGTGTAAAAAACGTTGTCAGATAAATGTAGAGGAGTAAAAGTACATTTCCCTCTGAGATGTGGAGTGGAAGTAGAAATATCATGAAAAAGTACTCAGTTACATACCGGAGGTCTCTGTACATGCTGCTGTGAATCAGCCGTCCGTTGTCGTGCGTCCCGACACGTTCGTCGTAACACCAGGTGCCCCCGATGTTGTCGGTGAGCTCGAACACCACCGGGGGGGCGAAGGTGTTCAGACGGGACAGGACGTGTCGGGCTACACAGAGTCCAGCCGCCCCGGCGCCGACCACGGCCACCCGCTGCAGCATCATCAACATCCTGCCGGAGAGAGAACAGCCGAGGCCTTCAATCAGTTACAGCAGCAACAGGGCTGATGACGAGTCTGCTGCAGGACTCCGACTGTCAACGGACAGACAGATGACTGGAGGCTGAAGCAGCGTCACTGTTTGTTCCTCTCAATAATCAGACAAGTACAAGTTTAATCAGCTTCATCTACTCAGAGTATTAAAGGTAAAAGTCCACGTTTTGCAGAATGTTTTGTCTGTGACTGATAAAATACTTACATTATTAATTCTGCTGCATTTTTGTAATGAATAATGAAACAACGATCATTTAAAAAATTATTAAATGAAATCAGGTGACAACAACTCGTGGACCTGAGAATTAAGGACCTCAACCAAACGTTTATATATATTTTGTAAAGGACTACAAACAAAAAAATGTAATCTTTACCAGTAAAAAATAATAAGTAGCAACTAAAGTGGTCAAATACATGTAACGCAGTAAAAAGACAATATTTCTCTCTAAAATGTAGGAGTACAAGTATAAAGAAGCAAAGAACAGAAATACTCAGTCATGGAATGGAATGTTAGTAAGTACTGTATTTAAGTACAATTGTTAGGTACTTGTACTTTACTTGAGTATTTTCAATTTTCTGCTACTTTAAACTTTATTATACATTTTGGAGTCACATTTGAACTTTTTACTCCACAACATTTATTTAACAACTTTAGTTACAAGAGCCAAAGTAGCAAACTTTAAATGTATTATTTTTTGTTGCAGTCGCATTAATAATAATCAGAAAAATGCCAAATATCTGATTTGATAATTGGTCGACTCATTGTATGAAGTATCAACATACATGTAAATATATCATTTATTTTAAAATGCACTTTTTTTCAAATCTTTTTGTCCAAAAAAAATGATAGTGAAAACATCTAACATCAGATATTTTGAAGTAGTATTTGTGTGGGTAACGTTTACTTTTTACAAAGTAGAATTGTAACTTTTACTCAACTGTAACTTTTTACCAGCATTGTAAAAAGTACCCAAGATTTATACTTGAGTAAAAGTAAAGATATTGAGTTAAAATATTTCTTTGGTAAAAGTCACTCACATGAACAGTACTTGAGTCAAAGTATCTGATGTTATATGTACTTAAGTATCAAAAGTACGAGTAAAAGTAAATAATACATATTCACATGTATGTGGGTCAACTGATTATCACACAGCATTTGTAAGATTATCTGAATCAATGTTTTTTTAATCTGATTGCAGATCAAATAAATTGCAAAAGTAACTTGTAACTAAAGTTATCAAATACATGTAGTGGAGTAAAAAGTAAAGTATTTGCCTCCAAAATGTAGTGAAGTGGAAGCATAAAGAAGCAGAAAATGGAAATACCAACGTTAAGTACCTCAACATTCAAAGTACTTGAGTAAATGTACTTAGTTACATTCCATCACTGCCTAGAAATATATGAATACTGTGTGCATTTAAATGTACTTTTCATACTCAAGTACAATTATTGTCAGAAAATTACTTTTGATACTTTACTCAAGTTTTATTCGTGTGGGAGACTTTAACTCTGACCCAAGTAATATTTTCACTTTTACTCGATGATGATGATTGGGTAGTTTGTACAACACTGATACAAATACCTCGAGATTGAAGACTACTCAGTACAGTACTCGAGTAAATATACTCCACCTGTGAGTGTACCTACCAGTTTGAGTCGGTGTGGGGAGGATGTGGACTCTGACCCGCTCGGACTGGAGACACAAGCTGCTCATGTAACGGACATGTTGAGTTACTAATAACGTTAGCTGTTAGCTGTTAGCTGAACCCCAGTTTACACTGTAGTTCAGAAGAGCTCAGACAGACAGACGATAAACTGGGTTCCTCTGACTGATTCAGGACAAACCGACATTTAACTATTGATTCTGCAAATCAAAAACTTGATATCTGATGTTTAATTAATCTGCTAACAAGCTAACTGCAGTTTGATTAAACTTACTTATCATCACTATGCCCTGAGGTCAACTGCGCATGCTCACAGAGAACGCCCACAAACTTTATAATGTAATGCTAGCTAGCTAACTGTTAGCGCTGCTTACGATTAAAGTTAGAATAAAAGACACAAAACAGACACGAAACACTTGAATTAGTCAGAGCTGTTACCGTCTCTCTGTCAGTCTTTATCTGCTCCGGTGTCCTGACTGACTGTTGCCGGCGGAAATCAACCAAACATCGCTAAAATATTAAATGAATCTGAGGACTCTTACTGAGAAGGGACGAATCACGTTACAACACCGTGACAGTTATTCCGTAACGACGAGGTGTAACGAAGAGAATAGTTCCCTTCCGCTAAATATAACTTCCGACAGGGATCCTTCAGAATAAAAGCGTTATCGCGTCAACATTTAGTAAAATAAAAGCAGAAATCATAAGTCAAAGCTCTTCTGTTGGCCTGCACTTTAAATACTTCTACTACCAGGAATATCACTGATTTTTCATTTTTCCACACCACAGACCAGATTAAATAAATATGCAAATAAAGAATGAAATGAATACATGACAAATATGTCAAGGAATCAATAAGTGGTATCACAAGTTGGTTAATTAATCAGCAAATACATAAATGTCTTTTTTTAATACTCCATGTACTGTGACGGAGAAAATGTCAACCACTACTATAAAAAGATTATTCTACATAGTAAATACTTTTTCTTATCATAAAATACTTACGAGAATAATTTCTGTCGACGCTAATCACAAAGATGCAGATGTTGAGGCAGTTCCTGTTCAAGTTGGTGCAAATATTAAATCTGTCATAACATTAATGGAAATCAAAGGAAATCTATTTCAAAATGTCAAATATTTTATTAAAAAGACAGAAAAAGTAGAAGAAATGTAAATCAATGAATCTGTTCTTCATCACCTAATTGCTGTTGATGTTTAATTTGTTCTTAACCAGCGACTCCAAATCTGTCACATTATATTTTCTCACTGCATTTTGTGCTTTTATCAATTACAACTGTAAATGTTCAATCTTGTCTTTACAACTTCATATTACAGTCTGCAGCTACTGTGTGATAATGACCTCGGAAATAGCTGTTTTACCACTTCTACTCCCTTAAGAACTGAATTCAGTTAACGTCACAAAATGTTAAAGGGGCTCTATGTAACAATTAGTAGTAATTTACATGTATTAATCACTTTTTTATTGGCCCTATAAGAGCAGACTGTAACGCGACGTCTCTCGGTTGTCTATACAAGCCTGTGGATGACTTGTTGAAGTTGTTGAATTCTGCTGGACTGTGGATTTCTTTGTGAAGGACTCGGGTCAGAGTCCAGACAGTCCAGAGATGTGACTTTATGTCAGGGAGTCATTAAGTGGTCTTACACGTTCTCGAGCGCCTCGTCTCAGTGCCTCTCTCCGCTCTGCTAACAGTAGCTAACGTTTAGGAGTCAGGAGATAATCACACACGTTCCCCCGTCAATGCCTTTGTGTTTGAGGAAAGGCAGTTCAGTCTGATGAGTGAGTGCCACTGGAGTTCATAAACAAACAGATTCTTCCTTTAAAAAACTCAATCGCTATCCGCGTACGGATCAACACACTGGAGCCAGACTGATAAACAGGCTCATCACAGTCCACAGTTCATCTTTACTCAGTAAAATGTCCCAGTCAGTCCTGGTCCTTAAAAAAATGAAAGCGTTTATGAAAAGAACAAACCAAAGAAAAAGGACCGACGAGTCATTTTACAAACTCTCAAACATCAACCTCAAAAATCCAGAATCAGCCGAGTTGTAATCAACACCGACTGTCCCACACGCTCCTATGTACAGTCCTCCTCCCACCTCCAGTGACATCATCACTTGGCGGTGGCGTTCCCGTGCGGCGGCGGCTGCTGTTGCGGCTGCTGCTGCTCGGCCAGCGCCTGCTGCAGCCGAGTGCGTTTCCTGGAGTAGTGCTGCCAGTGCAGCAGCTGCTGCTCGTCGATGAACTTGGCGCACTGAGCGTTGACCAGCTCCTTCCTGAAGTGTTCGTACTGCAGCAGCTCCAGCATGTGGAGGCAGTGAGGATACCTGCAGAGGAGGAGGAGGAGACGGGAGATGTTTGGTGCAGATTAATACACATTTGGTGCTCTAGTGAGTATCTGTGGCAGCAGGACGGTGTGTGTGTGTGTGTGTGTGTGTGTGTGTGTCGGGGTTGTCTTACTTGAGGAACTTGGCGTACTCGGGCTCCTTCCAGTACAGCAGGTACTTCAGGTAGTTAATGAAGGGTCGCTCCCTCAGGACGCCTCTCTGAGCCAAAACTGGACACACAAACGCACACAGGAGGTCACGACGTATTCATTTAATACACAACAGATTGTGCCTCACAGCCGTCACTCACAGTTCAGGTAGTTTGGGTTGGCCAGACACTGGATGAACTCCAGCTCTGACTGGAAACGGTTCCTGGCCTGCTCCTCTGGACCAGAAAACACATGACACAGTTAAATACTTAAAAAATATTCAACAACAAGATGATCAACATGTGGTTCTGTGTGAAGAGATGACAAAACTTTAGAAGATGCAGATTTAGAGACACAATTCTGCAGCACTTTTTAGTCATTATTTCCATTAAATTTTCTGTTTATTTGCTTTTTCACTTTAATAAAAGAAGAATGTGGATTTAACCACTTAGAAAAAATATAAGTAAGAATGTCTACTTTATCATGTTGCATCCTGTATATATGAACAACTGAAGGGTTTCATGTAATAACTCGATCTGAATGAGCTCTACACAGCCAGCTTTCTATCAGAGAACACTGCCTCGTACACCAGACTCCATTCAAATACGGAGCAATTTAACGCGGCGTTGTTCACCAGTCAATCGCAACATTAAAAGTTGATTAGACAATGACTTACATATACTGGACAACTGAATGTGTGCCGATTTGCACAACCAGTGTCAGCTATTCGAAAAATGTCTGTCATCCTCAAACATAAACCTGTTTTCTTTTCTTTTTTTGACAGGACATAAGGCTTATTTGGAACAATTTTTAGTGGAGTTCGGAATAGCATTGTCTCCGTGCAAGTTAAAAGGCACCGACGCCAACTGACAAATACTTATTCAATATCGCTACAATATCGATAAGAATAAGTGAACACCAGTGTAACAATGTCTCCATTAATACGTTGAATCCTGTACGTGTATAAACAGTTACAATGTATGTAACATGAACAAAAACCTCGACGCACCACACTCTATTCAAATATCTGACAATTAAATACTAACGCGTTCAAAAGTCACAGTCTCACCTACACACAAAATGTCCTCAGTCATTTCCAAACAGATATTTACCGTTCACAATACGTAAAGCTTAAATTACACTCATTTATTGATGAGGTTACGCTGTCTCCAAACAGGTTTTATGCTAGCAAGCTAATATTAGCGAACCAAGTAGCTACATTAGCGGCTACAAACCTGTTTCCATGACTCCGGCTGCGGACAGAAGACAGCAGACAGACACGACGAGAGGACGATATTAACTGTTCAGCTGAAACACGAACACATAAACTGCTGAGCGTTGGTTTGTGTTGCTTTCTTTAATCACTACTGTCATCAACAGTAGGGAACATATTTGCCGTAAATCAAACTCTCCTTCCGACCATTTACGTCGGTTTACGGTAGCTGTCATTACTTGCCTGCCCGCTAGAGGGAGACATGTTACAACAAGCTGCTCTGTGTCCCTAAGCTTTGATGTTTGGGGTCTTTATGTATCATATTTAAATGATATCAAATATATTCATATATATATTAATAAATGCTGTCTGCACCAGACTTTGTTATAAATATGATTCATATTTAGAAGTGAATACTGTTAATGTAAAACTTGGTAGCATCATATGATTAGATAGATAAATAAATACATGTATTATCAACACTACTGAAGCTTGTAGCCGGTGGATTTTAATTCCTTTTTATTCAAAATGTATTTACAGTTGAGTTCTGATCTTTATTCTCAACTAAAAGCAATCAATGGAGCCCCTGAACTAGATAATATGATTAATTAAAGTCTAAAAGTACATCAGTGTTGTGAAACACAGTGTGTTTAAGCTGTAGCTGTCAGACTACTTTATACTGGACATTTTATATTTTTGTTTTACATTAGGAATAAAGATAAAGAAATGGCAGTATGTAATATGAAATCTGTAACTCCAGCTATCAGATAGTGAAAATCAAGTTTGTGTTGTTTAACAAATCTAAAAACTTCGAGGCTTCATGTTTTTTTTTAGTTGAAAACAGTTTTAAAACTCAAATACAGTTCGTGTCACCGTGGGTAACAGCACCGGACAACCCTCAAATGTTTAGCAAATCTGATTTAACTTACCTTAAAGCTGCACTAATAAATATTATCATATCAACAAATGACTAAGTGCACTATGAAATTGTCTCTGGTGGTTGTGAACTCAGACAGTTCTACAGAGAATCATCAACTGAATAAATGTGAGATATAGAAAAATCACTTACATTTAAGATTATTTTATTTTAGTTGCAGCACCGCAACAGATCAATGCAATCATAAATATTAATCACAGAAACATCAGCTCTTCCAGGAGCGTTCTTGAGTAGAAGGACACATTGGGTAACACCAGAAACATCATAAGGAACCCTATTAGGAACTGGGTTCTTCTAGGAATCCTCAACCGTGTTGGAGAACTCGCTCGATTTTAAAAAGGTTCCTCCAGAAAGCTCAGAGATGAAGAAAACTGCATGCCGGTGCTTACTGTGGTGGTCAGAGGTTTCTGCAGGAGTTTATAGGTTGTTGAGGAATCTTCCAGCAAGAAACACCTTCAAAGTATTTTTAAGTTCTTTGAGTACTCAGTTACATATTTGAATAACCTCATCACACGTAAATTATTTCTTGAAGCACCTCAAATATTTCTTTAAAGGTATAGTTGGTAATCCTGTTCAGAAACACTTGTTGTTATGCTGGGTGAAATGGTCTTCCCACCCTGAGAGTAGTCCATACATAATGTGTTCAGAAGAAGGACTGAAGTAAATCAGACCTCTGTGGCAGCTGCAGGCCTGTAAGTGCTTTAATAATACAATAAAACATTTGTTGTCACACATTTCTTTAAAGATCAGTTTTTATTAATACCAAATACAACTGTTAGTAACAAGATGGTACAAAACTCTGACGGTTACATATGTACAGTACACATTCTCTCACTTATATGCTACTGAATAAAAACATGTTTAAATAGATATAAAATGTACAAACAGTGTTCTTTCTAACAACTTAAAATAATTCCAATTCACAGGGAGCCAGTTTTGCAAATAATTTACAGATCTGTAAATAAAGTCGCTGCAGAGGAACAAATAATGATTAAATAAAACACTAAAAGAGTCACGTCTGTTTTATCAGTCGCGCAGACCATGATTATTATTTACCTTTTCAATGTTTAACTACGTTTTTGTGTTGAAGGTTTTATTTTAAAGGAGAAATTAACCAGAAATGATCAGATATTAGAGCCAAGTATTTATATAAATTAGGCCTGTATTAGGGAGAGGCCTCTATTTCCATTTCATTTATGTTTTCACTCATTGAACTTGATTTAATACAATGTTCTGGGTGAATACTCAATTCTGATTGGCTGCAGAGTGTCAGTTATTTCCTGGTATGCTGACAAGTTCCATTGAAAATATCTGTTCATCATTCTAAATTAATGCATTATTGTCTGTATCAAACCTAAATATCTTATTTACATCACTGAGTGTAGTCCTTCAGTGCACCACAGGATGGCGCCTGTAACACACAAGCTGCAAGAAGTAGTCTACTCGTCCTTCTGAACACAACCGATCATCGCACATCCCGTTCGCTGTTCAACTCTCCACTTCTGGCTGCTGCTGCCACACGCGGACATCATTTGTTAGCGAAAATGTTGATATTGATTTGGGGACAATGAGACGGCTGGTTAGCTATCTGGCTATTTACTGTTTGTCAACCGTACATGGTGTTAGTGACTTTGACTCATGCTAGCCTAACATTAGCTTTTTGGCAACAGCTGAGCTGAAGTGTTCAATGAGATGAGCAGCAAGTTTATCTCCTATTGCTAAGTTGTATCTAAGGTCCGTCATTTTAACAGGAGTAGCGAACACGTTTCCATTATATGTAAGAACCTTATGGGACTGTAATGATTGTTCGAGGTATTAATCAGTGTTATGGCTTGTAAAAAAAAACCCTTAGATTTTGATCACCAACTGCAAATGCAAGTTACGAAAATATAAATTAAGGGTTGAATATTTTTACTTTGGCTGTTGACCACAGTATAAACAATGTAATGCCCTTTGAGTTGTTCATAATCGGGAATCGAGAGCAATGTGTTAAAATAAAAGGTTCAATATCACCCCTTCGAAACTGGCTCCATTCAGGGACCGCTGCTATTTTGCCTATACAGCAAAGAGCTACCACACAGCTGTAAAGAGGTCGGGTGTCAGATATATGCTGATAATGCAATCATCTATGTATTATCAAAGACCCCACAACAGCCTGCAGAGGCAAGTGGTCGGTGTCTCACAGTGGCTTCAAAATAACCTCTCTGAACTGTGCTGTGCTGTTTAGATGTGCTTTTCAATAAGGTGAAAAACATGAAATGATATTACAATAACCACTGAACAGGAGAAAATATAGAAAGTAAATTGGTTCAATTATCTAGGTTTCGTCTTGGATTCCTAATTAAAACTATAAATGCACGCCATCGCCATGATTTTTATTGTGAAACTGTCTGGGGCCAGGCCACCCAGTGAAACCTATGTTGTCACAAAAAACAACCCCTAAAAATACTGGATCAGAAGCCAATGAAATGGCACCATTGCAAAATTAAAGTATAATTTATTAAGCTTTGGCAATTTCATAAATCTCTCATTTATAAAATAGATTCTTTAAGTGTGTGCATGGCCTTTCCCCCGTCACTAGTCAGTGAAGCCACTACGAGGGATCCAGTTAGAGGAGACTGTAAACCAGAAAAGCGCGAGACAGCATTCAGTCAGAGAGTTAAGGGTATGCCCTTTAACTGCAGCGGTTGACAGATCCTTTAGTGGAGCCTGAGTCTGACAAAAAACACTGTGAAACACTCTCTACGTCAGCAGCGAGGAGGTCCAAACATCAAGTCGATGTTTCTGGTGGCTCAGAAGCAGCAGTCACAAGCTGCAGAATACAAAAACAAATTTCACCCAAAATCTCAGAGTTGATTTGAGTGATAAAGCCTGAAAGTAACGATGAGGCAGCAGGTTGTTGTTCCTACACCGGTGCAGTGGTGTTGGCCCATGAAGGGAAAGAGTCCAGGCCGAACATGACGCGACCCCAACTGTTGATGGCCAGACTGATGCAGCCGATCCCGATGATGTTCATCACCACGCCTGCTTTAGCCTGCAGGGGGCACAATTTAAGAGAAGGAGGAGGTTATTGTGGCTTCCTTGGATGGTTCTGGTGAGTCTTTTATTCTTGTCCTATCAGAAGCAGGACTCACCATGTCGGACACTTTGAGGATACCATAAGAGAAGACAATGGCATTGGGGGGCGTGGCCACCGGCAGCATGAAGGCGAAGGAGGCGCTGAGGGTGCAGGGGATCATCACGTACAGAGGGTTCAGGCTTATAGACTGGGACTGAGTCAGGACACACACAAGAACATTCATTGTAATTCATTTTATCTCTGTCACTGTTTAAAGTCAAACATCTACAGGAAGTGCAGAAGATTAACAAAATAAAACTGACCCCGCCCTCTCCTACTCCGATGATGAGCGACTGTCACAGTGTGGACTCACTGCATGTATCTTGAGCGTATTGAAACTGTGTGTATTTGTGTGTATGTGTTTTTATACCATGGAGGCAAGGACGGGCATGAAGAGCGTTGCCGTGGCGACGTTGCTGGCACATTCGGTAAAGGTGGCGATGAGGAGGCAGAGGATGACGGCGATGGCCCAGGGAGGGATGGAGTGGAGCGGCGTCATCTGAGTGCCGAGCCAGCGGGACAGACCGGACTCCTGACAACAAACAGACGTCGTCAGAGGTGTCAAAAGTACACACATTATATACGCAAGTCGAAGTAATCAAGTACAGGCTCTGAAATGAGTATCAAAATAAAAAGTATCCCTCTGAAGAACATTTCTAATCCATAACTCCCCTTAAATGCTTCTGAAGTAACGAGCCTGTTTTGAAAATGTGAGGAGGAGAAAGTTCAGATAAAATACTCAAGTAAAGTACAGATACCTGAAACATCTACTTCAGTACAGTAACTAACCAACTAAAACACTACTACTACTACATTACCTCCCACCGCTGCACATCCTGTTACGTTAGTACAAAGAAAACCTGACAAATGTCAGCATGTGTTTGCCGTGTCACTGAACTTTTGTTTTAAAACAAATGACTTTTGCTGCGTTTTATCACCACCAAAGAACAAATAATGGCAAAATAAAATACTAAAAGATTCTTGTCTGTTTTATGGGATGTATTGATTATCACTATTATTTACCTTCTCAATGTTCTCATCAGGACAAAGTATTTATTTAAATTAGGCCTTTATTAGGGACAGACCTCTATTGTTGTCTAATTTATTTTTTGAAGAATTGAATTTGGTCTGGGTGAATACTTGATTCTGATTGGTTGCAGAGTGTCAGTTAACTCCTGCACATCCTGTAATGTTAGTGCGAAGAAAACCAAATACCAGCATGTATTTTCTGCTTCACTAAGCTTCCTTTTTAAAATGCATAACTTTTGCTACGTTTACGCCTTACATCCACACTACCCAAGCCTTTTATAACCACTAAAATGGAGACTTTTGGAAATGATGACACCAACAATTTAACATGGATCGAGAATTACAGGTGTTGTTGACCTTATTTTTAATGGGAGGAGATTTTCTGCTATTAAATTCTGCATTTCATAATGCTACGACTTTCCACATTTGCAAGAGGTCAGCTGTTATTCAAACTATTTGCGACATTCCCGACTCCAAACATGTTGCCACATTCAAAAATACCCCCACTTTCCTGAAGCTCTTTCTTTCAAACGATATCCTAACCTGCCAAGAAAGTTTCCTTTTGTCAAAAACGTCCCAACTGTGTAAACTTTGTTCTTTCCAAACTGTCCTCACTCTACAAAAACATCATCAACGTCACCCTCTGAAGATCTAAAACTCTGATCTGCACAAAAATACAAGTACAGGAAACACACGCACACACACACACACACACACACACACACACACACACACACACACACACACACACACCTCACTGCCTTTGGCCAGAGCGAAGCCTCCTCCCAGCAGCAGGACGATGTTCCACGGCATCTTCTTCTGTGTAACCTGCCAGGTGAGCAGAGGAGGGGCGGGGCCTCGCGACACCTGGGACTCTGATTGGATAAAAAAAACACACACACAAATCAATGTAGTCTGTCTGCTGTGTGTGTGTGTGTGTGTGTGTGTGTGTGTGTGTGTTACCTGTGTCACACCTCCTCCAGAAGCAGAGGAAGTACGGTGGCTCAGAGGGAAGAACAAACAACAAAATGGCAACAAACAGAGAGACGGTCGCATCAGTGACGAACCTGCAAACACAAAAAGAGAATTTACATTTTTTTCAAGCAATCAGGATCAATAGAAATTGAAATAAATTGATTTTATGTTTAATATATTGATTTTTAAAATCAAAATCCTCTTTATCAGTAAGTCTTTATTGATTCAGATCTCCTGGCAGATCTCCACACGGTGCGACCAAAAGTCCGCTCGGGCGTTTTGTGTGCTTTATTTCAACCTTTTCGAGGGCTTTCGTTGAAAAAACAGGAATTTTCAGTGTTCAGAGTGTATAAAGTTTATGATTAGTTTAAAGTTCAAATTACAAACTGTGTGCACTTTCTGATATGATATCACGTGTGAAAGTTTCACTATTTCTTCACATTTTGAAGAAAAACTATTTAATAATTAGTTTAACAATTATATTTTGCAGTTCGTGTTAGAATGATGATGTCCAAATGAAACTTTCAAACACAGTTTCATACCTAAAAGACAAAATAAGTTGTTTGCCACTGACTGCCAAAACAACATATGCCACCATATCAGTGACGGACGGAGCTCCACCATTCTCACCAGCTCGTCTGTGACTGTGTCTGTCAGCTCAGTAGGTAGTGTACAGGGACCAGAACAGTAAAGATGCGTTTGGACAGATAAACAGTGAGCTGAAACTCACAATGAAGCTGCAGATTCAGCTGATAATTATCCTCAACTTCACACACGCACCATATTGTCTCACCATTCAGTTTTATGTCCTTATTTGTGAGTGACACCAGGTTAAGTCTGAGTACGATCAGATGTCCATCTGCATGTCTGAGCTTCTCTATCACACTGTGTAATCAGGAAACATGTTGAAATCATCTGTTTGCACAATCTGCAGGTCCAAGGTGATCGATTCCCCACAACTCCCTTTAAAACCAGGCCAAGAGATCACGAGTTTGTGTCCTGCTGCCTTTAACCTTATTTTTTAGGTTGAGGAGAAAGAAGTGTCACACTAAACTAAACTAACTGACAAACATCAGATCTGTGACTCCTGTCTCCAGTCCATAAATGTTCTCGACTGCACAAAATAGTTTTCATTTCTTTTTTTTTTCCCCACATCAAAGACAAAGAGTTTATTAGACTGATTCTCATCAACACGTTGTCGTCATTACAGAAAGAAAAAAAACTTAGGGCTAAGTGAAGGAAAGTAAATACATTGGCTCAAGTATTGTAGGTAATGATAGGTGCCTTCTTCCCATCAAACAAACTGAATACATCTGAGAGAGATTTCCGTGGCACTAGTAGTCTAGAGTCTACTGGACAACCAGAGAGAGGGAGGGAGGTCGGTGGGCCATGATGAATTTACTGTTCAATCACACCACAAAAGAAAAAGAAAAGAGTTAGCTAGCTAACGTGCCAGTTCCTAACCTGCATGGTTCAGAGGTTGTCTGGTGTCATTGGTTTGTGCTCCAGTTTTTCTTGTGGCTTTGTAAAACAAACAACCAGTGACGCAGCTGACAGAGTGGATCATGAGCTGTAGTTTCCCTGGTAAACACACCGACCTCTTCGGCTGCCGCAGCGTCAGTGTTTGTGGGTTAGTTAGTGGACCATCGGCGGGGTAGCCCCATGGACACCCAGCCTGTCTGCTCAGCCTAACGAGCCCAGAGACACTTTGAAGAGCTGCTCTGGAGGATGATTGACCCCGACAAGAGCAGCAGAAGACCGGGAAAGAGGCCAAAGAGGATGGTGTGTTTACTGGGAAAACTCCAGCATAACCACGCTACACTATGCGTGTAGTGAACAGTGTGAGTCAAGGGAGAGCACAGCCAATCAGAGGTGGTAATGACCCGTACAAGACTCTGTTGCCCACCAGCTGCTAATAGCTAACAATCTCTCCTCCTGCCAATTTCAACACAGGTGTAGCATTATCTGGGAAAAAATAGTACGCGTTCCCAGTCAGTTGTGAGTTTACTGCGTCCTTTTGGATTCGAAGGTGTCATAGTCTATTTTTCGTTGGTCTCATGCAGAGACAATGACTGTGTGATAGTGATAGTAACTTTAGTGACAACATGAGAAGATGCTTTCCGTTACATTCAGCGCTTGGTTCAGTTTGTCTGTGAGAGGCAACACCGGTAAAGTGCTTTGGATAAATGCACTTCTGATGATGATCCCTCACAGGCTGTGTCACTGGTTGATTTCTGATCATTCTGCTGCCTAGCAGAGACTTTGAGTTTTCAGTTTCATTAATTCCTTGAAGTAAGAATTGATATGAAGTAATATGTTCTGATTATCAATGTGGTTAGCCATGCTAACATCATAGTTTTAGAGATGTGAATGTCTGCTGGCCCACTATTTTGTTCCAGGATGGATTGTTATAAAATGTTGTTCAGATGTTCAATGATCCGCACCATAATCAGGCCATCATTTTATGTGAACAACACTTTGGTTTATGAACAAATATCTGCAGAACTAATTACATTCTCATCAGCCTCAGCTGTAATGTAAATGTCTCTTTATTGAAAATTAGCTAATGTTAGCATGCTACCACTCTAGAGTGAGATGGTTCACATGGTAAACATTATTTACAACTGTTAGCATTGTCAACAGGTTAGAAGGATTAAGTTTATGAAACATGACTCATTAATGTTTGATCTCAGGACTCAATTATAATGAATTTTACAAACACTACGAATATTTTTATGTGAATCTGTTTCTTTGACTAAATATTTTGATTGAACATCAGTCTCTATCTGCATGTCTCAAAGTGTTTACTCCAACTGAACTGCAAACATTACGTTCATGAACGGAGTTCAGGAAAGTTTAATGAAATAAATGATTTTCTTCCTCTTCTGAGAAATGGACTTTTGTTTTTGAAATCCCAGACTGCCGATGTCCTGATGTGTTCTCTTCCCGTACTTAAAAAGACAACACAGTTCACAGCCAAAAACATCTGTGAGGACAAACAGATCAATGGATGTCGTCCTCTGCTCGTCATGTGACCCAGCTGGCAGTTTATGAATGAGTGTGTATGGATAAGAAAGCAGGTGACAGGTGAGGGGGTGGAGCCAGGGGAGGTGAGGACTGAGGGGTCTCAGAGTTAGAGCTCCGGCTGTGATCGAAAAGTCTTTTTCTTTTGCTTAAGAAGGTCCTAAACTGAGTGACGTGACCTGGATGCATCTCAGAGTCAGCCATGACAGGAAGGGTTTGATTTCTTGTAGGAAAGGTGTCTCATGTCGTATTTCCTGTAGCAGTGGAAACATGGCACCATCCTTTACCAAAAGAAAGGAGATAATGCCGTCCCACAATTTCTTGCAGCAGCACCATTCAAGCTGTACGCCATTCGGCCATTCACGAAAAAAACAATCAACTAGTCTCATCACACATCCACAACGTTCAAAGGATCCGACTCTGAACTTGGGGCAGGTTCTGTTCACTTCACTATAATCAGATTAATGGCGGCCTCTGTAACCTGCAGCCTGATGAAGTGTGCAGATCATGCAGCGACAGCGAGCAGCTCAGTACCACAGGTCAGAGCCTCAGCTGCTGGCGTGACACCAAAGTTTACAGTTTGTACTCAGGACACGTTTCCTCTGTTTGTTCTTCGCCTCTGATTCCTGTGTGTCCAGGGATTTTGCCCCGAGGCGAGGTCTGCGGTTTACAGCAGTTTGGGTTCATTCAGTCCTCTGAACTGAGGCTTTTTTCCACTTTACATTAATGCACACACACACACACACACACACACACACACACACACACACACACACAGAAATGTGACAGATTTATTCAAGGCAGCCTTTCTGTTAAAAAAGAGCCACAGGCCAGACTGAGGAGATATAAACACAGTTCAACATGTCAGGTCCTCTCAGCTGACAGCAGGTTGAAATCTGAATGAAAAGATTCTGTTTTTGTGAATCTAACAGTCCTCAGTATTTTTGCATCTTCCAGGAACTTGTATGTGACACAAAAACAACATAAACTTGTATAGTAACTTTTTGGTACTCACTCTGACTTGGCGTTGAAGACGTGAGTCGCCCAGCCGTCCATGAAGCGCGGGTCTCGTGTGAACCACAGCACCACCATGAGGACGAAGAGCGCCAGGACGCTGATCTCCGCGTAACTCATCCGTCCCAAACGACGATGCTCGTCTCTGATCACCTCGTACGCTGCTCGCTCCTTCTCCGACTGAACCGCCCCGCAACCCCACGTCTTCCGCAGGCTGCGACAAATCAAAACCAAAATGCGCCTTTAATGATCTGCATCTTAAAGTATAGATAGAAAGTTACAATGTGGTCTTAATGTGATAACTGCCAACGATAATAACTATGGTGGCCCTGAGGGTCAAAACACAACAACATTCCAGAAAACACAACAACAGTTCACAAAACGTGAAAATGTGTTCTGGTGAAGCGACTCACTTGCAACCGATGTAGAGGAACTGCAGCCAGAACCAGGCGAGCGTCAGCGTCAGCACCATGGTGGGGAAGGCGAACGCAAACCAGGATGCAAAGTTGATGACATCACCATTCTGAGGGAAGAGTCTGTGAGGAGGAGCCGGACAGGAAGTAACAAAAGACGATAGATTTTAACTTCACAATAAGAAGTGAGACTTTTGTTTTCGTCTGTTTGTACATTAGCACTTACTGGTTCATCTGTCCGATCAGAACCAGGTTGGGTCCGGTTCCGGTCAGAGTAGCGATGCCTCCGATGCTGGCAGCGTAACACACACACAGCAGGAGACCTTTACTCATCTCCCTCCTCTCCTCCTCCTCGTCGCTCAGCTCCTCCAACTCCATCTGACAGCAGACCTTCTCCACCGACACCACCACTGACACAGACACAAGTCATTTAAAGGACTGATTCAAGTGTTTAAACTTTAGTTCAGTGAATCTCCTCTGTGGACTCACCTGGCCCACTGTATGTGCAGTCTGATGGAGGTTTGTCCTGAGGTGGAGGTTTGATGACTTCCTGTCTGCCCATCTGACCCTCTGACGCTTTCTGCTCAGAGGACATCTTGTCTTCTTGGTTGCTGGTTTTCTCCGAGATTCCTTGTGCCGAAGTTACACCACTCCGACCTGTGAGGAAACATCCGGAGGATCAGTGTCAGATAACAGAAAAAACATTGGTCACTTAATGATTCACAAGTTAGATTCTTCAATCTGTAAAGCGAAGTGCATCGATCGTACCGTTCTCCAGAGGAAGAGCTGTTGGCAGGATGCTGCTGGTTTTCTCCTCATGTTCCTCGTGTACAACCAGACTCCTTCTCTGGGTCTTGGGGGAAGGTTCAGGGTCTGCGTTGCAGTTGAGCTGGTCCAGGATGGCCTGGACGATTGGGACCATCATGGCAGTGGTGGCCGTGTTGCTGATCCACATGGACAGGAAGGCCGTCACTCCCATGAAGCCGAGCATCAACCTGAGAGACACGGGAAGAGGAGAACATCAAAAATAAAAACTTGTGTCCTAAACCCTGTTGTAACTCCAACATTCATCGTGGTTCAGTGCAGTGCAGGAGACTCACAGGGCGGGTCGGACCCCGACCAGCAGCAGCACTCGGAGCGCGATGCGTTTGTGGAGGTTCCAGTGCTCCACTGCCACGGCCACCATCAGCCCCCCCACAAACAGCATGTTGGTGTCCTTCAGGTACTGCATACACACCTGGAGAACAGCAACACAAACAGATCACACGTAATGTTGACACGTCAGTGCTTCTCTGACAGTGTTAGTTTCTAAAATCTTGTGTGTGTCCAGTCTTACGTCTTTGGACTCCATGATGCCGAGGACGGGGAACAGGATGGTCGGCAGCAGCGCCGTCACTGCCAGCGGCAACACCTCAGTGCACCAGTACACCGCCATGAGGGCTATGACATAAGCACAGGCTGCCTCCTACACACACACACACACACACACACACACACACACACACACACACACACTTTTTCAGGTTAATTGTTAGACCCACAACAACATGCAGCAGTCAGAAGGACTCACAGTCTCATCTGTATTCAGTCTTGTTGTGTAACGTATCAAACATTGTTTGTGTAGAAAGACGAAGACGTGTTGATTCAGACTCGCGCTGTGAACGCTGAGCTGGAGTCTCGCTGACGGTCCGCGAGGATTTACAACCCGTCTGCTCACCGGACAGTTTGTGTTCGTCCACCTGCTGGACGCCAGAATCCAGCTGAGACGATCAAGAGTTCTCAGGATCAACTCGACTGACGAACAAGAGAGTAAAAATACCTGAAACTTGTGTGTGTGTCTCCATGTAGTGGAGTAGAAGTAGAAAGTACAAGGAAATGAAAACACTCTAAGTACAACTCAAGTACAATTTTGAGGTACTCGTACTTTACTTGACTATTTCCATTTTCTGCTACTTTTTACTTTTGGAACTAATATTTTACTTCTTTCTCGACATTTATTTGACAACTTAAGTTACTAGTTACTTTACACATTACATGTTGCATCAGAGCCAAAGTTTAAATTAATCAATAAAAAACTTGGATTCCAATAATCAGAAAAATGCTGAATACTCCAATCCAATACTCACTCGACCTATAGTATACAGTCTTAGATACATGTAAATGTATGTGTATTTGATTTTACTTGTTCTTTTGAAACCTAAGTACTTTAAATATCAGTTACTCAAGTACTGTTCATACGGCTGACTTTCACTTTTACTAATATTTTAACATGATATCTTTACTTTTACTCGAGTATGAGTTTGGGGCACTTAATACAACACTGCTTAAGTCCATCACTTGAGTAAATATACTCAGTTACATCCCACCACTGCTTTATAGCTATGAAATAACAAATAGAGGACAATCTCCTGCTTCAGCTTCTGTTTCTAAAAGGCTCAGGTAACTTTTCCCAGAAATCAACACCTCACAGCAGGTGTGTGTGTGTGTATATGTGTGTGTGTGTGTGTGTGTGGGTGTGTGTGTGTCTTTATTTGAATGAAAGTTAAGACAAACACAGTCGGTGTGTTTGGACAGAGTCATCAGCTCCGCAGCCTCAGAGAAAGAAAAACCTGTGTCATGGCTCATTTCACCTCGTTGTTATTCAGACCTCTCTGTGTTCCCTCACACGGCTTCACACGTGTTCTCCACACAAAACTTTAGATACAACAAAATACTTTGTAGGAAGCGTAGTTGGCACCTGGATGATGATGTCAGGAAGTATTAAGTTCTTATACTACAGAGAGGTCGTGGAGAGGCGGGAACACAAGACCAGCATCTTTTCCCAGTGATGGATGAAGTATTCAGATCCTTTACTAAAGTATAAAAATACTCTACTGCAAGTAAAAGTCCTGCGTTCAAAACCTCACTTAAGAAAAAAGGATGCAAATGTACTTTTTAGTATGACAGTAAAAGTACTGGTGTTTTTATTATATCTGATGTTTCTGGATTAATATTCCTGCTGCACTCGTGTGTATGATGCATTGTGCTGCTGTAGATGTTTAAGATACTTTAACTTAAGTTTTAAATGCAGGACTGTAACAGAGTATTTATACACTCCTTCCGTCACTGTGTCGGGAAGTGAAGTGTTCGGTGTTGTGATGTTTTCCTGTCAGTAACTTATGACAGTGAACTTTTACACCGACTGGGATCTGTTTGTCAATCAGTGACAGACAGTTGTGAACGCAGCCTGCTGAGTGTCCGAGCAGCTGGAGGGAGATCACGAACCAGAGGATCGAAAACACCGAACTCCTTCATTTTTAAAAGTTAAATGAACCAGTTAACGGTAAACTGGTTAATCTAGCATCATATCCAGTTCGCCAAGTGAAACTAAGTGTTGTATAAGTGTTGAACAATTTTGAGGCCGTTGTTCTTCACTTGAGTATTTCCATTTTCCAAGTAACTGGTTACTGCACATTAACATAATTCATATAACCAACTAATAGTATTATAATGTGTTATAGTGATTAAAGCATTATATCAAGTTATTAACATTAACTCCACTTTTACCAGCTGCAACATTAAAGTGATGGAAACATCAATAATTTTATTCCAGTAATATTCATTATTCTGAAACAGGTCACTGTGAATAATAAGAACTTTAATGTTTGGTACTTGAATTACATTTTTTAACTTGTATTTAAACTGGTTCATCTTGGATGATGTGGTTATTTTAACTGGTTTGCTCTTTAACTGGTAACTTAAATTGGTCTGTGCTGGTTAAACTGATAACTTGAACTGGTTGTTGCTCAGTAAACTGGTTATTTACTCTGGCTACAGCTCTTTAAACTGGCAACATGCATCTGTTATTCAGTAAACTACAATTTAAACTGGTCAGTGTTGAGTGAACATGAGGTTTTAGACTGCTGAGTGCTTAGTTAACTGGTAACTGGTTATTATTTAGTAAACTGGTCTTTTTGAAAAAAAAAACCTGTTAACTTCAAAATTAAATGGTCACTTAAATAAGCTGGTTGTTCAGACTGGTAACTGCTCAGTAAACTGGTCGAACTGGTCAGAATTCAATAAGCAGGCAAGTCGAGGTGGTCATTTCTCAGTTAACTAGTTACTTAAACTGGTCAGTGAACTGGTTAATCAAACTGGTTAATTAAACTTTTCATTGAAATGGTTATTTAAACTGGTTACTTAAACTGGTTAATTAAACTGGTCAGTGAACTGGTTAATTAAACTGGTCAGTGAATGGTTAATTAAACTGGTCAGTGAACTGGTCTCACCGTGGTGCTGACAGCGAGCGGCAGCAGGATGAACGGACTGCAGACGAGGACGATGATGCCCTTCAACCTCCAGACCTGCCGCAACATTTTCACCCACAGAGGAAGAACCGACATGGATGAAGATGAAGACGATGAAGAAGATGAAGAAGCGTGAGACTAAGTGACGGTCAGAGAACAACTGTGTCGACGAGACTCTTCCCTCTCTCTGCTGCTCACACTGACTGAGCCTCTCTCTCTCTCTCTCTCTCTCCCTGACACTTTTGTGATGCATTTCACAGTCCACAAAATAAATATTAACTTGATGTTGCTACACACACACAGACACACACACACACACACACACACGCACACACACACACACACACACAGTGTCTGCAGACTTTATCTCAGCTCTCAGCAGAGTAAACACTGAGGAGGAAATCAGACCTGCTGCACAGACGTCAGACTGAACTCTCCTTTTATCTTCCTGCACAAATTCAACAACAAATCAGTTAAAGTTCACAGTTTGAACTGAAGTGGAGACGTCTGCTGTCAGATGATGATCATGAATATTACAAACTGCAACTGTAGTCCCACAGTTTGAAGACATTTAAGTCCTGTTCTCTTCATCAAACTTAACATTCGGTTATAAAACTAATGACAATAACACACCTGTATGAGTGATTCATCTACGCTCTGCCAGGTCAGTAAAAGAAGAAGAACAACAACAACAACAACAACAAAATAATGTTAATCAAAAAGTAAATGTGAGTAACACAGATTATTTCATCTAGCAGCACAAGGCGCATTTTCAAGTGATAAGAAGAAAACACCGGAGTCCTTTTTAGTTTTCATCTGAAATATCTCTCTAATAGTGTTGTTGTCCTCTGTCCTAAAACCCTGAAATCAGTGAATCCAGTTCCATCGTCCCAAAGTTTTTTTTACAGTGGTTTTCTGTTAAATGTCTGAAATAAACTGTGTGGTTACTATAGGCTGAAGATATTTAGATTTAGATTTACGCTTTGAAAATCACAAAAGTGGTGTTCATCCATCAATTATCTTGATGAACAAAACCTGTAAGTATCCAACTTGTGTTTGACACAGATAAACCAAAATGCAATTAAAAAATCTTTTTGTGGAGGGAACCAGGGCGAGGCTAACTTAAGTTAGCCTACAGAAATACGTCATCGCTACACTACTCTGCTACCTCGGAAATAAACGTTCAGAATCTGAAAATTAGTAAACTCCACGAAACAATAGAAATATGTCCCTTCATCAGAGTAAAGAGTTAAGCAAAGAGGAGAAAGGGAGGTGCAAGCTAATGGGCGACATGCAGCCAGTGAAGAAACACATCATTAAGAGCTTTTAGCTGATGAACTGTTTATTGAACTTATTTTCCCAACATGTCACTTACACCCCTCAGTATGAACTGTATGAAGGAATAATCTCACAATAACAGTGGACTGAGTTTGAGGTCTTCATAATTGTGCATAGTGATAATCATTGTAACAATCCAAAGTTTAATATTCTCTCATTTCTTCCTTTTCATTGTCAGTATTATTTAATTTATTCGGCAACATGATTTTCTTTATCAAAACTTCATGCAGGTAACGCTTCAATGAACTGAAATGAAAAAAGCAGGAGAGACAAACTAAAATCAGTTCGAAATACTCACATACTGTTTGTTTTTGTCTATTTTCATACCAAAAACCACGTCATCTTTAATTCAGCTGTCCTCCTCTCTGACTCTAAGAGGAAAGTAAATTATTTCTTTAGTTGACCGTGCAGTGATCAGAGTAGTTTGAATCTTTAAACCCTGAAATATCCTTAAAGACAGATGTGCTGCTACTTCACTTACAGTCGAATGAAGTGAGACTTGAGTTTATCCTCTGCTGTCGCCCAGTGGACACACGTGGACATGCATTTCATTTATAATTTCTTTATTTATAAGGACTTGACAAGTTCAAGTCAGTGCAGCCTCAGCTGTAACATAGAATAGTGGAGCTAGATAAGCGAACTCTCTTGCTGACTGCTGCTGGTAACCACTTCATTTCTATTAGTCCGACTTCACTCGACTGATTATAAAAGGTCAAAAATCAGTCCAATTTCCGTTATAACACAAAGGTTGTAAAACAAAACTGAGTTTAAGTCCCTTTTTGCTACATAAGATTTAAAAAGCCACAAACAAAAAACTCAGTTTCACAGTGTGTATTGTTGGGGATGAGTTGAGGAGTCTCTCAGCCTGAGGAGTGAAGCTGCTGTGTCGTCTGGTGGTCCAGCAGCAGATACTTCTGTATCTGTTGTCAGATGGCAGCAGGTGAACAGACTGTGGCTGGGTGGGTGTTGTCTTTAGTATCTGTGTCTCACTTCACTGATGTGACCGATGCTCTCTACATGGTACCAGTGATGTTCTGGTGGTTTAATCATCCGCTGTAGAGCCTTCCTTTAGATTAGATTAGACTAGTTTAGTTTAATTAGTTTAGTTTAGATCATATTAGATTTGTTCAGTTTAGTTTGATTAGTTTTATTAGTTTAGTTTTGTTAGATTAGTTTTGATTAGATGAGTTTTGATTAGATGAGTTTTGTTTGATTAGTTTAGTTCATTTTTTTATTTTAGATTAGATTAGATTAGATTAGATTAGTTTAGGTCTGCTTGAGAGGCCCATGTCCAATATCCAGTTGCCGAGCTTTGTACTCAAGCCCAGAGTGTTTAGTTTTCCAATCAGCTTCATGAGATTGTGTTGAATGCTGAGCTGAAGTCAACAAACAGCATCCTGTTGTTGCTGTTCTCATTCTCCAGCTGTGTGAAGACTGAGTGGAGGGCAGTGGATATGGCACCCTCTGTGGATCCGTTGGTACTGAAAGCATACTGATGAGGGCGCAGGCTGGCTGGGATGTCGACTTTGGTAGGGAACCAGTTTCTAAAAGCACTTAATCAGGATGGGGGTGAGAGCCACACACAGTTGAGATGCAACCCCCCTCTGAAACACTGGCACATGGCACTTTAACCCCCAAATGAAAGTGCAGTGTTTTTGTAAAGGCCTTCAGACGTAAGCAGCAGCTCTGGGAGGTATTCACACAGTCAAAATGGTGACATCTAGTGGCAAATCACTGGTGTTGCATTTGTATGGATATACTGTAATATATAATATAATATATATAATACTGAGCACAGTCTAAATTTTTACTTTAGCAACATGTACTGTTCTCAAAACCAGTGTGACACATTTGTATTATGTGTGAGGCCTCTTTCAGGGAGATACTGTGTTAAGTAGTTGACTTTGAGTTTAACATTAATATCAAACATCACTGAAACTAGTGTTGTATTGAAAACATGACCTTTAATAGCACATTTATGATATATTGTTCTCTCTCCTGGTTTTAAACTGTCCACCAGATGTTGAAACCTGAAGTAACGCCTGTTTTTCTAAACTTAGTCTATCATCATCCGGCGTGAAAATCTTTCCAACCATAAGTTGATCACTGTTTAGTCTAGTGGTCTTTAACTTAAACTTGAAGTCTCAGCTGTTTGAGTGTGTTCAGTTCACTTCAGTCTTGTTTGTCCTGCATGGAAAATCTCGGTTGCATTTCAAAAACAGAAATCCCAAACGTCAGGATGAGTGTCATTATGTTCATTTAAACGAGGACATCATCCACGAAAATAAACATGAAGTTAAACAGATTCTTCAGTTATGTTGAGGACAATACGTTGACGTACTCTGAAACAAACCTCAGTGACACAATTCACAGAGAGCCTCAGTGACTATGAGGATCAAGGTGAACTCTGTTTGTCACACAGCTGCATTGTGGGGGCGTTGAGCTGGAACCAGGCAGTCAGAAGAAGACAAATACACGCCCACTCTTTCTGCTGAATGTATGTGTAGAGCGCCATGACGGCCCGAAGCTGAAGGACGACTCAGTGAACAACAGTTTCAATCTGAAACACTGACACGCACTTTAATTCACCGATAAAACAGTGCTAATGCTAATGATAGTTTAGGTTAGTTTCGATTTTTAGTTTAGTTTAGATTTCTTTAGCTCAATTTGGTTATTTTTTCTTTAGTTTAGTTAACTTTAGATTTGGTTGGGTTTGTTTACTTTTGTTTGTTTTAGATTAGTTAAGTTTAGGCTTGTTTTTATTTAAGTTTAGTTAAGTTTATCGTTGTTTAGTTTGTTTTGGTTTAGGTCTGTTTAGTTAAGTGATGAACAAATTCAAAGGTGTGCCATAATAATATAATAATCATAATGGCTCATGGATTCACAGCAAAATGTTCAAATTACTGGAAGAAATCTAATTACTGCAAAGAATTTTACAACAATCTGACTTTCTGTCTCTATATTTTTGCATCTCGTTGTGACCAAAGATATAGTCATGATCCGTCCCGGGTTGATTATTAACCCGCCAATAGGGGGGCAGCACTGTTTGAGTCCAGCCACTGCGCTGTCCAGCCCGGAGAAGGTTGACCATATCTGTCTTCACTCTTATTTTATTCATCTCATCTTTTACCTCGTCTGCCTCCTCATCACACACAGGTCAGGTGAGTTCAGACTGTCTTTGAGTTCACCTTTTTTGATAATGCGTCTGGAGATACATTTGCTGTTCAGTTTCAGTGCTGCTAAAATACTCTTACAAACTTAATGAAGCATAAATAGGGTTTTGACATGCACCCACAGGAGATGTGACACCACAGATCTATAGATACAGACTGTATTTGAGCGAATGTGAGCGTATATGATCACGTATAGTGTTGGTACTATAGACTCATATATTTCATGTAGTTCAGTGTATTCAGTGTTGTGTATTCAGTGTATTGCAGCTCAGCCAAAAAAAGGTTCTGAAACAGTAACCTTTAGTCCACTGGTAAACACAGCCGCCGTATCTGAAACCTCAACTGACTCTAAACCTACTAGGGAGATAGACAGATGCGCTGAAAGATAACATGACAGTGAAAAACATTATCAACAATTTAATAACCTGGCAGCTTTTGCCGTTAGAAGTACAGCTCTAAAGAAGTAAGTCGCTCAAACACTTTGGTCCAGACTGAAATATTTTGGCAATAATTGAACTGATTGTCCTGAAATTTGGTAAAGACATTCCTAGTCCCTTGAGGATGAACCCTAATAACTAATCCCCAGATTTTTCCTCCAGCAACACCAGCAGACAAGATTTAATACCAATATACAGACCATTTCTGTCAGGGTTATTTGAACTTCTGTTGAACTGAGATTACTACAAACATACCATGCTACCATGCTAACATACATGCTAAGAGCAGAAATGTAGCCTTTGTTGGACTGAATTTAGTCTGACTCACTTGATGTGGACTGTTGGTATAAGCCTGCCATTGCCCCTTGCCCCTGCCTGGTTTGTCTTGTTTTCAGGATTGGATGGACCCAGTAGGCTATTGTCTTTTCCTTTTCTCAAGAAGTCAGGACCACAAAATCATCTTCACTGTTTGATGACTATCTTCTCTCATATTGTGAATTTACACGGCAAATTGAATAATTAACACATGGGATTCAGTGTGCAAGGTTTCTGTGCACAATGTTTTTTTTAATCGAATGATGGATTTAATACATACAAAACAAACGCACTTGGGTGCAAAGGCCTTTAGCCATGTTAATGTGAGGGCTCGCCTCGCTGCGTTCCTCCCAACACTATTTTGGAGGAGCACGGTCGCTGCATGTTATGTGTTATGGTAATCGTCTACAGCAATTTTGATGATGTCTCTTTCTGTTTCAGGCAGGTTGAAATGAAGCTGTGTCTTCTTCTTTTCTTGCTTTGTCTTTGCTGTCTGGGACTGACAGTAAGAACCTTATTCTAAAAAACTACCTTGCTAACGACTAAAGGGAAATTATTTATTGGCTGTTTCTCAGCAATCATTCTCTTTATAAGTGAACGCTGTCTGTCTTCTTGTTTTCAGGAGGAGCCCAGTCCAGGAACCCCTCATGACTCTGGTCCTGTCAATGAAGATGAGGAGACAGAGGAGGTTCAAAGCTGTGGGGGAAAGCAAACGTTCAGTCCTGAGGAACGCAGGAGGATTGGGGGCGCCATAGAGCGACTGGGTTTACAGCTCCTGGAAAATCTTCCTATTAGTCCACAGCAGCCAAACGTTGTCCTATCACCTCTCAGCCTGGCCTTTGCCCTTGCTCATCTTACCTTAGGTCAGTCAGTTTAATTTTGTTTTTCATGCTTCACAGACACAGCTTACCATGTTTCTGGTTTTCTGAAAGTGATGCTAACTCCCAGTTAGCTGCACTTCTACCATGAAGAACCGATTCTGAACCAAAATCATCACCACTGCACGTTACACAAGGAATATATTTACGTATTAGTCTCAGCCTCACTGCCTAGGTCCTTAACTTTACAGCTTTGTAATGGTCGGTGTTAGCAAGCTTACGGCTGGGTGCTAATCAAAGTTACACTCAGTTGCAAAGCAAACAAATTCCTGAAGAGTACATTACACACAACAGCAACACACACACATACCGGTGAGGATCCAGGAGGAAACGGGCTTCGTATAACAAAAATGTTAATGTTAGGTGAGCTGCAGTATCAACACACAACAAGCAACATGAAGAAACAGTTATCGGCATCAAACCTACTATTCGTTATTTAGTTGTCTTCAAATGAAGCTTAAAGATTGCAAAGTTTCTCTCTAATGTCTCTTAATATTACAAAATTTGTACAGCGTCACCAAATTTAATAGGCTAACTTGAATATAGTGCTGAACCTGACACACTGAGTCTAAGATGTCCTAAATGGCTGTGCAGAAGATAAAATAAAAATTCTGACGTATACACAACCTTTCCTCATGCATTACCCTCAATCATTTTTTTGGTTCTGGAAACGCTAGCATTGCTACAGATGTTTAGTTGCTACCACATGTTGAAGGGATTGTTCGTATTGTGTTGGTTTCCCTGTTTTGTTCAGATTACATTTTTTTCTTGAAGGTGCTCATAATGAGACGGAGAAGCTGCTACGGAAAAGCCTTCATGCCCACAGTCTGCCGTGTTACCATCACATACTGGGAGGACTTCTACCTCATTTCAGAAACACATCGTTGGAGGTGGCAACTCGCATGTACCTGAGGCCAGGTATGTTGTGATGAGTGTTAAACTGGTCATGGTTTTTAAAAAGTTTGGTGTAGCACTCGTCTAATCTATATTTTCCATTTTCTCTCTCTTCTTTTATCCCTCAGGATTTGAAGTGAAGTTGTCTTTTGTTGAGGAGTCACTGGCCAGGTATCAACTACACACAGGCCATTATATACGCACACTGGTTTGAATCAGTTTCCTGTCATTAAAGACCAACATCCATTCAGATAATTGATTGAGTCTTTGCAGAGTTTGCATAACTCAAAATGTTGGCAAAACAGGCAGGTATATTCAAGACTGGTAAGCACTGACAAACTGGCCATTGAGGAGCAATGAATGTTGGCTATATATACTGTATGTGGGAGCTAATTAGTAAATTTGCAACAGCGGTGGGGATTAGGTGGTTAAGTGATGGTCTCTAGTGGCATCTGCTGGACATGTGGGGAAAGGCATGGTGTGAAAAGACTGGACAGGTACTGTAGTATATGTGGAAATGGCCAAAAATGACTGAGGCTGGAGGTTTGAGGAGAAAACATCAACAATCATGACAATGGAACTAGAATCTATCAAACATTGATGGCAATGATACTTAAACAACACGATGGTAGCATGTGTATACTTCTACAATCTATAGCAACTCATAGATTACTTTGCTGGTTTTTTTCCTCTGCAGGTACCAATCACAGCCCGTCCCTCTGGTCTCTGTGGAAGAGGTCAACCAATGGGTGGAGAATGCCACCAACGGTCACATCCCCAACTTTCTGGAAAGTATTCCACATGACGTGGTGCTCATGCTCATGAACGCTGTGTACTTCAAAGGTGAACCATTCCGCCCAAGGCCACACAGTGTTGTGATTTACACCGATCAGCCACAACATTAAGGGGACTAATGAAGACGTGAATCACATTTATCATTAAGATACAGTGTTCTGCTGAGAAGTCTTTGGTCCTGACATTCATGTGGATGCCACTTGACCTGCAACACCCACCAAAACCCAGATCATGCAGATTAAGTACATCCCAAAGGCACTCCCTGACAGCAGTGGCCCTCACCAGCAGGACAATGTGCCCTCAAACACCCCAACTGCTCTGGAATGACCTAGAGAACATGACAAAGAGCTCAAGGTGTTGATCTGGCCTGAATATTCCCATGGGATGCGCCAGAACAAGGCAAATCCAAGGAGGCCCCACTTGCAAGCTACAGGACTCAAAAGATCTGCGACCAAGGTCCTGTGTTCAAGCCTCAACGGGTCACAGCCAAGTCCAATTCATGGTAGAGCCCCCATGAATCGGACTCGTTCAGCATCTCTAAAGGATGCTCATTTTGATTGGGATCTGGGGAATCTGGTGCCCAGGCAAAAGACATGAGCCCTTTGCCATATTCCTCAGGCCATTCCTGAGCAGATTTTGCAGTGTCATAGGGCACATTGTCCTGCTGCAGAGGGCATCAGGGCGTTTACACAAGGCACTGTATCTTGTCTGCAACAGTGTTTGGATGGGTGGTGAATGTCAAGTGGCATCCATCTGAATGTCAGGACCCAACGTTTCCCAATAGAACATTGCATTATGAGGAGATGATCAATATTATGAGCAATAAGTGCCCAGAATAAAAAAAAGTGATGATAGATCAGTTCATTTGAATGAAATCTCAACTGTCTTACCTCCTCAGTCAATTAGCTGACTTCATCTCTGTATTGAAGAATAGATCGGGCTACTTGTTTTGCTGATAGTTGTGCCACTTACATGCAGAGTGACGCAAAAAAACCCCAAACTCTTCTTGGCCAATGTTTTGTACATCTGGTATACCCTGCGGATGTCTGGATAACGGCTTTCCATCCAAGACTTCCTCTCCTGTGTGCTGGTCTCTGTTTACAGTCAAAAGAGCAACTTAAGATGCAAGAATGGAGTTGGAGTTGAAAGATTACTCTAAACTTATGTGCATCTGAATCCAAATAGATAAAGAAGAGGTGATATAAAGCTAAATCACTGTCAGACAAAGTTTATTGGTACCAAGATTGCATTTCTGCGAATGCATTCCACCTCTTTTGCCCTCCACATGGACTGTTTACCTGCATGCAACCAAGCCAACACAAACATGATTTGTCAATTCTATTCTACAAACAGACCATAAACAGAAACCAGAACGCTTTCGAAAAATTTACCTCAGACCTCATCCAATCATCCCCCCTTGCATACAGATTCTGCATTTATATGCAGGTATCTGTTTATACAAATAAGAGGGTCTATAAGTGCCCCCTGGCAAATTGGACTATGAAATCTGTTCTGTCCATCTAGAGCCTCCAGAAGGAGGCATCATCGGAGCATCCTGAACGACTTCATCACTCCAGTTGTAAAGCAGCTGCTTGATAACAAGGTCTTCTTGAAGCACTGACCTCCTGTTTGTCTCTTGTAGAGCACAGCCAGCTGACCTGGAGAGTAACCTCATGGCGATTACTTTGATCTATGTACGCATGCCTTCTGTCAATGTCAGTCTCCAAAGACCCTTTTACTGAAGCTTTTTATGAGTCTTACAACCCTTTAAATCACCACTCGAGAACAAGATTCCTGAAGTCATCCACATGAGGGAGTTGCTGCCCATCGGCTGGATGGAGCAATCTGCCATTTCTCGGGGGAGACTGGGAATATTGATCTTCTTCTTCTAGGATTGCTTTTTGGCATTTTGCCTTTATTTGACAGCCATTTTGTAGGGAGACACAGAACATGGAGAGAGAAACAGTTATGAAATACACCAAGAGTTCCCTGTCGATAATCAAACTGTCCATTTGGTACTGCCTCATTGTAAATGTGATCATTATCCCAGACAAAAGGACAACATCATCAGCAAACAGTATACATGTCGCCCTAATATCACGAGACCAAACACTATTCAGACCAGGGTGGATCCTTAGTACCCAGCTCATGGACATTACAAACTGGAGAGCTGATATCTCCTCACCTTGTGCTGATAATGGAGTGCTCCTTTAACTCTGAAAATGCGAAGTCGCATCCAGGTGGCTCATGAGTTTATTTTGTCAAAGAGAAGATTTTTTCTTGACTTGCTCATGATTCCTTCTTGCTCCCGTCTGTGTTTTCCAGGTGAATGGCAGACACGCTTTGACCCCCAAGGGACGACTAAGGGAGCGTTCTACCTGGACAACCAGAACACAGTGTCGGTGGACATGATGAAGTCTGCCCAGTATCCTCTCCGCTTTCTGCATGATCCAGAACTCGACGCACAGGTAACAGGAGGGTTACATATGTAACTGAGGTCTATTGTCTATCTGTTAGGAGTTATTTCACATGAAATGAATGAAATACAAAGAGCATCATTCTCTTTCGTCCAGGTTGCCAGTTTTGCCTTCAAAGGAAACACCAGCTTCTTAGTTGTCGTGCCTTTGCCCGGCCGAGGAAACGTGTCATCTGTGCTTGGCAAACTGAACATCTCCGACCTTTACAGACGTCTACCTCAGGAGAAAACAATGCAGGTCAACTTACCCAAGGTGAAGCTACAGTACCGCCAGGAGCTCGAGGAAGCGCTGACCAACATGGGTAAGACTTGAGACAGAACGGATGTCTGCAAGAAACAACATAGATGTGGTGGTGATGTCACTTCCAAACAGCTTAAAAGCAACTCAATGGTCATGTTGTGTACTGTCACATATTTGACGACTCTAGAACAAACTGGACAGAACACAAAAAGTCATTTTTCAGTAGCCTGAATGTGATTAAATGAATACCATCAATGCACCGGACATGCTGGTACTTGGAAACAGGACAGTGTTTTAACCTGATCAACCACTGATGAGACATCTATTGACACCACCGTTGTAAAGGCTTACCTTTGAAAACATGGTTATTTAACAAGCATCAATACTGCCTTTGTCTGCTGTCCTTTCCAAAAGAAAAAGGGAAAATTTTCCTTTTCCTTCCTTGTTTGTGCTTAAGTGTAAATGACACTTGTGTCTGCACAGCTGCCAGCGTCTTGTAGAATGAATTTTGATGTTGTCCATGTTCATGTTCTGTCCATGTGGACTTCTTGCCATACACATTGCTGCATACCTAGCCCTTCAGTCTGTAACTGTGCCCTTTCTTTCTCTATCAGGCCTCGGCTCTCTCTTTTCAGGTCCTGATCTTTCTGGGATTTCCGACCTTCCTCTAAAGGTTACCGGCGTCCGCCACGCCAGCACCGTAGAACTCAGTGAAGAAGGCGTGGAGGCGTCCGCCACCACTGTTATAACCTCCATGCGCTCCATCTCCCTCTTCTCTGTGAATTCTCCCTTTATTTTCGCCCTTGTCGATGACGCCTCTCTGGCTCCCCTCTTCATGGGCATCGTCACAAACCCGGCCCCCGACAACGACAGCATGCTCAATGACGATCCCCATGGCAACAGCACCATGAGTGACCAGCCTGTGATGGAGAATAGCGAAGACAGCAACAGGTCGTGCAGCGAGGCAGGAGCAGAGGGCAGCAGCGTGCAGACATGTAGCATCCCTGCCGGTGAGAGGGAGCAGCTGCAGAGTGTAAATGGACTGGAGGGCAGCGACGGGAAGAACTAACAGAGACGAGACCGGCTCCAGACGACTCTGAAGCTGCTTCGGATCGTACTTCTCAAAGGAATAGTTTGACATGTTTGGAGATACCATGTTGGCTTTGTTGCCAAGAGTTAGATGAGAACATGGATACCACTCTCATGTCTGTCAGGAAAATATGAAGCTACATCCAGCAGTTTGTTAGCTTAGCATTAAGACTGGAAAGGGGGGAAACAGCTAGCTTGGTTCTGCCTTCCAGCGCCTCTTAAAGCTCACCAGTTACACTATATGTCTTGTTTGTTTAATCTGTTTTGCAGACATGACAGTGGTATCTATCTTTGTCAGTAACTCTGCAAGAAAGCGAATAAGCATATTTCCCAAAATGTCAAACTTTTTCATTAAAAGTAGATTCAGAGGTGCATCAGAGGAGGAACTGTGTTGTGTTGTTCAAAAGGCAATGTAGTTCAACATGGAAAAATACAAATAAACTGTGATTTCAGTGATCACTATTGAGTTTTATAAGAAAGAATCATCAATTTGAAGTACTAAAAACAGATTATTTGTACACGGTAAACTCACTTCACAGGTTTAGCAGATAGATTACGTTTAATCAAACTTTTTACGTGTCTTATGTGATGAAAATGTTAAAATACAGTGCTCAATGACTTTCAAATACACTTATCAGGCTTGGCAATGCATTTAAAGACAGTTTTTACAGGAGACTGCTTCATACTAACAAATAAAATCATATTTTTTCCAACAAATTGTGCATTACGATGTTAAAAGTCATTGACAAAAAGTGTATTTGTGATGTGGGAAAGAGCTTTTTTTTTAACTTTGGATTAGTTTGAATTCACTTGGAGGAAAAAAAATTCCAACATTTCCCAAAACTTGAGCTTTTTCCAACTGAAATAAACCAGTGAAACAATGCATCAGGTTTCTGTTCTTCATAGTCGTTGTCTTGATAAATATGATTACTGGTATGAGAAATTGTATTTAATTTACACGCAAGCAGTTTGTAATTTTAAAAATTCAATTTAAAAAAGACCTTCGATACAAGCTGAGATTATTACATTTTAGCCTCAGCATGGTTTGGATTGTGTTGTTCCAGTTGTTGAACAGCTAGAGATGATTAATTAAAAGGAAGTCATTATTTTGTGTTACTTCGTAACTCAGTGTTTAATTGATCTGTTCTTTTAAATCTGACTGAAGTCTACAAACAGTCTTCTAATGCAAGAATGTCCAACATATTTACTATATTATTAATGATTAACCGACAGTGTTGGCCGAGTTACTTTCAAAATGCAATATATTACATATCACTAGTTACCTTCATTTTTAAGTAATATATTGTTATAATATCGCTGTCGGTGTTGAGTAATATATTACTTATTACACTACTTTTTAGTTACTTTCAACAAAATGCCCAAACAACGTCCATAGAACAATTAAAGAGCCGAGATCTTTTCGAATAAATGAATGTTCTTGGACACAGTGATGAGCAGAGGATCAGTCTGATATATTATGAAATAGGAATAAAAACATGTAATTGTAGCCTCAGTCATATGAAACACAACAGACATATAACTTCTATTATGAAACCTATAATGACACGACAAGACAAACTCTCTTTTCCCTTTTTTATTTCATCTTATTATCAGGAATGCATGGAACAAAGGACTTACAGGCTCGGCTGTATTAAACACACAGAGCCTACATTAATATGGTCATGTTGGTGTGGATGGGTTGTTAAAAAAACAACAATAAACACTTCACACTTCACTAATATTGCACCAGAACTGAAAACGTTTCTGAAAAACGCTTTAAATCGATCCGACCTGTCTGAATCCTGACGGCTGGAAAATGAGACGGAGAGCAAAATAAAACATCTGGCTGAGACTTAATATGATCCAGATGTTTAATCCAGCGAAATTCTGAACTGTTTGATCCTAAGTGAGCCATGAACTTCACATGTTGTCAGTAAATACAGTAAAATGTCCTCTGGTTCAGCGTTGAGCCGCTCAGGGGAAGTAAACAGACACCATCCTGTGAAGACAAACACGCTCCAGTCTCTTTGGCTCCTGGTTCATCTTCTGTCTGTCTGTGGCGCGCGCTCCCGGCGCTCTGCTGGCAGCCGCGGGGACGCGCCTCGCTGATCCAAGAGGCTCAGCACAGCGACGCTGCGTCTCATCCTGCAGCTGGACGGAGACTGAACGACGTGGACCGACCGGACAGAGGAGAGGTGAGGACGCCCTTCATGCGCTTTTACGCACCAAATGTAGACGTTTGTTGTTGTGATGTGACCGCAGCAGGTTTGTGAAAAGATAATTAACGAACAGTTAATTCAGCTGCATGATGTTTGAGACAGAAAGAGACTGAAATGAAGCTCAAATACTTGTTTGATGAAGCTGCAGAGAATTCAGATCCAGATTCGTGTAAAGTTTTGGGCGTTGAGAAAATAAAACCCTCACAGCTCCTCACAGCTTACTTTCATTTATTTAACCTCGAAATACCTTTGAGCACGTTTCTATTTACAGTGTCGAGATACAAAACAGACACAATAAAACATAAAAATGAATAAATACAAAATTGAAGAACAGAAACATTCACAGCAGCTGATGATTAAAAGCATTTACAACCAAATAAAACAGGCGATGAGGGCTGTGAGCCTCCACAGTGACAGGAAAGAGTTTAAGTTTAAGGCCTTTTGCAGATTATTTCAGTTTGAGGAGTCACAAAATGACATTTTAGCTGATTCTGTTCTGAATCTAATGATTGTGGAGCAACAACCTGTTCTGTCAGCTGTGAGTTGAAGGTTATAAGAGATGTAACAGATGAATAGAGACTCATGCTGAGGCATAAAGACTGTTAAAGATTTTAACTCGAAGCATGAACGTGAACTTTCTGCAGCGTCTCTGTGCCAAGAAACACAATCATATCAGTCGATTTTCCATCGATCAGGTTATATAATCGTTCTGATTTCAACGTCCTCGGTGTCAGCTCGGGTTCACTCGAATTAAACTTTAATCTTTACATTTTTATTGCTTTTGAAATCATGAAACAAACATAAGAACACATTAAATGTGTTATGAAACATATCAAACTTTGTCCTTCATGAAGACACGTCAGGTTATTTCAGGTTGGAAAGACTTTCTGTGCCAGTTAACTGGAATCATCTCAGGGTCGTGACCTCAACTTTAAAAAAAAAAATCCCTGCTGAGATATCAGAGAGTTGATGATCAGCCAATGAGAAAACATTCAGACTGCGTGTCTGCTGTGTCAGCGGTTCAGGACTCTGCAGGTCTCCATCAGACCTGTTCAGACTCACAGAGGAAACAGTTCAGATTATACAAACTGAATCTTTAATGATCCTCCACAAGTCCTGATCCGTCTGAAAGTTGCTGACATGATGGAAAAATCCACCTGAAGGTCCCGAAACTCCTACAACTCACTTTATGTTAGAAATGATATAAAAAGATGTGATTTTTATGAGATCTGAACAAACCGAAGTTAGTTTGGTTCGACTGAATCTTCACAGACGGCTGCGAATGTAACTGAGAGCTTATTGAGTTATTGACACCGTCTGGATTTCCCATCATGTATGGTGTGTGTGTGTGCGTGAGTGTGTGTGTGTGTGTGTGTGTGTGTGTGCGTGCGTGCGTGCGTGTGTGTGTGTGTGTGTGTGTGTGTGTGTGTGTGTGTGTGTGTGTGTGCGTGCGTGCGTGCGTGAGTGTGTGTGTGTGGTCTGAGGTTCGGAGGACAGACTTTTGTTTTTTGTGAAACCACGACAACCAGGTCCAGATGTGTTCAGAGGAACAAAAGAGACATTGTGTGTGTGTGTGTGTGTGTGTGTGTGTGCAGCTGCTCCAAAGTCTTCATGAAAGTATAAACCGTCTCATCTGCAGAGCTCCTGTGGAGCCGCTCGGTGTTTATGAGATGATAGTTTCGTCACATAATTACATAAAACCAGTTTTTAAGAGAACTGTTGTTTTGGTGAGTCGGTACAGTGAAGTTTGGTGCGTTGAGTCCGGACTACTCTGTCTCCAGGCTCCTCACAGCGTCATCAGTTTGTGAGGTTTCCACTGGTTGTATAATCTCGGCTCAGTCTCCTCAGACACTGGTTTACAGTCTGTCTCCTTCTTTTCTATTTTATAGATATTTGATATTATATTCATGCAAGAACGTCACAGAACAACTGATAAACTGCAGTTATGAATAATGAACACAACAACTGCAGGAAGTTATTTGGATGAATTTTTTTTTCCTGTTTTTTGCGATCATAAAAACTTCATAGGCTTATTTTTCTTGACACATTCAGAGTTTCCTTCTCTCTGATGCTCGGCCAATGGTCTTTTAGCTCTTTGGTGTTTTTAGCTTTGTTTCTGACGCAGGATGAGGCTCGTGCTCAGGTCTCCACTCTTCTCTCATCCTGTCTGATTATATATCTTAAATAATAATCTAAATAATAATAATAATAATAATAATTTAGTTTTCTTTGCAGAACTGAATAAAATGCGGAGGAAATAAATGCTTGCTGTATTTACCCCAAGTGGAAACTGGTCGCTGGTTGAGTCCCAGAAATGATGTTGATGAAGTTAACACACCTGAAGTCACATGAACATGTCAGTGAAACGTTGGTAACGTTCAGGCCTGCAGGACTTTAAAGTTCATGGTCTGTTTTAATTCAGAAAAAGTCAGCAGAGACTTTAAACATGAGATTTTTATCAACGAACTTTCTATAAGTTCTTTTGTTCCCTGAACCGCAGACTGGAGTCCCGACCTGAACCCTGGAAATGTTGCGTAATCCTGCAGTGATTTAGTTTTGACTGCGGCGTAATTATGAAAAAGTCAGAGACAGGAGACAGGACGATCATTATGTGGCGTTTCCCTGCAATTGTACAAAACACTGTTATGAATGTGGACGATGTGGCTCCAAACATCGTCATTGTCTTTAAACGGAGGACGACTTTTCTCTCTTGACGCGACTGTTGTGGATAATTTCACGTCTTTCTTCACCGTCAGCGGCGGTTTGATCCACTTCTCTTCTTTTGTTCCTCTGAAGTTTCTCTTGCACTGTGACTCCTGTTTCTGTCACACATTTGAGATCGGGCTCAGGTTGTCTTTGTCACTTAAGGAGCAATTATAGCAGGTTTATTTAATCATATATTTTATTATTTGGTACCACCAGGCCTGGGTATTGACCCTAATGACTAAAATGTGGCCGTAACAAATACTGTAAAGTACTGGAAGTAAATATCAAACATCCTGTGATCAGATAGTTTCTGTTTTATTTTTAGATTAAGACAAACTTCATTAGAAGCTTTGAAATGTATATTTTTATAATAACAATGTGTCTTTGATGGAGATGAACCTCCAGAGCATTATCAGCCGTATCTGCAGCGCCTCTCGTTTTGCAGAGCTTTATAATGAGCTGAAGGTCTTTGTTTACCGTCAGACAGACACAGAGACGAGCTGGTGAACACAGGAGGTGGTGGAGACCAAAATCAGAGAAAAAAGAGAGCGAATATTGGTTTTACGTTCATCAGGCGCCGCAAACACGACTCTATAACTGATGGGTGTGTTCAAAACAAGTGGACAACAGTGGTTTTTACAGAACAGATGCATCGAGCAATTTAGCATATTTTGTTAAATGAAAAAAGGTAAAACATGTTTGTATTCCTAAACATATTATATTTTTGGTATCTGCTCACTAAACATCAGAATGATCCGATGTTTCTCCTGAAGACATTTCTGAGTCTGGAGGAGGTCTTGAAGCTTCGTCTATCGTCTGTCTCATGTAAGAAATGTATTAAACTCTGTTCTCTTGTTTTTTCTCTTCCAGGATGAAGCAAACAGCTTTCCTGCTGGTGTTTGGAGTCGTGCTGAGCTTCTGTGAGGCTCAGGTATCCACATCACCTGCTCAAATGTCATGATGTTTTGAGTATGGTTTAACTTTAGATGAGTCTCATCATCATCAACAAATCTCATGTGCAGCCTCAGAACAAAAATGTTTTAGTCTGTTTTTTACAAAATACAAGAAACACAATTTTCCTGGATTCATGTCTGTCTTGATCTGTTCCAGACGGACACAGGAGGCGAGGAGGCGGGTGGAGAGGAGGAACATGTGGAGCTCTTCACCACCCCTCAGACCAAGATGGGCGCCGCCACCTCGGACTTTGGCTACAACCTGTTCCGCGCTCTGGCGAGCCGCGACGCTACGACCAACGTCTTCCTGGCCCCCATCAGCGTGTCGGCGGCGCTGACGCAGCTCTCCATGGGTGACAAACACACAACAAACTAAATCCAGCACAGTTTAAAAACATGCTGGAGGTTAGAATTAAGCTCCGGGAAAACATCTTAAACATTGAACAAGGAAATAAGCACTGAAGAAGCCTGAATCTGAAATGTGTGAACTCACTTTACATTTTTTAAATTATCCCTCAGGAGGGTCTGAGCAAGCTCAGAGGCAGCTGTTCAGGGCTCTGAGGTACCACACCCTGCAGGACCCGCAGCTCCACAACACCCTGAAGGACCTGCTGACCGCCGTCAAGGCGCCCGGCAAAGGCCTGAGCACCGCGGCACGCATCTACCTGGACCGACGTGAGTTCATGGAGGGGTTTTAGCCACAGGGTATAGACATCAGGGATTCATATAATCATGTATAATCATACGTATAATCATGTCTCTTTTCACTAACGTGTTATAATTATTATTATTTCTCTCAGGACTTCGTCTGAAGCAGGACTTCCTCACGCTTGTGGAGCAGCAGTATGGAGTTCGTCCTAAGGGTCTGCAGGGAGTCGCCAGAGACATGAATGAAGTCAACAGCTGGGTGTCTCAGCAGACGGGCGGGAAGGTTCAGAGCTTCCTGACTTCGTCCTTCCCCCGAAACTTTGGAGTGAACACCGTGAGCGCTGCCTACTTTAAAGGTATGTCAGGTTTCTTATAATCTTTGCGATAAAACAGTTTGACAGGGAAGCTCACAAGCTGGTGGCTGGTTTGAATCCCACAGTGCCGCCTGTTTGTTTTGGACAGTTTGATGTCGCTTTTCAGATTAAAACTGGACTTTTATTCCACAGTCAATTACATCAATTCTCCATAATTTGATTCGATTTAAACATTTTTTTCCACACTGGCAGCTGGATTAGTAAAGATCAACAGATCATGTGTTTTCTGTTTTCTCTTCTGTAAAAAGTAAGGAGATATTAACAACAGCTCAACTCTATCCTGGAGGCTTTATGACAAGTTCAAATAATATTCAGCAAAAGTAAAACAACAATAAAAGCCTTCAGTGATTCAGCAATAAGCAACAAAAGAGAAATTCAGTTTGTTACAAAGTTAAGTCTCTCAAATCTGTCCAGAGTGAACCCTCTTCACAAACAAATCAATAAAGGATCTTTGGCAATGTTATCAGTTTATATAGTTCAGTTTAGTTTTTCCTCTGTGAGCGACACCTCTTCTCAAAGAAAACAATAAAGGATCTCTGAAAAAGAAAATAAACCCAAACATCTCCAACGCCGTCAGAATTTCCGTCCTTGTGAGAATTTGTAGAAACTCATCGAAGCGAATCAGAAACTAAAAGCTCATTTCGACTGATGTTGATTTAGAATAAAAAGTCATGACGTCAGTAACGACTCAGTTTTGTGTCTGAACAGGGAAGTGGGTGACTCGCTTCGGTCAGAGTGGAGCGACGGAGAACTTCCAAGTGGATGGTGGAGCTTCAGTCCGTGTTCCCATGATGCAACAGGACAACTACCCTGTGAAGATGGGTGCTGACTCAGATTTGAGCTGCATGGTGAGTGTTTCTTTGAAACATGTCTTCAGAATGTTAAACTTCATTCCCAAGAATGAACGTTTCTCCTCCAGATCGCCCAGATCCAGATGCAGAACGACGTCAGCATGTTCATCTTCCTGCCGGATGACGTCACCTCCAACATGACGCTGCTGGAGGAGAGTCTGACCGCCGAGTTCGTTCAGGACCTCTCCATGACGCTGCTTCCTGCCCAGGTGTCCCTGACGCTGCCTGCACTGAAGTTCAGCTACTCCACGGACCTGCAGCCTCTGCTCAGCGACCTGGGTGAGTCCCAGCAAACAGATAACAGTTTTGTGTTCAGCAACAAACCTTCAAATTTGAAAAGCAGGAAAATAAGAAAACATTTATTTAAATAAATATTTAGAATTAAAATAGCCAATTCATTTTCAACAATCTTTGAAATAAAATAAAGTATCATCAGCAAACTTGAGTATATTTGATGCAACACTTGCTTACTTTGATACCTCTTTAAAACAGGAAGTGATGTAATTTATTTTCTTCTTCCTCCATCTCCTCTATCGCCCTCCTCTTTCTTCTTCTTGTACTATTGCTCCTTTTTTCTGTCCTCCATCTTCCTTTCCTCCCTGCAGGTCTCTCCGAGTGGCTCGCCAACAACGACCTGGAGAAGATCTCGGCTGTACCCGCCAAGCTCAGTAAAGTCCATCACAAGGTCGTCATGGAGACGGCGCCCGAGGGGAACCAATACCCCGGCGCCACCTCGACCCAGAGCCACCTGACCTATAGGGTGGACCGCCCCTTCCTCTACCTGGTCCGAGACGAAGTGTCGGGGGCTCTGCTCTTCATCGGCAGGGTGGTCAACCCCAAGACCCTGACAATGTAACACACTCACACACACACACGCACAGACACAGACACACGCACACACACACACACACACACACACACACACACACACACACACACACACACTCTTAGCAGGTCCTAGGAGGGATTCAGGTGTTTGTGGTGGCAGATATTTGTGAGGATATTTGATTTAATTTGATTCTTTACTTTTCATGTTGAAACATTATTAATCTGACCGGCACACAGACACACTGACGAGTTTCTCAAAGGGCTGTTTTTATAAGAAGTCAAATATTGTCATTTGTTCAAACCAAATAAACGCGACAATGAAACGAAACATGTCTCATTTTTGTGTCATCAGATTTGTTTGTTTTTGTCAGTGTCGTGCTGTCCAGCACAGTTTCTCTTGGAAAAACCTTCATATTGGATGATTCTGAGTTTAAAGTCTTTATTTCCCTGTTCACTCCATCAAAACGAGAGATGTTTGGCGGGCGGAGCAGAGGGTCATGGTCAGCTCTGGAGGAGAGAGTCGGTGCAGATCCAGAACTTCTGGAGGAGAAAAAACCTGGAGTCACATCAGATTGTGCTGATCCGGAGCCGTTAACCGACGTGAGGAGAGCTAAGAGATCACTATTTAACTTTTGGGGTTAAAGTTTGGATTATACGGTTACGTTATCGTTACAGAGGGCAGAGGGGAACTAGATGAGAGAGAATCAGAGTCTCTGGTGAGTGCTGAGTTTAGTTAGAGTTGACCTGAATTCAAACACCCTGGCAGAGGTGTCAAACGTTCACATTGTTTCCTCCAGTAGAAGGTACTTCAGGTTCACAGACGAGGTTTAAAGTTTTCTTCAAGTTATGTTTCGTCTCGTTCTCCGACTTCCTTCCTCGCTATCTGACTTTCTCCCCGAAGTTATAGCGTCAGGCAACCAAATGAAAAGCACCGTACATTCAGTCTTTTTTAAGCCATTTTCAATGCAGAAATCTTTTGTAGTCTATCTTTAAATGAAGGATTAATGTGATCTGTTGTGTGATTAGTGTGATAGACTTACAGCCAGAAGGAGCTGCAGGACACTGTTTGTCTTTTTTACTTTACTCACCTGTTCTGTCACTGAACTCCTGCAGAATCTTCTCACGGACTCATTTCTGCCAGTTGTGATGTTTAAGCTGTCTGAGGCTTCTGGGAAATGTTGTTTGTCAGTTGCTGATAAAACAAATATTTACTTAAACGAACATAAGATTTCTTTTTTCAACAACCGTCCCAATCACATGAAGCGAGCAACACGACATAGAGTTGAAAGTCTCGGCTGTAAACAGGTACGGTATGAAAATACCAGCAGGGGGAGCACATGACACAGTATTAAAACAATATTACTCAACCCTCAATCCAACATTTGTGAATGAAATGCAGCGAGAAAAATATTTCTCTCTTCTGCAGGAGTGTGTTTGAAGAGCATTTTTACTAAACGCAAAAATACAGAATTACAAACTAGACAGCTCTCTGTAACCCTGACATGAGACTGTTCACATTATTCAGATTAACTCTGTTAAACTTTAATCTGAAGCGTCTCAAACTGGAGTTTCTCTGCAGACACTGAAGCAGCAGCTCGGATCAGTTTCTGACCTTTTCTCCACATGTGAATCTGATCATCGTCTCCCACCGTCTGCAGGAGGAGATGTTGGAACGACGTGTGCTGGCAGAAACATCTGACATCGTGCACATCTGATGAGCTGTGGAGACAATTTCATGTGTGTGTGTGTGTGTGTGTGTGTGTGTGTGTGTGTGTGTGTGTGTGTGTGTGTGGTGCACATGTGGTCGGGATTTTCCACACAGTCTGAGATTCCTGAGGTTTCTGAAATGTTTCCCAGAAGAGAGCAGGCTGACACAGAGGAAAAACAGAGAAGAAGAGTTGGACGCCGAACGCTTTTTACATCTGCAGGAAATCTACAGAAATCCTCTCTGTGTCCTCGAGATTTGTCTCAGTCAGGAGTGGAAGAAATACCATCGGACCTAAAAGTACTCTATTACAAGTAAAAGTCTTTACATGGGTACGATAAGTAATCAAAGGTGTTTTTGCAGTGAAATGTGCGACTGGTCTCTGAGTCTATGTGATCTAATCAGATTATTTATGCTGACGCAGCAAGTTAATGCTGGATACACTTTAAACCACTTTATAATGGAGGGTTAGTCTAATGTGGGACGTCTAAGCTCCAGTGGGTGTAGATCTTCCTCAAACAAGTAAAAGACCAACATGTGACGGACACGTTTATGATGTTTGTCCAACACTAAATACTATAACAGTGTGTATTAATACACTTTATGAGTTATTCTAATAATCAGGGTCAGGAAATGCAGATTGCCTGAGACAACGCGGCTCCTGATAGGTCCACCAGTTCTTCTATGTGTTTGATATCTGCGATTTTATTTACACATTACAGTTGCTGAATACTGACGCCTTGTACATGCAGCACCTCTCAGTGTCTACTAGAGGGAGACACACACACAAAAACTCCTTCCGTGCTCCAAACAACACAAACATTCATCAAGCTTCACAGATAAATATACAAATATACAAAACGATATGTAAATATTATAAGTTTAAATCCCTGCTCTGTGGAGGATGAACTCTCATATTTTAATCGGTCTGTAAAGATTAAAAAAATAATTATTTACAAGTCTTCATAAATATTTTATAGTCCATAAACTCTCATTTGTCACTTTCTACTTGAGTCTGGAGATTTGAACCTGTGACCAGTGTTGCTCAAAACACTTGAGCAGGAGGTTAAAGAGGAAACGGTCTGTGACAGAATCACTGATGAAGTGCAGATGACAGGAAACCTGCAGAGGTCAGAGGTCAGCAGGAAGGAGGTCAGAGCCATCTGAAGACGAACAACAAAACTTAACGAGTTAGAAAATACAGATGTTCACTTTTCTTTCTGAGGTTGATCATCTTAATGTGTGTGTGTTCAGGAGTCAGGCTGGGGTTAGCCTAGCTTAGCATAAAGACTGGCAGCAGGGGGAAACAGCTAGCCTGGCTCCGTCCAACGTTTACAAATGCAGAACAGTAAGTTTGGATGATGACAGCAGATTTGAACAGGCATAACAAATCATAATTATTATAATGTGACAAATAAAAGCTCTGTATCCTTGAAAAACATGTTCAGGAGGAAAACTCACTTCCTCTTCTTTTCCTTCTGACAACAGACTGTCACTCGTCTTTATGATGAAATAGTCCTTTATGCTGAAAAACTGTTTCCTGTCTGTCTCTCTGGCATCAGGTTCAATCAGTTATTGATGATGATGATGATGATGATGATGATGATGATGATCTTAATAATCTGGTTAGTCTGTGTTACGTCACTGAACTGCATGTAAGTCGTCTCTCTCTCTGAGATGATCGTCAGGTGGTTTGTTTTCTTCATCCATTCCTGTTTTAAAATCAATTCATGTTCTTTATTTTGTCTTTTTATTGAAGCACTCGTGTTTATCTCCTTCCAGGTTCTCTTCAGTTAGAAACTTCTGCTTCCTGAAACAACAGTTCGCTAGAAATGATAAAAAATGTCTTTCTTCAGGTTTCTCATTGAGAAGACTTTAAGATATCAGATTCCTGCAGGAAGATGACTGTTAAAGCTCTCACACTGGGAGTATCAGTGGTTTTGTAACATTTGATACAAAAGATAAGTTGTGTAACTGCTCTCACAGGATTGTGGGTTGTTGGATGAACCTCCAACATGTTGTGTGACGTTTGTCAGACTGATCGCTTCATGTTTGAGCCTGTGGCAGAAAACAATCAACAGAGTTGACGTAGTTTTCACCAACAACGACTCGAAGCTGCTGCCTCGACACGTCTGACTGAATCCATCAGAGCTCAGGAATGTTTTATATTAAAATTTCAGAAGACGTTTAATTTCATCTGTCAGCGAGTGATAATAAACCATCACAAGACTAGAGAGAATATTTCAGTGAGAAGTATCCAACGTCACCAGAGACCCTTCCAGAAGTGAAACAATCATTGGGTTCAGCTGCTCTGGTGGACGAGCGTCCTTTTATTGTGACGGTCCACAGCACACCTGTCACTGATCCACCTGTTCAATCAGCCTGTTGATCCGCCTCAGCTGTCGGCTGGAGGATCGTCTCTGCACAGGAGACAGAAGATCTCACTGACTGAGTGAATGTGTGATGTTGTTCTGACCTTCTGTCCTTTCTTTATGTAAAGGCACTGTGCTACTCTGCCTTCTTCTATTATTCTAACTGTGCTTCTTGTTTGTAAAGCGCGTTAAAAGGTCACGTTTGAATAAAGATGAGATTGTTTGTGTACATAAAAAAAGTGTCATCGTTTACTGAACTCATGAAAAATGGGAGAAAAACAGTGTTGACTTTATATTTTAGTTTTGTGAAAATGTGCATCTTAATTATTTGTTGACTTACTTCATGTTTTCTTTCAGTTTGTCCCGTCCAGACTAACGCTGTCAGCAGTGTTCACACACTGAGACGAACAACTTCCTCACAACACAAACTGTGTCAGAGGAGCACAGACACAGTTAATGTCCGTTATTGTCTCTGATTTCACGGCTGTTCATCAGAAGAATCAAGAGTTTGTGTTTATATGTGAAGAAGACGTGTTGGATCATTTCTTGATCATATCTTGCTTTTTAAATTATTTATTATTTTTTACTGAGGCTTTACTTTACTTTGCTGCTGTACTAATACCGGATCATCTTATAAATCATCTTAACTTTCATGTGAGAAGAGTCGTGATGTAGAAGCAGCAGAAACCACAATGAAGAAACCAAACATCTGTTTATTCAGGTTTATTAAAGTTCACTCAGACCGGCTTCACGTTTCTCGGCTCAGTTTAAGATTCACAAACATTCATCAAAGGCAGAACGACCTCAATAACGAGTTTCACCTCCGAACGAGGAGCAGGAGAACCAGGACACAGCAGAGTAAAGTCCAGAGGAAAAGATGCTAATATAATTAGCCCGTTGGCTAACACGAGCCTCTCTCACAGTAAGTGACGTCTCTGATGACCGGCAGGCTCTGATATAATCTGTTGTTTCTTTGTCTCTCAGAGTTTCGGGGCTCAACTTCTCCTTTTCATTCTGTGGCCTCAGAAAGATACAATTTATACAACAAAACATCGTTTTTCATGAAAAAGTGTGAAGGAAACAAAACTAGTGTAGAATTTACACAAGAAAGGAAGAAAAACATTTAACAACACAAAGTGATCTGACTTAATACAAATCGAGTAAAGAAGAATAATAATTTTAAATTGTTAAAGATTTTTAACTTAAATTTAAAAGTCTACTTTTCTTGGTCATTTTCAGCTCCTCAGTTTCCTCGATTTTTAGAAGTAAAGTCAACTTTTACAATTCACAGTGAGTGTAACTCCAACAATCATCATTTCATTAAAGTAGACAAAAGATAAAGCAGGAAGAAACGACGTGTTTGTAAAAAAAAGGTCCAGACAGTTTCTGTGTCGTCTGTCAGCAGAACTGATTCACTCGTTTGGTCCAAAGTTCATTGTGATTTTTGTAAAAGTTGCTGCAGCTCATCAGAACGAAAAAAGCCCCAATAACTAAACAGATTTTTATAAATGTTTTTACAAAATATATATGATTGTTATTTTCAAAATAAAAGCCCTGTTTCAATGCATGTATAAAATGACAGACATGAATTCAACAATAACAAAAAAACAAAGACAGTGTCGCCGCTGACCACGAGCCCGACTGATCTGAAGGGTTTTACATCGGCTGAGTGTCCGTTCGGCTCCCGGGGAGAAAAACACGTAACACAACATGAAAGAGACACATTTAAATTCACAGTCAATGTTAAGATGTTGACACATTTGTGAAACATGGAAGTGTGACATCTCCCACAGTGTGACGAGTGAAGTGTGTTTTCACAGAATAATGTGGCGTTTGTGGTTTCAGCTCTTGAAGATCTTTTTACAGCTCATACTGGAGATATTTTCATTCGACAGCTGGCAGCTGAGATACGACAGGAAATGAGAGCGAGGGAGGAAATAAATGATGTCACGCAACCAAGGACGTTATATTAAATCTGGACACAACGTTGGAGGCGGAGCCCCGTTCATTGACCAAGCTAACTTCCGATTAAAATAATTTAATCGTGCGGCTCTTCTAGACTTTCTAAATGTTATTGGACTGAATGGCTCGAGTTCTGACAGTGAACGAGTCGTGTCCAGGCGGTTGTGACCCTCAAAAATGTATCCACCATTTTACAGACGCTTCTTTCACAATGTTGGTTTATGGGAAAAGTATTTTTGGGCCAGTGATGATGTCATTACACGATTTGAGTCACTACGAAAACTGGTTCAAAGCCTGGCGCTCGTCCTGGAGGCTCGCACACAACGACTCACTAAGACCTCCAAAACAGGGTCACGTGACCCAAACAGACCAGCTGCAGGCGTCTGGTGCCCAGTTTTCTGTAGCTTTCCTTTGATTTGACCTGATGATGGTGCCGAAGGAAGAAACGAGCGGCACAATTCATCCTGAGGGGATCATGAATGGAAAAAAAATCACGGCAGTCGATCCAACAGGTGAGATATTTCAGTTTGGATCAAAGAAGCAGACGGACCGACGCGCTGCTGCTAGCTAACGACACGCTGCTGCTAGCTAACGACACGCTGCTGCTAGCTAACGACACGCCCAGTGGTTCACCGATAGATTTATGTAATATACTAAATACCAGATGGAAGATGGATTCTCATGATCACATGATCTCCTGAATGTAGCTGCGAGCCTGATCACAGTGTCCTCGTGTTGTTTTAAGGTTTGGAAGCAGCTTATTAATCATCGCACCAACATTTAAAAATGGAGGCGCTTGTTTGTTCGGGCTCACTGCATCGTATAAAAACAGTATATGAGTATATGTTTCATTAATGTCACAGTTTATTGATTAGCTTATGTACAAACACCAGTAACCCAAATAGAAACATGTAGTGGTGGGAAGTAACTAAGTACATCTACTCAAGTCTTGTACAATTTTAAGGTATTTGTACTCTATAATTTGACTCCACTACATCTTTCTACAGTTTTCAGTTACGATTTATGTTATAATTCAGATTAATACAAAGTAAAATCAACAGACGATGTATTAGGATTACGAGGACTATGATTATAGATGAGAGCAGCTCATCCGTGGCGCGATGTCATGCCCCGCCCCTTTTTGGGTAAAAACAGCCCGTCTGATTTGATCGATGGTAAATCCAAATTTTGAGGACTTAATGTTGCTGGTTTAATACCGTATGGATTTTTAGCTATTAGGAGCCAGAATCTGACGACCGGACAAACAATCATTTAACGTTGCTGTTGATCTGAAACTGACAGAAACAGTGGATGATGATGTCCAGGTAACTTTTCTGTCATTAAGACTCTTTATTTTACTGTTTCACTGTTTATTCTGTGACATATCTGAATATTTATTGTCACATTTCATTTGACTTTTATTGCAAATCCATGCACACGCATGTACGCACCCACATCCCAAACTAATCTTGAGCAGTGTATAATCTGTCTGATGTAAACTAATCACATCGCTGTGGTGAAACAGAACCGCTGTCTTTGTTCCGACGACCTTTTGTGTTTAATTACGTGATCGAGGAGGTGAGAACGGGTCGGTTCAGCTCCACTTCCAACGTGACTTTATGCTGTTTACGAGCTTCATTATTGGAGGCAGCTCAGCTCAGTTTACGTGTTATGAACAATAAAACAGCCTCTGCTCCTGGAGCTCTGTCCAGTGGACAGACTGGTAAACCAAACTCCATTCTAAAAACAGCAGTTTTATGGTCGGCATTATGTTTTCACAGTAAAAACTGTAGTTACAACTTCACAAAGGCTCTTTTCTGTTTCACTTCCATCTACGGACACAATCGGCTCACATGTCATTTACTCGATGACATCATTAACTAACCTGTGATGAGGTGTTTGACACAGACGGACACGTATGGACTGGCCGGATCACAGTTTACCATTTTCATCCTCTCTGTGGACGACTTAAAGCCACAGAGCTCTTCTCTTACTGTCCTTCACTCTTTGGGGAAGTAAATAAAATTGTAATTTATGTTTTATTGTTTTCACCCAAAACGGAGAATAGTTGTTCCTGCGTGTGGCTGCTCTCATCTGTTGTGATTAGTTTTATAGTCTCATAGAAAGAAGCTAAAATCAGCGCCACCTTTACCAGCTGCAACTTTAAAGCGATTAAAAGTGAACACATTAATGCATCAATAACTATAATCCAATAAATCATCGTGTTAATTGTTTGTTAACGGGCCACTCAGCACAGAGTGCCTTTTGTTTTGGTACTTTCAGCACATTTGTGTGTTGTTTCTGCTTTTAGATGAGTAGAAAATACTTCTTCCACCACTGGAAAATATTTGCAGATTATGTGTTGAGTATTAGATATAAAAATAAAATATCACAGAGTATCTTGCCCTCGTTATGCAGGCGGACTGGTCCTTTACATGAGAGGAAGGAGAAACACTTGACTCACAGCTTTGGTTCCAGCTTTCAAACGATCTTTCTGACCTCCTCCTCGTCTTTTTCCTCCTCTTTCAGCCTCTCTTTGTCTTTCTTTCCCTTCGTCCTCTCTCGTGTTTCTTCAGGTCTTGATGCCCTTCAGTTCTTTTTCTTTGGACGAAATGTTCTCCGGTTTTTTCTCTCCGTTCACCAGCTCGTACCCGCCTTTTCTTTCCGGCTGTGGCTCCTGATGTCTGGCCCTCCTGCGCAGGACCACGACCGTCAGCAGGAAGCAGAGCAGACCGCCGCACACAAACACCACCTGCACACCCAGAAACCTGCACACAGAAACACACACAGGTGATCACACACACAGCGGTTCTGGTGCTGTGGAGCAGCTCCAGGCTCACGTCTGAGGACGGTCCAGGACTTTCCAGGGTCAAAACCACAACAAGCTGCATGTTTCTCAAATGCAAATATCTAACAGCTGCTGCGGGACAGGAGTCCCCCTAAAATAGTATTTCATAGTATTATAATATTTTCTGTTCATATGAATAAAATTTCTTTGGTTGTGATGACGGTGGCCCCCAAGGGTCAAATCATAGCGACAGTTCAGATGACACAAAAGGTGGAACGGCCTTTATTGTTTGTGATTGGACTGAACCCAGTCGCTGGCAACAGGAAATGTCATTTCCTGTTTCTGTGGCGTTCGGCCCTTGGCCCTGATTCTTTGAAGCGTCGTTTCAAGTTATTTAAAGGGCTAGTTCGTGTTTTTTATACTGCAAACATATATTTAATGGTGCTAACCAGCCAAATGTAAACACATGTAGGCCGACCGAGGTGAAAATGACCCAGGATCACAATCCCGGACCTGCGCAGGTAAAGTCACCTGCTCTGACCCACTCACCTCTGCCTGAAGCGGTCCAGGTTGTAGTAGAGACAGGAAGTATGTTTGCCGCACTTTTTGCCCCACAGGATGCAGGTGGTGTCGATGACGCTGCCGTACAACACCGGGCCAGGCATGAACGCTACACACACACACACACACACACACACACACACACACACACACACACACACACACACTTATTCATGATCAAATGATGACTGGTATTTCTTGTAAGCAGTTCTAGCCTAGATCAGTGAATAAACTGCAGGCAGCCTTCAGCAGGTTTGAGACTTTAAAGGAACAGTTCACCCCAAAATGTAAATCCAGCCATCATCTCCTCCTCCATGCTGATGGAAAGTCAGGTGAAGTTTCTCGACTCCTCCTTTCAAGGGTGTAAATAACGTATTTTCAAAAATCAATTTCTGATCTCAGGGCCTCTGGAGACTTGATGAGCTGTATGGAGACATCTGATGTTTCTTTGGTTGTTTCTCTGTTTTAAATCAAGTCTCTAGCTGCTTCAGTTGTTTAGCAGAATGCTGCAGCTCTGTTTTTCCTGACTTTCCATCCGCATGGAGGAGGAGATGATGACTGAGTTTACATTTTCTGTGTGAACTGTACCTTTAAACCACAGACCTGAAGTGCCTTGCTCAAAGCTCTGAGGGAACTACATGTGACTCGGTGACTGCTGATGGACTGGTTGACTCACCGAGCACTCTGAACAACATGTACTGAACTCCCACCGCAAACGACTTGTCCTCTGTGGGCACCGTCCTGCAGCAGAGACACAAACAACACACGCGTGAGAGAAAGATGCTGATTGGTTGAGTGTTTCTGTTTCTGTTGGTGTGTGTGCGTTCATCCTTGTGTGTTTGGTTTGCAGACGTGCTGAAACAGAGCTGAGTGTTGATGAAGGCAGCACTGACAGTCGCTATGATGACATGCAGTCAAAGGAGTTTTGATTTGGTATTGAGTCATTTCAAGTCTCTGTTTCTGTTTGTGTTTTGTGTTTCTGGGTCAGAGGTTTTGTGAACTTTTGTGAAACACATAACGTGATGAGAAGGCGACAGGTGCAAAACAACAAGTAGTTAAAAGTTAGATGTAGTTTGGCTGCTGATCAACACCGTCAGCAGAGGCTGTGACACGGAGCACAGGACGGTTCATTCAAACACCATGATGGTGGAACAGGAAAACATAAACGATGTGACAGCTGGCAGCTTAGTGAACGTAGTTGTTTACATACCTGCCCGCACATAGAGCCAGTGGACCCTATATCAGAAAAACATTGTTCCAACTGGGAAATCTCATGTGAACTCGTGTGAGTCTGAACAACAACTCGGAAAGTCGGAGGAAATGTTGGTACACGAGTGGCGGAGTTGACGTCTTATTGACGCTGAAACAGTTGTTGTGCTGATGATAAGAAACTTTTACCAGAGTCATGTCTTGTAAAGTTATTGTATCGTTTCCTTTGCTCTTTGAGCGGCTGTCAACATGTTCTCTTTGTCGTCCATGTTGCTCCCACATTCAGACATGAAGTCAGAGGAACGACTTCTCAGCTCATGAAATGTGACGAGGATCACGTGATGCAGCATCACTAACTCACCGTGTCACGTCCCCATACTGCCGCTACACTGCTCCTGACGTTCAGCTGCATATTGTATCTTTCAGACACGTTGAGTGTAATTCTGAGGATGTGCAAAACCGAAACTCCAAAAGGACGCAGGTTACGAAGAAGACGGGCATCATGTGTACCTGAACACGTTGTTTATCATCAGTCTAAGTAGTGCTGCGTTCCAGACAACTCCTGCTAGAGGAAGTACAATGTAACGCCTCTACTCGTCACGTTTATCCACCCTGATTCATGAGGGAGCAGCTGTCTGACGGCACAATGGTGGCACTCATGGGAAGTGGGTTGAACGTATTTGTAGAGGACGGTATTATCATAAGGCGAGTGAATGAAATGATTGGATTTGATTCAAAGTATAACATTTCTGTAAAATAAAATGTATAGTGACGTCTGTTATGTCATGTGTCAGGAAGCTGCTGCTCAGCTGAGGATTCACTCAGGACGCTCGCCAAAGAGACGTCAGCCAAGTGCTTTGTTCCCTTTCGGCGTGACGTACCTGGGACGCTTCGAGGACAGACGTTCTAGGAAATTCCGATCTCTGACGGAGTCTGGAGCATCACACCAGAACGTTTTTGATGAAATTAAACCATTTCCAGTCACTGATTCAAAATCAGAAAGAAAAATGAACCCCACTCCCATTTCTGATCTCACTGCTCTCAGTTTTGTGTAATCCTCAAACAGAAAGCTGGAGCTCTTTCATAACCATCTGGAATTTGTTTTAATGTTCTGCAGCTGTGAGCCGCTCCTCCATTGTGCTTTTCTACAACAGTCAGAAACAAAGTGATTGTGTAACTGGGTCAGAACTCGAGATGATGAGGGAGCAACTGTGACCTCCGGAGCTAAAATAATGAAAGTGTCAGTGTCCTGAAGTTAAGAAAACACATGCAGCTTCTTTTGTATCTTCATGCTCTCATACCTGAGTATCATCATGTAGGAGGGCGTCTGTGAGAAGGAGGCGATGAAGCTGGTGACACCGAGCAGAGCCATGAAGGGGAGGAGGAGGTGGGAACAGCCGCTGCCACAGGTTCCAGGAAGGGCGAAGCTGAGACCGCTGACACAACGACACTCAGTGTAGTTCTACACAAACAGACACACACACCGTCAGGATACAGGTGGAGACAGCGCCCCCTACAGCAGGGGCCAAAGCTGAAGCTTAATGGCCGGGCCACGGAAACACACATTGTATTGTTAGGACGGGACGAGGATCCCAAGTTCACGTCTTGGACTGTCGTCCTTTGCCCACTGAACTCATTAGAAAAATAATCTACCTTATGGCAGCAGGTCATTACAGACACATCATGTCAAACAACAATGAGCTAAAAATGTAAAGTTTGTCCTGAGAGTGAGGCAAGTGATGCCATGGTGTATCCTCCTGAAAGATCAGCATGTTTATTTAAAATTGAGCCAGAAGTTGTTGAGACTGTGATGTGGATGTTGGTGAAGTGATGAACCTGGTTTCTCACACAGTTTGTGTGTCGTTAGTCACTTTTCAGACGTGTCTGGTTTTCTTCATGCCTCCTCAGTTACTCAAACTTCAGTCTGGGTCTTATCTTGTTGTCGCAGAGTGACTGAACTGGTGACTGTCAGTTACAGAGAAGAGACAGTGAAAGTAAACTGGAGATGAGTAAACGTCTGTCACTGTTCAAACTGTCAAACAACTTTCCCCTCCCTGAATGTTGTCATAAAAATGACCAACCTACAAAACACGCTCACTTCACCCGTGAGGTTTTAGAAAGAAATTCCTCTGGAGCTGCTGCAAACATCTGGACACGACCTGGCCAGTTATATAAACCTGAAATCCAACTTGAACTTTCATTTTCAAGTAGGAAAATGTAGGCTTAGTGCCACCATGAAGATTACAATCTTAAGTGTTTCCATTTAATTTCATTGTCAGGAAGATGATGAAACTGTGAGAGGACTTTTCAGTTTCACTTTCAGATCTGCAGAAAGTAGCGTTCACATTGAAATCATATCCTGACTTTAACTGATTGGTAACTAAAATGAAAATGTTTCTTTTTCTCTGATGGTCTGAGATTTTCACCATTATTTGTAAAATTCTGATGGATTTTCCACCAGACTCCTCAGGATTTAAGGGACACACGATCTTTCCTCCAGCGCCACCATCAGGACACATTTTCCACGTGAACAAAGACATCAAACCCTAATGTACAGATTGTCAGGAAGCACCTTCCTGCTCCTCTTCCACAGGGTCCGCCATGTTTCTACAGTAGCCCAGAATGGACAAACCGACACTGGCTCTGGAGAGAGCCTTCCATGTGTTTTGTGTTTTTAGCTGCAGCACATCCTCACACCTAAATGACTGAACAGGTTGATTGTCAGCGTCTCCTGAACTCACATGTTGCTGTTTCCAAAAGCAACGTGACCGTCGCTTCGTTTCTACCAGACTTACGTCGTACAGTCGCAGTTTTGTTAGGTTTGGAAAGACACTGTGGTTTTAAAACCAAAGACGTTATAATACATCTGGACGCAGCCTCCCGCTGACCGAGCTGGCTAACTTCGAGTTTAGCGTCTGGCTAACTTGAATGGGAATAAAATCATTTAATTGTGCGGCTCTTCTAGACTTTCTGAATTTTAATGGACCGAATGGCTCAAATTATTAAAGTGAGACAAGGCGTTCACGGGGGTTGTGAGCTTTAAAAAAAATGATCCACCATTTTACAGATCCTTCTTTCACCATGTTAGCTTATGGGAAAAGGCCTTTACTTTGTGCATCACATCACGATGTAATTACACAGTTTGGCCACGATGAAAACTGGCTTCAAAGCCTGGCGCTCGTCCTGGAGGTTTGGTTAAAACCACACTTCCCCTTCACTACAGCCACTAGAGCCCACCTCCTCACACACACATGTATATGGGTCGTAATAAGCTGCTTTCATTCTCAACCGGGTTGTTTTTCTGATGAAGAAAGGGTCTAAGGTCGAGACGAGGTGGTTGGTTGCAATCTGGAACTTCACCACTAGGTGGCCCTAAATCCACACAATGGACCTTTAGTGACAGAAACTGAGTCAAACTGGATGTGTGGGAACCTATCCATCCATCCATCCATCCATCCATCCATCCATCCACCCATCCATCCATCCACCCACCCATCCATCCATCCATCCTTCCATCCATCCACCCATCCATCCATCCATCCATCCATCCACCCATCCATCCATCCATCCATCCATCCACCCACCCATCCATCCATCCATCCATCCTTCCATCCATCCACCCATCCATCCACCCACCCATCCATCCATCCATCCATCCACCCATCCATCCACCCACCCATCCATCCATCCTTCCATCCATCCACCCATCCATCCATCCATCCATCCATCCATCCATCCATCCTTCCATCCATCCATCTAAACAGTTAAGTGTTTGAAATAGTTTGTCAGTGAACTTTAGCTTCCAGCAGCTTTCACTCCCTCGACTCACTGAGGGTCACACAGGGAGCTTTGTTTGGCTTCGACATTTGTTTCACTTTGCATGTTAATGCTTTGTTTTCGCTGAGAACACTTCCACAGAAATACGTGTTGGTTGAATAAAAAAAAAGGGAATCCAAGTCAAATCAAAAACAGGGTGTGACAGTAGGAGAGACAGTGCAGTGAAGGGAGAAAGTCGATTATAGTTTATATCTAAAAGAGCCAAAGCAGCAGAGAGGATGAACTCTTTGCTGCCTGCAGCTCTGAATAAAACAAAGATGTATTCAGTAAAAGACAAGATGTGACGTCATCCACTTTCACAAGAACCATGAGCATTCAGTGAGTAAATGGGAACTGGCAGAAGACGAATTAAGAGCTGACTGGTTCTGTGTCACTGCACGCGATATGAATTTATAATGGAGGCATGAGTTCTGACCCACAAAAAAAACATTCTGAAGCTCTGTGTCGTCAGAGCAAGTGACAACAGGATGTGTGAAAGGTGAAAATATGCACGACAATCTCAGCGTGAAGTGATAAAATAATTCTTACTGTGGCTTTGTTGTTGATGTCGGCCTCCATGGAGACGCAGCCAGCGTGACAGGGAGACCTGAACTCCACTCCGTCTGAACCACACACCGGGTTAAAGGCCTCCTGAGGACACCGACAGCCAGCGCTGCACGACAACGCATCCGAGCTGAAAACAAACACATAACAACACAAAAAGTTTTCAGGGTCCGTTGTTACAAAACCTTTCAAAGAAGGAAATGTGTTTCTAACTGCCCTTAAATGTGACACAAATGTTTTTACATCTTCACTATCATTGTGCACTTTTCTGTTCTTCTGTGGCATCAAAGTAACAAAAGTTTTGTTAACTTTTGTTTCACTCAAGCAAGGACAAGGCCCCAGCAACAAAAGTCAGGAGCTACATATTTATTCTGCACTGCAGAACTATCCTTTTAAATAAGCCTGAAAAATCTCAAGAGAGTCAAGTTAATTCACCGTCAGCAGTTAAATTAGTTCCCTATTAGTAATTTTAGGTCAGCTGCAAAATTAGTTTGCTGTCAGAAGTTTTAGCTGTGAAATGAAAAGTTCCCTGTCAGTGACTAAATTAATTACATTTCAGTGATGAAATTAGTTCCCTTCCCTTTTAGTTCATTTCCTGTCGGTAGCAGAATTAGTTCCCTGGCAGTGGTGAAATTCGTTCACTTTGCTTCTGTAATTGCACATCAACTGACGGTGCAGCTACCTCGGAGGAAAGACTCCGGCGACCTTCTGTGTGGGGCAGCCGATGAGCAACAGCGGCGTGGCGGAGAACAAGCAGATCAGGATGGCAGCTGTGCACAACTTGCTGGCACCGTTGACTGAAAGATTCAACCTCCTCATCAGGACTCCACCCAGGACGGTGCCCAGCACTGCCAGCGGGATACAAACTGCTCCTGAGAGAGCAGGAAGACAAACATGTCAATTTAATTTAATCCCAACGTTCCTGGTTTAACTTCATATCACATCAGTTTGACACCACTGGTACGACACGTGTAATGAATGATGAACTCCACAGACTCGTGTGCACTCTCACCTATCATCATGGTGGAAAAGGAGACGGTCTGGCTGAACTGTCTCTCAATGAACTTGGCCATAAAGGTGGCGAGGCCGGCCAGCAGCGCCGCCAGGTTGACCTGGGCCAGAACCACCAGCAGGTAGATGGGGCTCCGCAGCGTTCGCAGAGCGATACGAGGAAAACCTGAGGGACAGTTACGGACGGCGTGGAAGTCAAATCATTAGTTTATCAGTCATTCACTCTGGTGCTTAAACTCTGTTACTGTCGTGTGCCTGAATAAATCCTGTTGTGTAGCAGAGTTTTAGCTAAGAAGATCATTTAAGGACAGAAAGCAGGTGTACTGTAAACATGTTACACTCTTAAAACGCAGATGTCAGAACCAAAGCTGCTGGGAGTCTCTTTGATTTAGTGCTGACAGTGAAACACTTGACCCCTGTTCACTGTGGATATCCTTTAGTTGCCTCCGCTGCAGCGTCATCAGACAGGGAACAGAAGAAAAGAAGACGTCTTACTTTTGAGGAACTGTAGTAGTGACGGTTCCTCGTCTGTCTGCTGCTGCTGCTTACAGTCCGGTTTGGATTCAACATCGTCTGCGCAGTCCTGGACAAATATGGAAGCAGAACATCACATGCTGGACTTGATTTCAAAACTGCTTAGTCTGCGGTTGCTGCTACTTTAAGGGAGTCTGCTGGGGCCCTGCTGCTGGAAAGGTTTACATTCACGGCCTGTAACACACTGAAGATAAATAAGTCCTCTCTGTGCCACATGATGAGGCCGCTGTGTTATGAACTATTGTGACAGCAGACACAGCTCACTACAGATCTCTCACGGGAACAGCGTGTTACTCTGGAACAAAGATGTGCTTAGTTTAAACACTGAAGTCAGATTTTAAGGTCAGCAAAGGATATGGGCCATGGGATAAAAATGCTCACAGGTAGACAAGGTGAACTTTTAATCAGATGGTTAGAGACCTCAGCAGGTCTGAGCAGGAAAATATTTTGCTTTTGTTGATTTTGGCTTCTGATAGATGGTCATCAACATATTTAGACAAAGCCTGGAGCCGAGCCTGGAGGAGAAACTCTTGATTTATCACTCGATCTACGTTCCAACCCTGACGGATGTCTGCAGCCGAAAAAGGTTTCTTGGCAGCATGTTTGGATCCAGCTCAGACATGGCTGCTGATGAAGACCCTCACTGCCATTATTATTGGGAACTCATTTCAAATTCACCTGGAGATAGAGACAGATGGCCATAAATACCCTGCCAGTCGTGAAATTTGTTCCCTTTTATTAGAGAAATATCTTCCATATCAGCGGCAAAATGACTTCCATTTCAATGATGAAACTAAGTTCCCTTTAATTCGTAAAGTCATCTATTTCCCTGTCAGTGGTGGAAAAAGTACTGTAGTCTGTGGACAGCACCACTTTTGAAGAGAGGACAAGGACGGCCGTTAGGTCCCTGTCAGTGGTGAAACTAGTTCCCTAAACCTAAACCAATATATTTAATTAGTTGATTTATATTTTGCATTTTTAAACTGAAACTGTAAATTAGCTAGTCACCAGTGTTGTCAAATAAACATTTCAGACATTTCACCACTGCCAGGGTCTCCACAACCCCAAATACAACAATAGGAATAACACCTCTGCAGATTAACTATAAATTATATACATATTTATCAATCAAGAAAAAAACAATTCTCTTTAGATATTATCTTTAAAAATCTCTCATCAAAAACAGAAAGAGCATGTTGGGAAGTCTTGGTGCCAAATGAAACCCCTGTTGGAGCTGCCGTAGGTTCATAAATGTCTTAATAAGATATCAGATGGTTTGAATCCAGCAACCAGCCGATCGACTCTGCAGTGAAATCCGTTGTCAGTTTGTGGAGGAGTGGCGGCTCCGTTACCAAAACATTCAACCGCAAACGTTTTCTTAAACTAATGAGGCGTCGGGTGCCAGCAGGTTGCTCAACACAGCGTCCTGCTGATATCACTCCCGGGATTGAAATACACACCAACACACACAGATGCCAGAGTCCAGAGTCCAGAGCCAAACCTCAGAGTTACATTTGAATTCAGTTTTAATCAACTTACAACAGTAAATGTTTTTGTAAAATGACAGCAAGAAAACCACGTTCAGCCCTCTGGGACAAACAAGCAACAGTTACAGGAAGTAAACGTTTATGAATGAAGATCTCCTGATCTGACAAACACAAATACCTTTGTATTGTGTGTGTTATCAGAAAATATGTACAAAATGTAACAGCTCAGCGTCTGTGGAGATCTGGTGGAGCTGGTACAAACTGTGCTGGAGGTCACTGAACTACAGTTACATCTCTTTCCTCTCCAGGTTCAGTATATATGAAGTCTAAACCCATCGTGACGTCTTGTTGGACTGTTGTCTACTGTTGGAGCCAGAAGTGACCATATTTAGACAAAAGGGTGGATCTCAGGAAGATATCCTGATTGGATCTGACCAGCAAGCGAGGACCTGCTGCTGAAGTAGCATCTTATCAATCACAAAGTAGCCACACTGATAAAGGACACGCTGCTTCATCATCTGTTTACTGTAAATGACTCCATAATGTACTAAATGAACATCGTGCTGTGTTGAAGAAGACTTGAGACCACAAACTCATCAAGAAAATGTTTGCTGATGTAATAAAACAACTAGCAGTAGGGTAATTTTTTCATAAGCTTACATACAATCGCACTTCTTTATGCAAACAGTGGAGTCGCCCCCTGCCGGCCATTACAAAGACTAAATACCAGAAAACCTCCAAATGTGGATGTATTTAGAGAGCTGAACCTGGGAAACCGAGGCAGCACCGGTTTTATCCTTTGAATTGATGATAAATGACACATGAAGACAAACATCAGTTAAAATCTGTGTTTTATGTTTTGTGGTGCTGAATAACTGCACATTATATTTGACGTACTGCAACTTTAACATCCTAATATTTGCTGTTTAAAACTGAAACTGATGAAGTCTGGCTGACTGCAGTCTGCTGTTTATTAGAAGGAATCTGTTGAGCAATCGTTGCATAAATCACCTCATTTTTCACCATGTGTTTTTGTCTTGAGCACCGAGCCAAAGCAGAGTGAAACAGACTCCTGCTAGAGCTTGTTGAGATTACAGGGATTCAGTTAAGAAACATTTTTTATTCATATTTTTGTTAATGTTAATCATCTTTGCCAACTTTAATATGCTGCCCTTGTTTATGTTTGTGTATTTATTTTTTTCTCAAAAGTATTTTTTTACTTTTACTTTAATAAAAAACAATCCGGCACATGAGGCCAAATTCAGAGAAAAACTGGGCTCAGAGACCTTCTGTCTGTTATCACACAATATGTTTAAAACCACATTTCATTTAGAAACACACAGTGTCAGTGTCGACACAGGCTCTTCCACAAGATAACGATAATATTGCACGTTGTATTTTGGTCCTGCAAATTCCCGAACAGAAATAAAAGATATTTTTAAATCCGCTCAGCCGCACCTCTCAGGCTCATTTCCTGCGGCTCATTTCCAAACATCAAAATAAACGCTCCCTCCTCCGACTCCGACTTTCTGCTCCCTGAACTGACCAAGTGCCATTAAGTCGTTTGATTGCGGCAGTTTGACCTCAGCTGATCGTTATCACTTCTGTGAGTATGATAAGTTGTTGTCACGCAGGCCGCTGCCAATGATATGTTCGTCTGAATCAAGCGCTAAGCTTATAAACACATAAACCCTCAGGAAACCAGGGAGAGCTGAGAGTTCAGAGAGTCGTAAATACATCTTGGAAACCGCCTCGCTAGGTTCTCAGGTATGTAACTACTTTAATCTCAGGACTATTAGCTGTCTGGATTGGCAGGCAGGTTGTGAGCTGGAGTGAATGATGTCTAAAGAAGATTAAAGGCAGATTTTAATCTTGGAGCCAAATACAAAAAGTGACTCACATCAACATGGATTTTTATAAGATTGTGTTCTCAGTGTGTTAAATTAAACTCACACAACAACTAAGTGATTTTTCTCAAAGCTCCAACGTTTTCTATTTGCTCAATGTAATGTGACGTAGATCTGTTTTAAGAAGTGCACGTCACGTTCGCCATCGCCTCCAACATTAGTGATCACACTCCTTCATCCTTAAGTTTATTGTTGTACCCCTTCATTGTTGTATATAGTATTTTCAGTGTTTTTTAATCGTTTTGATAATCACCTCACAGGTTAGCCAGTTAGCTCGCCTTGCTGACAACTAAAATGAAGAAAAGGACTATCAAGTTTGTTACGTGCCCAGTTCATGAGCAATGGTGTCAAACTGTTATTACGGCAAGCAAGGCCTGCCAAACGGACAACCGCAGTTCGAGTCACACCAGTGGATAACTTTAAGGACTCAGCAGATATTTCGAGCTGTCTGTGGCGAAAAAAAACACTATTTTCTACGGGAAGTCGGGCCAAAACAGGTATTTTAAGCCAACACATGATGTTTCCTCACCAAGTGTTTTATGTGCCTAAACCTAACCAGAGCACAGACACTGTTGCAACGAGAGAGAAATAGAAAATTCAACCTAAACAAACGTAAAGTTGCAACATAAAGAAACGTTCAGTTTGAACTCATATGTGCTTCTGCAGAAATGTACTTGGCTGACATTTATTCTGGAGATTGGGTCGGACATGCAGGCTTTAGAGTCCGCTCACCTCTTTGGGCATGTTTCTGGGGAAGAAGAGGTACGGCAGCGCAGTGAGGAAGAGGAGGCAGGACGCCACCAGGAAGCCGAGCCACCAGGCTCCCACCCAGCGCAGGTCCTTCGAGTCCAACTTGATCTCATCTGGAAAAAGAAGAAAAGTAAAGACTGAACTCTCGTCTGTTATCAAACAGAAAAAAAACAAAGAGGAATGAAAAGGCAGCCTGAACTATACAAAATATTATGACGAATAGTTGATTATCTTTTTACAGAGCTTGAGTCTTAGATTCAGTGAACCTTGAGTGTCTTTATGAAATCTGACTTGTTTTGACATCTGTTTCCCAGTTTTATTTATTTTATCAGCGTAGTCATGTTGCACCAGCATAACCCTGCTTCAATTAAACAAACCGATACTACAGACTTAACATAAGGGTGAACTGTTGACTCATCTGATCTTAATGGTTAAGGTTTGGCCGCATCAGCACAAACTCATACTTGGTTCAGGACGTCACCTGATCACCAGGTTTTCAAACTGTGAGGCTCCTCTCCAGGAGGCTTCAGAGAGCAAGACGGCTGGTAAAACATTTATGGAGTTTTTGACGGTCCACCGGGATTTGTCCCGTTATGCCAGATGGCCGGTTCATCACTCAACTGTGGGTGAGAAAGGGGGGAGAGGTTCTGTTGCGACAACACAGCGACATGTTCGAACACAAAAGATCTGAGCAGGTGTGAATGCTGCTTGGCTGCTTTGTTGGATGTCTGCCTGAATTTGAAACTGACTCGTGAGAGCTGCTCTCATCTCCAAACCTGCAGGTCGACTTCAGGAGCAGGAAGATGTCGTAGAGCTGAAATCAAACCGGCTCTGATCACCGTTCTATTACCGGCATCTACTGTATATCTTTGACTGTATCACTGCAGCATGTTACCTACATGAGTAGCCTACTGCATGTTCACGTATACAGTAACAGAAGACAACAGTACCAAGCTTTCCATATACCCCAATTGAAGCACAGTCGCAACCATAAAGTTTACGTTTTTAAAAGTGAATTATCAATTTGTATAGGTTTATTACACTGTAAGGCATTAATATAAAACCACTGAGTATCACATACATGAAACTTAAAGCTGAAGTATACACACTGACTCATAGATCACTGCTTGTTGAATAACACAAAGATAGCTAGCTGAACACGCCAATATCGCTGCCGTGTCACATGACCGCTCAAAAATTCATTTATTACAAAATCAAACATAAAATAATTCAGATGTATTTTTTTCTCCTCCACAACCTGAGAGAGTTTCAGAAGCAGAGCGTTTTGTCTGCTGATTTGTTGACCATGATCCCTTTTCTTTGATTCTTCTGCTTCCACAACGGTTAAGTACGGGACATAGTTAACAGCGAAGTAATGTGACAGTCTGTCATCATCATCTAGTTGTGTTAAGAAGGCTCAGTCCCTTGTTATTTTATTTATTGATGAATTATTTTGAGGTAATTCATATTTGTACAAGACGTTTTTTATCAAGACATAGTTTCATTTTGCACACAGCAAGAACAGAATAATGTGTTTTCCCAATGCTGGGAGTTAACTGGTGAAGTTATATGACCTACTTCTCTGAGCACATTTTGGCTCTTGCCACACTGGATGTTTGAGTTGAAGCTCACCAGCAGCCAATTAAACAACACACATCATGTTGGTGAGTCACATCACATTAACAGATGGTTTAGTAATAAAGAATAAAGAAAGAGAAAGAATAAAGAGCTGCTGAGTCACTAGTCCTTTAATCCTCAGTGGCCACACACGTTCACGCACACAAACGTTTTTACCTTCATCCTCGTGAAGACAGGACAACGTCCTCACGATTAAACATGTCCTCAGTTCTCAGGTCAAAGTTCACACACACACACACACACACACACACACACACACACACACACACACACACACACACACACACACACACACACAAATGCACCACCCACAACAAAAGAGTCCTACACAAACAAACACGTTCTCCCAAACACACATATTATCCATGCATGCATAAACACATACACTCATTTTGTCCACACACACATACACACACATGCTGACTTGCACAATCACCTCTTGCCTCCATTCACACACCCGACCTGGTATCAGGAAATAAGCTTTTGTTTGTACAAGCCTTTAAAAGACAGTCAAGCTCCATTAATCTCAGAGGCACCAACACGACCAGTGTCTCAGTTTCACTGAACATCAACCAACTTTCACTCTGTGGCAGAAATAATGAGCCCAGAGACGCTCTGAGTTTCTGCTGATTGTGCAAAGATTGAAGCTATTAATCATCTTTTTATATGAAAATAAAGTCTCAGATCTACGTTGATGGCAGCGGCCTGGTCACCTAACATTAAGAAGTCAACAGAGAAAACCTTCTCCTGTATACTTTAGTGATGAATTCTGAATTTTCCAAAAGAGTACGTTTATTTGAAGACATCATCATCAGGTGTTCTGAGTGAGAACGATGAATTGGGACGGGTTTTGCTTTAACGTGGTTGTGGGCTCGTCTGATCGTCTGGTCCATTTTACGCGAAGGAGTTTGTAGTAGGTATTGAACTGATTGTAAGTGCTGTATCGTAGGCAATTGGACATGATACAGCACTTAGAATAACCATGACCCTGATGAACCTTCATCAACGTACTGAACTCATGTTTGTGAGTATTTGAGCTTTGTTTCGCCTTGAGTGACATTAATTGGCTTCGTGACTTCGTGACAGAGCTTTTTGATACGGGTCCAAAGTTGTGAATGAAGGTGTTGTCCAGGTGCCGTTGCTGGGTTTGTGAGGTGGTTACTTGGGGATTCCTTCTTGTGTGCCATGGTTACTCATTTGTTTCCAGTAGCGGGAAATGTGCGCTTTTGTTTGGGAGCTTGTTTTGTTTTGCGTGAGGTTCTGGAGTTTTTTCTTCTTCCTTAGTTGTGTGGGAAGTAAAAATCAATGTGATTTAAAGTAACGTGATGTGAACTTGTGTTCCCAGGTTAAGCAACGCGACCCATTTGGGTTTCGTCTTGTTTGTTGTTTTACTAGTGCTCAGGAGGACATCCATGGTTCACGGTGAGTCGCCAGTTTCTGGTTGTTGCCCCCCCTCGCTGCATGAAGACCGGGGTCGAGTCTAGGTAGGTAGATCATGGTTAGGCAGTCAGCTAGAGGGGAATGCTTGTTTTGCTGTATACCATAGTCTGTGGTTTGTGCACCAGTCTAGTTGTCACTGTTCATTAGATTCATTCAACGCACACTGGAGTACGTTTGGAGAGCACAGAATTGTGTTTTTGCTTCGCCCTCGGAGGGTTAGGTTTAGGTTTAACAGGTCCTGGTCACGCTACACCAAGTCAGCAGATGTATAACAGCCCTGAGTTAAAACAACACAAACGGCTGCGTTGGTTGAGTGTTGCTTCAGGTTACAGTGAAAAAATGAAACACGATCCAGGAAGTTCAGTCTGAGTAACTGATCCATGAATCTGAAGGTTTATCAGAGGCCAAAACACTCCACAGAGGTGTGTGTTACGCAGACAGAAGTTTCTAACTCTGGAAAGTTTTCACAGTGGCAGTTTAATTATTTCTTTTCTTTAACCGGGATGCTCTTTAGGTAAACAGTAGAGATACATTTAATTTTTAATCACGTGACAAAATAATCTACCTGTAATGTCTGCTCGCACATATCTAATTGGCCGACAGAGCACCTTGCTGGGTCGTGTGGTTTTTTGTTGCAGTCAGCCTCGTTGTTGAGCCCAGATAATCCTGTTTTTTCAAGATGGCTCACTGAAGAGTCATTTCCTGTATCTGTGCCATGTTTCACCACTGCCCCGCCTCTTTTGGGCACAAGCAGCAGGTCCTGAGTCTTTTCACTCCAAAGAGAGACGTGAACATGAGTATAACAGATTCCTTCACTGCGTAGTCACCAACACTACACTCACTAGTCACCAACACTAAAATGGCATTTTTCAGATGGAGAAACAAGTTGACTTTGAGACCAGTGTCGCCCTCAGCAAGACCCTCTCGCAAGATCTGGAGCTAGCATATTAAGATAGCAGATAAAAATTTGCAGCTACATGAGGCACAATCATTAAAATTTTGACTGTGTGAGTGTTTTTTGTTTTGAAACGGACAAACAATAGCTCTCAGTAATGTGTTAGTTTTAGAGACCACAGTGCTGCAGGGATGACGTACTGTATTTTAGTTTGCTAACCTGGAAGTTAGCACTGCCCTGGTTTCCTTGACAAAAAGCTTATGGGATCATTCAACTGGATTTGGACAGGGCTGAAACTGGTCTGAAGAATTCAAAGGGTGTAGCTGCGAAACGTGATGAAGCGCGATGATCTAACTGATCAAAGGTGAATTTATTTTTTATGCACAAGAAAAATAAATCATTAATAAATTAATAATTGCCCATGAATACAATACACTTTTCAAAGATTTCCTCAATGTCAAATCATTTCTTGCAAGTTGCTTCCTTCTTGCGCAGTTGTCGTCACTCAGTGTGAACGCCCTGAGGGCCGAGTGCTGCTGCTGCACGTCTGTTTCCCACATGAACAAAAAGAGGTCGGGCAGGTTGTGAGGTGTCAAATGAGTAAACAAACACTGCAGCCTCTGAACCAAAGTGACTCTGAGCTACGATCAAAATCACTCAGCGTGGTCTGAAAGAATTAGGTCGAACTGCTGTACAAATGTTTCTTTATGCTGTGAATCATGGTTCTTAGAAAGAAAATCGGAAATCAGAATCGGTCAGAAAAGTTGCAATCGGTGCCAGGCCCGGCCTGTCTGCTCTGCCTAGTCCAGAGACACTACTGCAGTGAAGAGCTGCTCTGGAGGATGAGTGACTCGGATGAAGACCCGGAGAGAGGCTGAAGAGGTCATTGTGTTTACAGGGGAAACAGCTGATAAATTACTGTATCAGAACACAACCAGAGGTATATGTTGACTTGGACTCACCTTGTGGATGTTTTTTTTTATTTCACTTGTCTCAGTCTTTCGTCCTGTCTAATTCTTGTTGGGTTTTTGACTCAGACTTATTTTCCAAAGTGTCTTTGTAGCCAAGACAAACCACATCTTTAGCTACATATCCTCGTGTCAGACCGGCAGTGTTATGCACAAATATGTAGAATTTCGTACTTAACATTTAACTATGTCCAACAATGTTGAGTCTAGTTTTTAATTTCTATTTTCTCTCACTCGGAGTTGTAGTCAGTAATGCAACAGGTTTTGGCAGATTTATCTTGTTTATTGTTTATTAAACTGTATCTCAACCATGAAAAACGAACAGTGAGACAACAGGAAGAAGAATATTAAATGGACATTGTTTTGTTTTTCCATTTAGAACCTGCACTGACTTAAACTTGACATGTAACGACTCTTGAGTTAAATCAGATGTCAAATAACTTCACACCAGATGTGCAAAAAGGTTCAAGCAGTGGAAACCTTACGTACTTACTGAACACCACATTACTTAACCACAACAGCGTGAATGTTATTTCCTTGTAGCTTTAAAAACTCCGTCAGTTATTTGTCTTCTTTAGCTGCAGCTCTGTTTTTATAGCTGGTACTGAGGAAATGACCAACATTAATCAGCTGTAACTGTTTTTACTTCACACTTAAACACACTGAATCCAATAAAACTAGAAGCGGCTGCCGCATACAGGAAATCCTCCTCACTCGAGATCATGTCAGTGTAACTGTGAATCATCAGAGCAGTGTGCCTCCTCACCTTTGGAGAACTTGTCAAAGTCGACATAAAAGCGCAGCATGAGTGAGCCGGTGATGAAACCAAAGGCCGGGCCGATGGAGGTCACGGCGAGAAGGATGCCTGAAAAACACAAATATTTCAGTATCTTGCATTTTTTTTAGTGCATTGTGTAACTTTAACAACTGTACTGTCAGATTTATCTTTGAGTAAATGCTTTAGTATTTATTCAGTAGTATTTCAGTTGAGTATTTTATTCTATTTCATTTTTCTCTTAGTACATTCCTAACCTGCAGTGCACTGTTTGATCAATAAAGGTGAATCTTATCATCTTATTCAAACTAAAGAGTTGTTGTCTGCTCCCAGATCTTCAATCATAACTTGATTCAGTTATTAATACATTGATTCTGTGTATTATGTGAAAGTTTTGTTCTTATTGGATTGAATCCAAACTCACAATATATTATTGAAATAAAAATGCTGTGACAGTCAATGAACAAGTAATTCTTAGTTCTGATTTGTGGATCGGGCTCAGCTTCAGACTCGTTCCAGGAAACCAATAAAAACAGGTTTGTTGAGTAAGCAGAGAGCCTGCAGATTCCACTGGCTGGTGTTACAATGCAGGACGTGCACATGCTGCAGGGAGGCTGCAAACACCGTCAGATACATCAGTTTTATCCCATCAAACCTTCTGACAGAGGTTTATTCACATGTTTTGGGGTGATCACATGACCTTCTTTTGTTCTGTTAACTTCTCCTCACATGGTTTCATTTATTTTTTAACGAAACACAGCTAAACTTCAGTATGTGGTCCTGCTGGCATGGAAAATGTGACCTCACCAAATTAAATGGTGACATTAAACAAAGTTTCCATCCTCCAACATAAAAAATACCACACACGCCAACCTTTAACATGTAATTATGACCAGGAAGGAGTTATGTTTCACAGAGCTGTTATGTAACGGAGGGCCTCAGGAGAGACAGAACCGTGTGAGGAGAACAGACGTGACCCACGCTGCGTTTAATGCCCATTTACTGTGCCAGAAAAAGATTTGGGTTCTGTGTCCATGTCCTGTGTGCTCAGGAGGCTGAGATGAAGCAACAACAATGTGTTGACTGCCCCTTGGAGGTTTGGGTTCTGTTTGGGTTTTTTTGCCGTAGGGACATCAGAACAAGGAGGATGTGGGAGCATGACATGACCCATAGGAGACAAAAATAGGGTGAATATTATCGCCTAGGCCAGAAAAAAAAGGCAAAGAGCGAAGGTGACGTCATCAGCGCCTCTCTGAGATTTGCAATGATTTATTGACTTTACTCAGAACTTGAATCAGAACTGGACTGTTTGGATGAAACATGATTAAGTGTTTTCTGATCAGTCGTACCAAGGTAGAGCGGTGAGTTCTTCTTGCTGGCATAGTCGTCGATGTAGGAGATGCCGAACGGCTGGATGGGGACGGCTCCGATACCCAGCAACAGCTGACCCAGCAGCAGAAGAGGGTACACCACCCGCTGGGCGGGGCTCTCCTGCAGGGTGCAGCTCTGATTGGAGGATAAGGTGATGAGGGTGCTCTCTGATTGGCAGAGGCCAAAGCTGTTATCACTGGAGGCTGTCGGGGAAACAGAGAAGAAGTGAGTTTAACAATGTGTTCAAGTAAACATGCTCTGATGTTACCACTAGTGGGACAAGAAGAGTTTTTCTGGAGGGCGGTGGAAAGTTGTCATGTTGACAATAAACTCGGAAGCTGTTACTGAGGTAATACATTAAGTGAGGAGTAGGGTAATTTTCTCATAAGCTTACATACAGTAACTGCTATCAATTAAATGATGATATCATCAGAAATGTGGGAGGTAATGTGGCTGTTAGTTGGTGCTCCTGTCGCTGGGAAGCCCGCTGAGCCCAAAGTGTCCAATTGTGTTCAGAACAACCATCACACTTTTTCTGACAGTTTGATGTAAAATGACTTATGTGGTTTGGAAGTTGTGGGACAGGGAGCAAGTTGAATGTTAATAAAAATTGGAGAAAGGCTCAAACCTGCATTAAACTGTAATGTGAGAAGTTTAAAATAATATGAGAAAGTGGCAGTTTGAATGTATGAAGGATGAAGCTGATTCAGTCATCAGATTTCGAGGCGCTTTGTCATGAACTGAAGTGTCATGTGAACAACTTTTGACCTGTTGGTTGTTAAATGAAAAGTCAGAGGATCATCAGAGTTATTAAGATACACGTCTGGATCATGAATGTCTGAACCAATTGTTGTTGAGATTTTTATTTCAGAAGAAAAACTGATAAAAATCCTCTAAGAAGTCACTGAATCTGCAGAAGAACATTAAAGGATAACTACCGTTTTTTACAACCTGGACCTTATTTCTAGCAAAATATATTATCATTTACTCACCCAGATAACTTTGGTGTCATTCGGCGTCGTTCGGACGAAATTAGATCCAGTGTAGCGGCGATATATCCATATAATGGGAGAGACGGGGCAGCGACACACAGCCTCTATATAACACATTATCTGCCACGAAACTAGTTCATTTCATCAATATTTTGTTATGAAATGCTAGCGCTATTAGCCTCTGAGTCCGGGCTCGTCTGTTGTCAACATCCGGGGTCTGTAGGCTGATCTACTACCTCTGACCTGGAAGATGTCGTCTCTGAGCTGCGCGCGCACCCGCGACAGCGCGGCTTGTTTACCTGTAGCTGCTACTGCTAGTTTGACCCCGGATGATGATAACGGACGAGCCCGGACTCAGAGGCTAATAGCGCTAGCATATCGTAACAAAATATTGATGAAATTAACTACTTTTGTGGAAGATAATGCGTTATATAGAGGCTGTGTGTCGCTGCCCCGTCTCTCCCATTATATGGATATATCGCCGCTACACTGGATCTAATTTCGTCCGAACGACGCCGAATGACACCAAAGTTATCTGGGTGAGTAAATGATCATATATTTTGCCAGAAATAAGGTCCAGGTTGTAAAAAACGGTAGTTATCCTTTAATACATATACCATTATAGGACAACAAATGTAGATGTGTACTGTCTATATGTCTGTGCATGTGTGTGCATGTGTGTGTGTGTGCGCGTGTGTGTGTGTTTAATCTCACAGCTGATGCGGTCGGTGTAGTCGTACTGTCCGCTCAGGAAGTGCGGCATCGCCATCAGCAGTGAGGCCAGGCAGGCCAGCAGGGCTCCGCCTCCAATGAAGCGCGGCCGGTGGACTCGACTCCCGAAGAAACTCACGAAGACGATGAGGATCGTGTTTCCCACCTGGACACACAACACACCAAGGTTTATGTTGACAGGTGTAGGTGCTGTTGTCTGTGCAGATTAGGGTGGAAGGTTTTCCTGTGATTCTCAGTTTTGTCGTACTAAAGGACCATTTTGAGGTATTTGTACTTTACTGAAATGTATCCAAGTTTTGCTACTTCATGTGTTTACTCCGCTACATTTCAGAAATATTGTATTTATTACAATTCACATGAGAAAGTGTCTCATACTGACCTCGTTAAAGGCAGCCAGGAGCCCAGACTTCTGGCTGGTGAGGCCGTAGCGTCGCTCGATGGTGGTGATGGAGCTTTTCATGTAGCCCGACACCAACAGCTGCGCCAGCTGCAGCAAACTGTGGCACAACACAAAGAACTGCAGAGAGAAGAAGAAGAAGAAGAAGAAGAAGAAGAAGAAGAAGAGGAAGAAGAAGAAGAAGAAGAAGAAGAAGAAGAACCTCATGATAATAAATCAAATTGCTGAGAGATGCAGAAACAATAAAGACGAAGAAGTGAAATCACTTTTCTTTTACGTTGAGCTCATCACAGTTATGTGACACGACCAGGGGAGAGGAAATGTTTACATGTGGAGACTCAGAGAACAATACCAGGATGGACTTCAGGAAGTGAAGTTTCTCTTCAGACAAAGACACAAATCTGCTCAGCTGAAGGCAACAAAACAAAACCCAAAGATTACAGAACCTTCCAGTTACATTCAGAGAAACCCACTAACTCTGATCTTACGGTCTGTTCACATCTTGTTTGGAGAAGTTGTTTCCTGATCTGGACCTTCATTTTTAATACTGTGTAGAAAAGTGTGATAAGTATAAAACATTGTATCAATCAAAGATGTGCACACACACATTATTAAACGACTGTCACATGTCTGTTCCTGATGTGTAGATGTTGAGGTTGTTCACTGCTGTGACACTCTCACTGCTTTCTGTTTACAGTTTCTATTTCTGCCTCTGGATGCTGAGTGCAGGCCCGGTCACAGCTGTGCCTATATTTACACACATTAGTCCGAAGTACAAGTTGATAAACTCAACTCACATTAAACACACAAACTGTTGATAAGTGAAGGCCCTGGAGCGTTTCACCCACCGGCTCAGCTCATCTGGGCACATCTCAACACAGACCACACTCAGATGGTCTGGACAGGGTGGTCTCGCTTCACCTCCGCTTGAACTCTGGAGGAGTTTCTTTACAGTCAGAATGAAATGGACCCTGCCTTTCACAACAACTTGCTCCCACATTGCCTGTGGGCGATTTCACAACTGATGTGCGAGATTGTGGTGGTACCAAGTGTAAACCCAGTGGTATGCAGACTACAGAGGTGGGAAATAATGAAGTACAATTACTTTGTTGCCGTACTTCAGTAGATGTTTCAGGTATCTGTACTTTACTCGAGTATTCCTTTAGACTTTCCCTCTCTACATCTGAACACAAATATCTGAACTTTCTCCTCCTCACATTCTTAAAACAGGCTCGTTACTTTAGTTTGATGCATTTGAGGTGAATTATGGTTCAGGAACAGCTGGGACAAATCCCACTGATTCTACCTTTAACTTTAATAGTCTTTGAATTATATTAATATGACGTGAGCTTCAGTTAGCTTTGACCACAAATGTCCTTCAGAGGGAGACCTTTTACTCCGATACTCTGAGTACATGTCAGAGCCTGTACTCTATTACTTTTACTGGAGTAAAGAAGTTGAATCAGTACTTCTACTTTTACCAGAGTCTGTTTTTACTTGAGTTTACTGAGGAAATAAATAAAGTGCAGACGTAGGGTCATTTTCTCATCAGCTCACATACAATCAGACGTCTTTTTGCCCTGCTGGACATCAGGAAGACTGCCGGTTTAAGGCTCTTCCACATTGGTTTCACTTTTCAGACCAAAAAGCTCTGTCTCTATGTTTTTCAGTCGATGGGTGGTATGTGCTCCAACAGAACTTCTAATAAAATGCATCAGGACATAATTTCTAGTTGGAACTGGATCCTCTGTTCTTTTAATGAACACTGATTTACTGACCACATAAACACAATGAAAACAATTAGCAACACACGCTGCTGGTGCTCCACAGCGAAGAAGGAAAAAGAAAGCGAGGGAGGCGCTTTGAGGCAAATCTTCCTGGTAATGTTTCTGACCAATGACAGAACAGCTTGCATGCACACGGCATTTGTTTACACCTAATGAACATAAACGAATCAATAATTATGTCACATTAGTTCCTGAATCAGAACAAAGCTAAAGAACTACAGCTCTTACTCTGATCGTAGTTCATCGAACACTGAATGTGAAGCAGAGACAAACCTTGATGTTGTTGAAGAGACTCCGGTGTCGGGCAGGAGGTCGCGGCTCCGCGGGGTCAGAGTTCATGTTGGCCCCCATAATTAAATTTTCACCACAGAGAGACTGAAGAACAGATCAACGCCTGTAAAAGACAAAGACAGTCTGTCACAATGTGAACACACTCTGATATCTACGTGTTGGCACATGTTAGCACACACAGTGACGTCGTAAGTTTTTACTGCAGTCAGAAATGCAGTCATTTCAACATTAACACGACTGCTCAGCTCCTCCTGTTGTTACAGTAACTTTAATGGCATGAAGACTTGATGTTGAACACCACTAAAGCCTACAAACACAAGTTTTCTGTTTGTTTTACTCATTCAGGTCTCGCACACTCCTGACTCATGTGCTGTCGTGTGTTTACACAGAAAGAAAGAGTGAAAGTTGACGGTCCTGTGAAGTCTGGACAGAAGCCAGGAGGAAAACTACTGCAGGGTCAAAAACAAGACCAAGACGGAGTCAAAAGGTTTTATGAGGGTTTAAAGAGATCAACAACCGCTGATAAGAGCAGGGAGGGTCTGGACTGAGCCGAGAGCCGTCCATACAGTATCTATATATCCACTTATCCCTGCAGGCTGATATTGGGCAAGAGGCAATGCAGAGTACACCTATTCATCACAGGGCCGACATATTCAGACAAATGCCTGGAGGAAACCTACACAGACATGAGAAGGGCATGCAAACTCCACACAGAAAGGCTGGTTCGACCCTCCTGCTGTGCTACAAAACAGAAAAATAAGTCGCAGATTTATTTTATGAGCCAGGTGGACCAAAAGTTGCAAACTTACTCTCCCATTATGTCTAACAAACAAAATCCATTCATTTGCAACATTTCAAAACTACATCTTAATCATGGTCTGCTACAGAAACATAATTGTCTTCAGAGATGTTTCAATCTCCTGCCCAGGGACTACAGATGTAAATTAGCTTGACCACTAAATAAATAAACACATGTATTTTGGAGGTTAGACAGTTTGCAGGAGTTACATGGTGCCACGATTCAACAAGGTTAGACTGAAGCACTCCTTTGTGCATCAGTCTATCCTCTAATTAAACATGGAGCTTCATCCCAGAGTAAATGCACGTTAAGGCTAAGATGTATGTTGTCGTCTGTGATTGTAATGTGTCCTCTGTGATTGTAATGTGTCCTCTGTGATTGTACTGTCATGTTGAACTGTATGTACCCTTGTGTTTCATGTGGTGTCTATCTTGTGATGTTTCTGTGGAGCAGCTGTGAATGCAAGACAAATTTCAGACCCCAGTCTGACAATAAAGTGTGGGTCACCACTGCACCAACGCTCTCCGCCCACTCTTATAAAGTAATGTAAACACAGCTTGTGTTAGTTTGACTCTTTTGTCCTCTTATTTGTAACTTATTCATTTAAGCCAGCAGTGTTTGTGAAAAATGTAAATGCACTCAGCGATGTTTGAAAGACCCAGAGAGATGCTGAAGCCAGCAGCTTCCATTTATGTTTGGATTAGAAACTCATCCAGATGCTTTTACAACATAAAACATAATGCTACTGAGCTGCACACACTGAGGCTAATGGCATGCTAGGGGCTCTGTTACCACCTTTTCAACTGAAGAGAACCAAGTGCTGGTTCTGGGCTGGTGCTTGTGCTGGTTCAGAGTTATTTCAACCTGCAAACCTTTTAAGAACCGCTTTGCTTTTCTGTGGGCATGAGAGCTACTGTAGAGTCACGTCATGACGTCGCCGTATACATCGCTGTTTCCCCAGCATTGCTAGGAACAACTACGGCGACTGCATCGACTCTTTACAAGTGCTGCTCCTGGATTTGCTGGCCTGCTTTAGCATCCGAACACGACTTGTCCAACGCATTTGTGCTGCTCGTCATGAGAAGAAAGGTAATAACCTGCCAGTCTTCTGAACACTGATTCTAAGCTTAGCCTTGATAAGCTCTAGCCTTTAGCTAGTGATCTACATATAGCTGTGACTGCGCTGGTATCGATCCAATGCAGTAAAGAAATCTAATGAGCTGAAGTCTCGTATGTGAGGTTGTACTTGTTGACAATACTAACATGCTGGTGTTTATCAGGTATAATGTTTACCATGTCAGCCGTGTTAGCATGCTGATATTTTCTGATTCACAATAAACACAAACTACATCTGAGGCTGATGGGAATGTCGGAGGATCATCAACATAAATACCTGAACCAGATTTAATGACAATCCATGCAGTAGTGCAGTTTTTACCAACATGGTGGATCAACTGCTGCTGCTAGCATGGCTAAACATATCAGAAACATACAAAAAACTGGAGACTGTCACTGTGAAGGAAAGAAAACTGTTGATGTCTACACTTCAACAAGGTACAATGAGAGACAGATTATATAAGCTGCTCAAAAACTAAACTGCATCTCACAGAAACATTAGTATCAAACTGGTTTCTTCACATCCCACAGTACAGTGCTAACACAAACTACAAGGCCACAGAAAAGGAAAGAAAACACTAGAACAGAAAGAGAAAGTCAGGAATCAACATCAGATGAGCAGCAAGGAAGAAAATCTTATCAGCAGGGGAATGTCAACAAAATGAATACCTTAGCTGCTGGATCTCATCAGAGAGCAAACAAAACTGGACGACCTCGCACTCCCACTATAGCAGGACTGATGCTGCTTTCCAGTCAGTGTCAGAGGTCAGACTTCCCATTTGAAATTTCCAAATTCCAACCTCTGAGTGACACCAAAAGAAAAACATGGCTGACGTTTACAAAATGATGTCCCTTTTGTGAGTGTTCACAGGAGTGAATCACCAGCAGTGCCCCTCGCATTAGAAGCAAAACAGAGGAGTGAAAGCAACACAAAGGGAAACAGATATAATTACACTGTTTATTTTACAGCACTTTTATATTTAGAAATGTGAGGAACATGAGAGGAATCACTGAAACCATCATTCAAATGTGCAGTACTTCACTTCTGCCACTAGGGGTCGCTTAATTAAAATACTGAAAACGTAGTCAGTAGCGGAATCACAGCAGCGGTTTAAAATCAACCAGTGCTGATTAAAACTTATCTGATATCTCTTCACTTGCTGACGTACCAACTGATGTCAAAGCAACCAGCGCCGGATTAACTGGACACATAACTCCCGGCAGACTGTATTTTTTCGGGCCCCTGTCTTGAGTTTGATGGCATAAATACAATCCTTGAACAAGTATGTTAGATGTTATTTAAAGTCTGCAGTTACAGATTTTTCTTTGTATGAACAATGTTGGATAAGTACACAACTCAACAATGTACACTGCCGGCCAAAAACAATAGTCACACACTCTCGTATTTCGCTGGACCGCCTTCAGCTTTGATTACAGGACACATTCCCTGTGGCATCATTATGATCAGCTTATGCAATGTTCAACATTTATTTCCGTCCAGAGTTGCATTAATCTTTCTGCAAGATCTTGTACTGATGACGGGAGAGTCGGGCCGTCTTCTCCAGCACATCCCAAAGATTCTCAGTGGGGTTCAGGTCTGGACTCTGTGGTGGTCGACCCGTCTCATGCTCCCTGAACCACTCTTTCACAATTTGAGGGAAAACCTGCTCATTCAGTACATTCAGGTCGTCAGCTAACCTCATTTTTTGGGCACATAATGTTACTGAACTTGAACCTGACCAACTGAATCAACCCCAGGTCATAACACCATAACACACAGTCCGATCTTTATGCTCCCTCACACACTGAAGCTTTTTTTCAGATTAGCCTCACTGATAGGTGGTTTTCTTAAGGCTACGCAGCTATTTAGTCCCAATCCCTTGAGTTCTCTTCACATTTCACAATATTGTGAAACATCTTAATCACTGCAGTAATTATCCAAAGGAAGTTAAATCCAGGTGGTGACTTTTTTTCAGCCAGGCAGTGAATATAACAAAGGTTTGGTCATTAAGACATATATATATATATATATATATATATATGTATATATAGAGCAGCATCTGGAGGCGGTTATGAAACTGCAGCGTGGTCTGTGACAACTGAATCTGCTGTTTTCTCTGTGAACTTCACTTCACTGTTGGAAATCTGTATTTTAAGCCTCCTGTCAGTCACTCTGTGGGTCAGACAGTCCAGACATTTGCAGCAACATGACTGAGAGTCACTGTGGGACGCAGAATGAGTGAGACTGCCGCATCACTCTGAGCTCAGTTTGGTGAAGGTGGTCTACAAACCAGAGCGCGTTTTAATTTAGCTTCACGTGGTCACAGATCATTACGATCTGCTGAGGACTCATTTCATTGGTGTTAAAAAAGGGGCATCAAACCTTAAAAACATCTGTTTTCATTCAGTTTAAACTAGAATTACTGTGTTAATATTAAACTTTAAGTTTGAGATTATGTGATTTTTGTACTTGGCGAAACAAAAGTGCAAAAAATATAAAACTGCGAGCTTGTTGAGTGTTTGCCTTTTTATAAAAACATATGTACAGTAAATACTTAGTTACTTCCCAACATTGACTGTCATGCTGAAAAAACCAAAACAGCAGCAGCTTCCATTCATGAATCAACTCAGCAGTCAATAAATCAGATTATTCACTCTCCTTTTAAACTTCCTTGACACTTTGCATTGTTTGATTTTAGTTTGCAAAGAAAAACAACCAGAAACTTTCTTGCTTTTACAAACCAGCTCTAATGAAGCAGATGAGTCTCAGTAAGACAGAAGAGACAGAAATGATTCATTCAGACTCACTGTGAACGCAGCAGCTCGCCTCAGTTTCTGCGATTTCCTGTCGTGGTGATCTACCAAAACCATTGAGTCCTTCCAGCAGCTGACAGTCCTCCAGTTCTTTCGGCCCACAGCCGAGGGCGGAGGGAGGAGAGAGGAGAGGGGGAGGAACTGGAATTTGAACCCTAAGTGGTGAAGCGCTTGAGAATGAGAAAAAGAAAAGAGGAAGGAGGAAGGTGAGCTGCAGGAGTCTTCAGACCCACGTATATAATCTTACAGCCTGAGACCAGAAACCCCCCAAATGAATCTGATTAAAGAAGGTTGATTGTTCTTCTTTAAGTTTCTTTTTACAAGGACAAGTATATTGCAAAGCATGGATCATGGATCAAGTGTAATACTATGCCACGCCCCCCCCATGTATTTTTTTTATATACAGTTTATATATTTGCAAACTGTCTCCATTTAGACTTTGCTGAATTAGCTACTGCAGCTCCTGTTTGCAGTGCAGCCACTGGATTACTTTAATACTGATGAAAACTTAAAATCATGACGTTCATCAGGTTCTGATGCATCGGAATAAATGTACATTTCTGCAAAACCACAGATAAGTTAAAACTTTCCGTTTCTTTCGGTTCAATTTGAAATCTCTCTCCCGTCACGGCGCTGTGCTTATGGTCTGGTTAGGTTCAACCACTTGGTCAGAGTTAGGAAACATCATGATTTTGCTTTAAATACCTGTTTTTGTTTTGCTACAAACACGGCTGGAAAATGTCCCGACGTCTCGTCAACACTGTCCAGACTCTACTGCCACAAACACAACAGGAAACTACAGTAAAGTGAATAAAATAAGAAATGAATGATATTATTAACAGTTTATTACATCTGATACAACTTATTTTCATTACTGATCAATCTACTGATTATTTTCTTTATTAAATTGATTATTCTAGTCTATTAAGAAGAGAATGAAAAATCAGTGTTGTCTTCATTCTGACCAAAAGCCCCACATGTTAAAATGTAGCAACATTATCAAATATTTACTATTTTCACTTGAAAAATCACTTAAATGATTCTCAAAATGGTTGCTGATTATTTTCTTGCAGTTGACTAATCAATTAATGAACAAATGATGATTTTAATAATAAATAATAAATAGCGGACACTAAGAGCAGAGACAGACAGACAGACGGGACACATTCATTAATAATCTATGAGGTGAATGTTAAATGAGGAGCGAAGCAGCAGAGTGACTGAAACACAACAACTCATTTTATCTGCTGACTTCTTGGAAACAGTTTGAGCGTTTGTCTTCAGGACGACAGAAGAAAATCTGGCGGTTGTGTAGTTTTGTGAGCAGCAGGTGGAGCCAGAGTCACATCAAATCCTGGATCACCTCCTCAGGTTGTGTCACATTTACCTCTCTGTCTGAGAAGTAACTGACGATCAGTGGTGGAAAGCACATTAACTTTCACTTGAGTTTCTATTTATTGCCACTTCATACTTCCACTCCACTACAAATTATTGCACTTTTTACTTCACTACATTTAACTGACAGATTCAGTTATTGGTGACTTTTCTTTGGAAGAGGCTTGATTTGTTTAATTTGGACAGAGGTGGAAAATAAAAATGGCACCAGCAGAAAGTAATGATGCATCTAAGGTGAAACGCTGCTTAAGATTACAATATATATATATGTGATTCAGATTTAACGTATAATGACACCTCCATAACTTGCTGTAATAAAAACAAGAGCAATTTTTTTTTTTAAAGTTATAGCAATGTAATTTGTAAATAATATATTTTCAATCACTTATCTCAATTTAATGAAGTTTTCAGAGCAGCATCTGGAGGTTGTTATGGAACTAATACTTTTTTTGTTTTTGTTTCTTATGTAGAATCCCTTGTTATTCCTTATTTTTGCAGATTCTGGCAGACAGGCAGGAAGTCAGTCAATTAAGGGAAGTCGGGGTCCATAACAATACAGTACAGAACAATAGGTGTTTCCTTTTTGCACACGGTCCATCGTTAAGTTTCAACTTTGGCTCTCAAAGGGAAAAAGTTTGGGCTCCTCAGATTTAGAGGCACATAGAGGCCAACTAGAGCAGAATGAGTCTCACTTCATCTGACACCATGAACGGCCCTGCATCATGACCTCTCACACATCGGGCATGACATCATGTTTTATCCACCACAGGCGAATCAAACCAATGAAAACTCTGAACGTACAGTGAAGGAACAAGAATCACATTCTGTGGAGCTGCAACAGATGATTATTTTCATCATCTATCAATCCGTCTGTTATTCTCTACATGATCGATCAGTTTAGAAAATGGTGATAAATGTCGATCATTGTTTCGTCCCTCAAATGTCTTGTTTTGTCCACAACATTAAGATATTTAGTTTACTGTCACAGAGGAGGAAAGCAAACTTAATAGCCGACACCTACTTGATCAATCGTTGCAGCTCTGTGACTGGGAGGCAGGTGTCAACTCTGTCAGGAGCGTTCCTGCTCCCTTTAGCAATTATATCTTTGTAATTTTTAGATAACTACATACCTGTTTCTCCTGAGTTTGATCAGAACAGAAAAAAGACTAATGAAAAACGGTAAAAAGTTCCAACTTCTAATGGGAGTGAAACCCCCAGATCAGGTCGGATCAGATCAGGTCAGATCACTTCAGATTAGATCAAACAGTTACTTAGACAAACCTGATTTTGATGCCACAAACAAAGCTGCAAAATGTTCCGACGGTCGCCAACGTACCCAGTTTAGTCGTATGAAGTGGTCTGACACAGTGGCCTCTCGCTCGGCAGCCATCTTGTCTGGATGTAACGCCACAACCATCCCCTGGTCTGTTTTCTCATGAGAGGAGAATCAGCTCATACACATGTAGAAATGTTATGATATAAACGAGGAGATACATATTTGTGTCTTTCAGAAACGTACAACAGGAAACAGACAGAAAGATGGAAATAGAACTAAAGTCCAGCTTCACTGATTCAGCAGAAAAATATGATTATAAAGCATCAAATGTTTATTTCCATAAAGTGAGAGCAAGTCCTCCTGACCTTGACTCACAGCTGTACTCTCACACTGTAAAGATGGTCCTAACCTCACCAGGAGTAAATCATCTATCTTCCCTGTGATGACACACAGAGGATGTAGAGTAATGTTTGCTTTCTGTTTACATCCACTCAAACAGAAACAGGTTCAACATGAATCCATGAAAGACAAACCACAAGATTCAGAAGGGGTTTAGATAAAAAAAACGCTCTGATGGTGTTTCTGCTGTTTACAACACTTTCCACAACTTCCTGGAAAAAAACACAAGGTTTGGAGTTTTTACTGCCTGAACTCATGAAGCCACATCCGCTGAGACGTCTGAAAACTCTGATGAGTAAAAACCAGAACTGCCTCAAATCTTGAACAAGATGACTGAGGTGAAAACGGCTGTTTCTAAGCTACAAAGTCATTCAGATGTTAGTGAAGCTGCTGATGAGGCCTGCGGACAGAAACATCCTGCAGACACCAGATCAGCTTTCCACTTGTTTCAATGTACAGAAATCATGGCTTCATGTAGAAAAAAGATTAAAATCCAATCTTCTGTTCTTCAGGAATGTCTTGAATGACAAGAAACCACAGTGTTTTTCTGACCACAGTCTACATCTGAAACACACATAACTAACTGACCAGACAGGCAGTTTGGGAGATCTCATACCTCTGAGATTGAGGACAAATCTCCTCAAAACCGCTGTAATTTATTGAGTCATTACTTAACTGATCTCATTATTTTAACAAATTCCAGATTCGTCCAATTTGTGTGAAAGAGGAGTTTTGAGTCTCAGTCCCAACTTGTCAAATACTTAATAAAGACACTTTGGGATTGTACGTCGGTTCTGCTGCCATCCCAGAATGTCAGTATTTGACGAGTTGGAAAGTATTACAAATTGGACCTTTAAGAAAAAAGACACAAAAGACTATAAACTGATGACTCAACTGGCTGATTAATGACTTGATGTTGGATATTTGCAGGAAATGTATTGCGTGAAACCCGAGGAAGACCAGCTTACGTCATGGCTTTAGCTGAAAGGGACTAGGTGTGGGGCGATATGAAAGATTCAGGTCACGATTTATCCTGGCCAAAATAATTCACTAATTAATAACTTACTTACTACTTTTTATATGCGTATGATGAGGTTTGGAACCGTTTCTGCTTTTGGACTTACAAGACTTAAAGCTCTGGTCTACGATCTGAGAAAGGTTTGAAAAAAGCATCCCCCCCACACACACACCCCTCCCCTCTGTGCTCCTTAACCCCTCCCCTCCGAGCTTGTATCGCTCTCCCCTCGGTACCGCGACACACCCCCTCCGGCTACAAGCTTTTTTTTTCTCTTCAACGAACTTTATACGTCCCGCAACAAGCACCAAGAGCAACGAGCCGGCAGAAACCAAATACAGCCCAGCTTTGAATGCGGAGTAACGATGTCGGATTCATAGATAAAGTTATGACAATGCACGTTGAAACTCACGTAAATCTTGTAAGTCATTACAATGTCCACAGCTAAGCTCCACAGCCAAGCTAGCGTAACGTCATTAGCATGCTACAGCTACGTTACCTTACAGCTACGTAATAGGTTAGAACAGCTAAGTTAGCCACTTCTAAAAGTTATTGAGGGCCAAGAGACTAACAGATGCTGCCGTCAGCTTTCATCACAACGATCGCTTCCACATTGTGGCTGAAAAACAAACCTGTGTGAGTTTCAGAGCAGCTGTGTGTGTCCCTGGTGCTGTCTGAGTAGCACCAGACAGCAGCTAGGACACACACAGCTGCTCCGAGACTCACACAGACCGCGACACAAACGTGCCCGTAAACCGTAATCTCTTGTTTATGACAGATAAGACACACAAATACACACATCGTAACGCCTATATGATAATCCATCATATTGATTTAGCAAAGGCTTCGTTGAAAACAAACGGACAAGACCGGGAGGAGGGTTAGCAAAACAGCTGAGCAGTGACCGGGCGAGAGGTTGTTATGGAGAAATAAATCCGGACAAATAAGATAAAATCCGGAAATAAATCCGAAACCCCTCCGCTTCGCGTTGGGATTCATCCATCCCTTCATTCATCTTACTTGCTGCTTCATTTAGCTGCCACGAGCAAATAAATAGGCTGATTTGGTGTAAACATGTTAGCAATGTTAGCTTGTTGTTAGCTTACAATGCTAGCATAGAGGCTAACGTCTCCGTCGAACAAGTAAACAAGTGTTGACAACACTGCAGAGACAGACACCGTCTAATAACACAGAAACAAACTAACGGCAGCTTTCACAGTCATCAGCAGCATCGCCATGAAACTTATCTGTGTCACAACATCCACAATAGAGACGAAGGTTACCTGCTCAACAGAAACGCCGCTGTATCAGCACCGGGTCCATATCTTCACGGACCTTTCGCCACCGTTCAAACGATGACCCGATGTTTATTCGGTTTGAGCCCTCTTTGTTTCACATCTCCGCTTTGTGTCTTTTCAGTGACAGACTTTCTTTCTTTGACTCTTTGTCAGTGGGGCAAGCAGAGGCAGCTGAACAGCTCAGGGCAAAACAAACCTCTTGTCGCTTGTAGTTTCAAATGCGGAAGTGGGTCGGGACCAGACGTGAGCAGGAGCAGGAGAGTGAGCGAGGATTGGATCGGAAAATTGATCCAATAGGAACCATCCGGGCCGGATGGTTCCTATTGGTCAATTTCTTTTCAGTTTTACAGACACTAGAGAGAATGGATTTTTTTGGTTCCTTTTACTCTCCACATTGTGTGGGTGGTACTATTGGGTCATAACCACCATCTAAATGATGTTAATAATAATAACAAATCTTTCAAATCGTAGACCATAGCTTTAAATAGTGAATATTTAGACTGGGTTAATGTATTAATCTATATCACATTTTTACTTGTAGCAATGTAACTGTGGCTCCAGAAAGATATAAAGCAACATTCTGCTGTTCACCTTTCAGAATTTGAACATTTGTATTTTTCAGACAACTCAGACGTTTGAGTTTGGAGTTCTTCAGTGTGAAGAAACAAAAGTGTTACTTGTTCAACTTGTATGATGAAACTTCTCATGTTTGTTCAGGTCAGACCCTGGGGGCACTCACTGTGTTTGTTTGTGGTTAGAAAGTCAAAAGTTTGTTTGAACTGTTGCATGTTGGGAGCTCAGGGGACCATACTGCCCCCTGGTGGTCCACCAGTTTCATCACTGTGTGTTTCAGTTACCACGGCAGCCAGTAATGAGTGTTAATGATTCTGAAACAAATGTGATCATTAATGAGGTCCACAGTGAGCTGATGAACAAAACACTTATCAACAGTTTCTGATGGTAATTAGTCCTGTGGGAGAGAGAGAGAGAGAGGGACACTAATAGATGTTTATCAGAGATCAGAGGAGCTAATGAAAGCTCCTGGGATCAACAGAGACTCACTTCATGGCAAAACTTCTGGCTGCTGATTTTCTACCGTCCACTAAGACTAAGAAAGAGATTCAATCAGTAAAGTTTGATAAAAATCACTGAAACATCACTGGAATGTGTTCAAACATGCTCACATGCCAGTGGTCAGCTGGTGTGATGTTCATGTACATGATCACTATCTTAGTTTAGCATCTTAGCACGCTAATACGAAGCGAAGTTAAGCTGAGGCTGATGGGAAAATTATTAGTTTTGCAGGTATTTGATCATATACCAAAGTGTTGGACACAATAAAATGTTGACCTGATGACGGCGCTAGATGAGTCATAATTCACATAAATTATAATTTCAATCCATCTAAAGTTGTTGGACCATTTTACTCAAAACTGATAAATGACTGAATGAATGAGGGTAATATTCAAACCCATTTGTTTTCTGTGTTACCCAGTGTCAGGTGAGGTAATATCAAGTAGCCTAGCTTAGCACACAGACTGGTACTGACATGTAAATACAGCACATGAGCAAAAAAAAAGTGTTCAGGCCAAATTTGATGATACTGGTGTGGAATCACAGGTTTGTAACATCAGAAATCCTTTTGTATATCTGCCATCTGCTCTAAATATTTTTAAGAGTAGGGTGAAAATGTGCATGAACAACTTTTATTAGAAATGATGTAACCTACAAAAATGGTCATTTTATTTGCGCATGAGGAACCGATTAGGATGCTTTGGTTACTGTGGTACATCAAGAAGTTCATTGGCCATCTTGTAGAGCAGTACTATCATCTGAGAGAGTGGGGGTAAGATGAGACCATTTTACACAGTGTAATAAAAACATCTATCTGAAAATATGACTTTAAGAAAAAGTGTTTATGACCTGGTTGACACTGATATGGCAGCCATCTTGATTATTGTGTGGCTAATGGATTTTATCCAATAATTATTAAGATATGTTTAAAAACTAAAAGATACTGTAATTACTTCACCTTACAAATTAGCTGCTATACTCGGTGAAACCTATTCTCTCTCTTTTGACAGAGATAGGCCAGCAATTTCCCCCTGCATCCAGTCTTTGTGTTAAGCTAGACTTAACATGTCTGATCTATAACCTCTCTATTCTGGATGATGACAGATGAAAAAACAAAAATATGCTTTCTTAAAAACATGCACTTTGCTAGAGGCATATAGTATAGATCTGTACTGTAAGAAATACTAAAAATCAATCACTGTTATACAAATTTAGCTATCATGCATCACAAATACACACACAGCTGCAGGTTCAGAGAAAGCAGCAATGATGAAATGAGTGTCAGAGTAAAGACAGAAGGCCGGCCTGCAGGCTAGAGTCCCTCCAGAGAAGAGAGCAGCTCCCTGTCCGACGGTCCCTGAACGCCTCACTGTGGTTTTTACAGTAATTCTATTAACCTGCTGGTCACTGAGACACCTGGGAGCTCCGGGTCGTCCAGGAAGCTCATTACAGCCCAACAATAACATAGAACAGCAAAACACACATATGTACAAAGCAGCATGAAGACCATTTCATACCATAGAAGATTACAGCAAATGGCCAATGAATAATTCACAAAAGTGTTGTATTTTAACTCAACAAATAACATGAAATGTTGATTTGTCATCTCAAATATTTGGAGTTGCAGCCAGCATTGGTCCTAAAACAGGGACAGTGACCTGAAGTTTCCACCTCAAACACATGAACCTCTTCTTCGGTTGCAGGACAGGACAGGTGTCCAAAGGGCAGGCTGCCCCTCCACAAGCAACCCCACAAAAAATGCTTTGCCGAAACCAAGTAATGTTAAGTCTGCTGTGTCCGAGCTCGGTGTGTATGGAGGGGCAGCCGACCCTGTGGACACCCGGCCTTCCCACTGTTCCTAGCTCAGAGATACAGCTGCGAGCCGAATAGGTCAGTGTGTTTACTGGGGAAACAATAACTGGCAATCTGCTGTATCAGCACCACCATTGGCCATTTGTTTTAAAAACCAATGGCAACCAAATCAGAGTCACAACCAGAGGATGCAGTCAGATACAATTGCAATCCACCATGCTTTGATCTTAGTCAGAAACTCTTCCATGCTGCTGTGATAAGTTGTTTCATCGTAAGCTACTGATGAGGTTAACAAGTGATCATAGCAGAGATCCAGTGTCCCTCCCCCTGTTCCTCTGGCCCATCCATTCTAGCATCAACCGTGCTGAATTGACCTGAAGTGTATTGACATTAATGAAAAAAAATTTGTGAGATCTCGCAAAAGTATGTCTATTTTTTTTTCCATCGTTGATCAAACTACTGCTCATGAATACTACTAAAGATTGTGCCACAAGGTAAGCTTACAATTCAGAATATAGTCTAATTAGCAAAACCATTTGAATTGCATTCAGTCGAGAAGCCTGGGGCTTGGGGGAAGTTGCCCTTCTTGCCCAACTGGCAATAAAGCCTTGCCTGGATGCCCCATAGTACAAATCCCAAGTATAATATTTAATATGGCATACCACCAGAGACAATACATGGTTGAAAAACATCATATAAAAAGAGCTTGGATCCATCTTTCAAAAGGCATGGATGACAATGCAAAACGATTCAAATAAAAAGTATGTAAAATGTAGAGCAGGCAGGAGAAAGCCAATAACACCTCATGCAAAGATAATTTATTGTGTCATTCCGTGATGTTAAACATTATGTGGCTGTGGTTGGCACAAAGTTGTAAGAAAAGTCACGATATAGAAGTATTTTGTTCTCTTGAGAACCCCCTGGGGAAACCCAAACTGAGTAAGACAATCTTTCTTTTACAGAGAAGCAGGAGCTTGTTGATTCAGCCCTCCTGGTGTCGGGGTGGGAGGTCGGGGTCAGCTGAGGCTCATGGTTGTAATTAATGCATTGTGGCGGTAACAACAGCAAACACACTCTGGTGGTGAAACAATGAGGTCATATTCACATTACATTTCTCAGCATGGGAGGCTTCACAGACTTAGTCATTTCACCATTACTGGATGATACTGGATGATTTACAGTTGCCCACTTTAGCCCTATTCACATGGGACTATTATTACCTTTGGACCTCTGGTAATTTGTAAAAATTGCGGAGGATGTTTATGATCTTAATCGCTAGAGAATCTATCATGTCTGTAATTTGTGAAGTAAAAATTCCACCGCATAGTACCTGCAATATTTCTGCTATATTTGGGGACACATTTTTCTAACACCTGTTTTCTGTCGTCGGACAACTGAGCGATTATGTTGATCGGCAGCCAACAGCTGTGCAGTGAGATCGGCTATAATGAGGTTTAGAAGTAATGCCAGAGAAGGTTAGGAGCAACAAAGGTTGTTAAATATCAAATGCAGCCACAAAGCATCTGTCAGCTGATCTAAATATGCTGCAAACGTGTATTCATGCTTTAAACACATGCAGAAAGTGGGCAAAATAAGACTGTAGGGATTTGGCTCGGGAACCAGAAGGTGGCCGGCTGAAGACTTGCATGGACTGGTCAGTACAGAGTGTGGACTCGTAGCTGGAGAGGTGCCAGTTCAACTCCTGAGCACTGCCAGAGTGCCCTTGAGCAGGGCACAGAAATCCAAACAGCTCCTTAGGCGGCTTATTACAAGGCAGCCCTTTTATTCTGACATCTGTCCATACATGAATGCAGCCATTCCCAAGCTCGTGATTTTCTAAATCGCATAGTAATACTGGTCCAGTGCAAATAAAACTTTGGGTTGATTTTGGCTAGCTTGACTTGAGGAACTCCTGGACAATATCTGGCTAGTTCTGGTACCCTGATGTAGACTAACAGACTTCATTCACCTCTTTCATTATTGTGGCATCATTCTGAAAACCAAACTCCTGGAAGTAGATTAGATTTGACTATGAGACACAAATCAAATCCATCCCTTGCAAGGATGTTCGAACAAAAGCAGGATGTCTGTGACTACCTTTGTTGCTGGATACTCTCCATGGTGACGACTTGATTACGTGATTACATCACCATGACTGAACCTCTTTATAAAAGCTGAGACAGTGGGTGAGGTCTTCTGGCAGAGGGTTGGCTGGTGGGTGATAGAAAATCAAAATCAAAAGATAATAGAAAATAAAAGGTAATATCTGAATGCTTTAAGGCTCTTTATTATGTTTATATTGTTAATGACTGAACTATTTCTATTATATCCAAGTTAAATTGTGGCCTGGCAACAACCAGACTTAAGTCCTTTGGGTTTTGAAATGTTTTTTCATGAATTACTCTCTGTAGTCAAAGCTCTCCCTCCTCTGTTTGTATTTGCAGAAATGTTAATCATAGATCATGTTAATGGTCAATAATAGATTGAACTTTATACATGTGATGAATCAGTTTTGTTTCTTTTGTTTCAGGCTGATGGAAAACTACACTTTGAACAGCTTTACCCTCCAGCTGGAGGGATTGAAAGTCACTGAAGTTTCCGTGTATCCTGTGTTTTTCTTTTTCTTTTTGTCATACCTGGTTATTATACTAGCCAATGTGGGGATTGTAGTTCTGGTTTTCATTGACAAGAGCCTTCACCAGCCGATGTATCTCCTCTTTTGCAACCTGCCATTTAATGACATTATTGGGAACTCTATCATGGTGCCTCGTTTGCTTTCAGACATTTTGCTGCCTCCCTCTGAGCGTCTCATCAGTTATTATGAGTGTGTAGTTCAAGCTTTTTCCACACACATGTTTGGTACTGCTTCTCACACTGTGCTCATGATTATGGCCTTTGACAGATATGTGGCCATCTGTAATCCTCTGCGCTATGCTGCCATAATGACCAACAATATGGTGATCAAGCTGACAGTTTCTGCCTGGGGAGTGGCCTTTGTTCTGGTCGGGATTCTTCTCGGTCTGACCATGCGGCTGAACCGATGCAGGACGATGATCACAAACCCCTTCTGTGATAATGCCTCCTTGTTTAAACTGTCCTGTGAGAATGTGTTTATTAATAATATCTATGGCCTCACTTTCACTGTCGTCCTGTTCACCTCTTCTATAGGCGCCATGGTTCTCACTTACACAAAGATTACAGTCGTCTGTCTGACCAGTAATAACAAGTCTTTGAACAGTAAAGCCTTGAAGACCTGCAGCACTCATCTGTTTGTATATCTCATTATGTTTTTATGTGGGATGCTCATCATCCTCCTGCATCGCTTCCCTCAGTACTCAGATTACAGAAAACTCTGTGCCATTTTGTTTCATATCATCCCCGGCAGCCTCAACCCCATTATTTATGGTGTGCAGTCAAAAGAGGTACGAAAATTCTTGTCAAAGCTATTTGAGTCCAAGAAAACAGTGCCATCATAATGAAGACGATTTCAATGGATTATTTACTGGCTTCCGTTTAAAGAAATACAATTTATTTTACATTTGTTCCCCTCCAAAAAGGTTTTGTCATCATGTTGTTGGAAGTACAAATGAATTTATGTCAAAACGTCATTTAGAAAAATGTGCTTGTCTGTGCTTTTTTTATCCTCATTTTTAAAGACTGATGTATAACTAAAATATTACATACATGGAGTCTGATGGGTCAAGTATGTATACATATATTAATAGATTATTGGCATTTAAATATCAAAAGATTTTCCCAAATAATTTATTGTGATGATGAATCTGTTTTGTCTTCTATATAATTTTGTTGTTGATTTGAAGGGGGAACTCCTGTCACTTCTGCTATCTGTTACGCTATAGTATTTTTTTAAGATCCAAAATGAAATACCACTAAAAGGAATAATTGAACACTCACTATTGATGACTCTCACTGTTCACGTAGTACCAAGGAAATAGTTCATATCATGTGTCTGTTTTCTTTGAATTGTTCTCATTGTGGAACTCTGTTACATTCATTTGTATCTGTGTGCACATTACAACTACACAGATGAAAAAAAGAATGCATACAAATATGTCATTGTGTATATTGTTAATCCACTACACTATGCTGTGGTTTGCACAAAGGTATAAGAAAAGTCACAATATAAAAGTAGTTTGATTTGTCCAGAAAATACTGAGTGAGCCAACTGGTGATTTCATGCTATTTGTTGAGTTTAAAGAGAGAAACTTTCCTCTACAAAAAAGCAGGAGCTTGTTTACTTAGTCCAGTTGGTCTTGGGGTGGTAGGTCGGGTCAGCTAAGGCTTGTGGTAGTAACTAACAAACTATGTCTGTAGCAACAACAAACAAACTGGTGGTGAGACAGTGAGGTCATATTTAAATTACATCTCTAAACACAAGCCTCATGGCTCAGACCACACGACTTAATTTTTGGTATGAGGAAGTATAGTATCATAAGATATGGGTATCATATCATACACTGCAAAAAACTGAATATCTAACCAAGTTAAACAAAGAGAAAACTGAAAAAACACGTGTTGGAGCCAGGGGAGAACGACAAAAAGTTTGTGCTCAGCTTCAGTCTGTAATGTTGAAAACTACAAACCAAGCCAGAAATCTTGGTGCAGTCATTAATTACAAAGTCCGCCTACTATCACCTTAAGAACATATCACGGATAAACAGACTTATGTCTCAGGAAGACTTGGAAAAACGTATCCATGCATTTATCTTCAGGAGACTCGACTACTGTTACGGTGTCTTTACAGGAGTCTCTAAAAAATCCATCAGACAGCTGCAGCTGATTCAGAACGCTGCTGCTCGAGTCCTAACAAGAACCAAGAAAGTAGATCACATCACTCCAGTTCTTCGATCTTTACACTGACTTTCTGTCTGTCAAAGAATAGATTTCAAAATCCTGCTGTTGGTTTATAAAGCACCGAATGATTTAGGGCCAAAATACATTTTTGATCTGCTGCCACTTTATGAACCATCCAGACCTCGGAGGTCGTCAGGTACAGGTCTGCTTTCAGTCCCTGGAGTCAAAACTAAACATGGAGAAGCAGCGTTCAGCTATTATGCACCACATATCTGGAACAAACTCCTAGAAAACTGCAGCTCCAACTCTCAACTCATTTAAATCAAGGCTGAAGACCTTTCTGTTTGCCACTGCTTTTTATTGAAGCAATTTTAAGACTTTGATCAATATCTTGAACTGCACTGTAACTTTTAGTCTTGTCTTTTTTAAACCGACTCTAGTTCAGCTTATTTTCTTTATTTTTAACTTCTTTTTTAATGTCTTTTAATTTTATTTAATGCCCCTGTAAAAGCACTTTGAGTTGCCTCATGTCTGAATTGAGCTGTATAAGTAAACTTGCCTTGCCTAGTCATCTTTTTATTATCTTCAGGGTCAATCTTTATGCAGCTATAATTACATCACTATTACAGAGACACTCTGATGATGCTCAGTCAGTGGTTGCCAAGTGACAGTTGACCTGTCAACATGTGATGCTGCAGCTGAAGGCCAACAAACCTTTAAATAAAAGTGTGTGTTGTTTCAGTTCTTGTGAGGTGGAGGGTGATGCACGGGTGCACGAGGTAATACTAACAAACACACAGCAGCTGAAACAGCATTTGTGTCAATGTTGTCATATTTTTTCCACAGCAGAATAATTAATGTTGACAGATGTTAGACCGTCTTTTTTACTTTTAGATTCACTACTCAACCTATTTTTAATTTTTCCTCTCAGTTGGGTTGATGATTTTTGATCTCTGACAAATGTGACAAAATTCAGTTGACTGTCATCTTTTTCTGGCTCTTTCTTAAATGTTTCCTAGTCTGTAACTAAGGATGCACTAATCAGACAAACCTCAAATTTACAATTTGTATTCCTCACTTAATGGAAATAACTGTGATCGTTCTATGTAACGTGGAACGAGACATTAAGCCTTGTTACTCAATGCATGTAAGTTTTAAATTGGTTTTAAGATTTTACTGACTACGTTTTCAAGCGCCTCATGATTTAGCTCTCAGAGGGAGTTCAGACCTGTATTAACATGTGTCTCGAGTGACCACTTCAGATCTGATCTCACTTCCCCGCTCTATACGTAAAGAAACATGTACATCACTGGGACAAACAGACACAATGTTTTCTCACACAAAGAATTATCTTGTTTATGTACAAATAATATGATATGTAACACAGATATTGCACATGTATCTACAAACAGTCTGTATGAGTATACACACTGTTTGTATATCTCAGGGAAGCTTTGCATATTGCACAGGTATATGTACACAGCTCTATCTATCGTAAATAGCATTTCTATAGTAATCCATCTTATCTCTTTTATTTGTTTTATCTGAGTATGATTCCTACCCTTGCGCTGCCACTATCTGTTCCCTTGTGCTGCTGTGTCACATTGAATTTCCCCTATGGGTGTTCAACAAATGTACATCTAATATTTTCTTGTCTCATCTAATCTTTAGAAGGCCCAAATAGTTAACAATTTGTTTTAAACAAAACACTCAACAATTCAAAGGCCTAAAGGCGCCTAAACTCCCAGCCAAGTCGTTTCGATCTTCATACAGACAACACAAGTTTAAACTTTAACATTGCATGCAGTTTATAAGTCCAATTTTGCATCTTTGTTATACCACAGACAGTGACACATTGTCCTAATCTCTAATCTTCATGCTTTTTTACAGATATGGAGAACCAGACTTTAAGTGAGGATTTCATACTCCTGGAGGGGTTAAAAGTCTCCCCCCAATCCTCCCTTCCTGCCTTCATCTTCCTCTTCCTCATCTACATGTTTGCTGTGGTGTCAAACATTAGTCTGGTCACCCTGATCTTTACCACCAGGCGCCTCCACCAGCCCATGTATCTGCTCTTCTGCAACATGAGTATTAATGACATTTTTGGGGCTTCGATCATCGCACCGTACATACTTAGAGAAATTTTCATACCACCGTCAGAGCGGTACATTCATTATAATAACTGTGTCATTCAGGCCTTCTGTGTTCACCTCTACGCGGCCACCACTCACACCATACTCATGATCATGGCCTTTGACCGCTATATGGCCATCTGCAAGCCTCTTCAATATGCCACAATCATGACCCAGACGATGGTGGTGAAGCTGTCGGTGGGAGCCTGGACAGCAGCTGTTGTCCTTGTAGCAATCCTCTTAGGTCTCACTATTCGCTTGTCGCGCTGCAGGCGAGTTATACTCAACCCATTCTGTGACAATGCCTCCTTGTTCAAGCTGTCCTGTGAGAATATCCTCATCAATAACATCTACGGTCTCTGCTACACTGTGGTCCTGCTGGGCTCCTCCACTGGAAGCCTAACTCTGACCTACTTGAAAATTGCTGCAGTATGTCTGCGCAGTAAGAACAAGGCACTGAACAGCAAAGCACTGCAGACCTGCTCCACCCACCTGGCTGTGTACATCTTCCTGCTGGTGTCATGTTTTGCCATTGTCATCCTGCACCGTTTCCCCCACCTGTCAGAACACGGGAAGGTCGTGTCTGTCTTAGTTGAAGTAACACTGCCAGCCTTCAATGCAGTTATCTACGGCCTGCAAATAAAAGAGATAAAGCAGAGGATTATCACTTTGTTTAATAACATCAAAGTGACTCAAATGACCTGATACACACTGTGGCCTGATATTCTGCAAGAGAGACATATTGAATGTTTACAATATTAATATTTGAAGAAGTATTAAAACCTAAGTAGGCGTGTGTGGCAGCGTCTGATCCGTCCATGTGCCTGTATTTTCTTATTTTCTCAGTATTTTGCTGTGTTCAGGAAACTTCTGGGCATCAACCTCTTGGCAATAATAGCGTCAGGTCTAAAAATGTAGTGACTTGGTTACATCATTGTCTCCGTCTCTCTCCTCTGCTCTCTGTGTGTCTGTTTGAACGAGGGTGGGGCTCAGCTACACATACACACAATGGCAGAGCAGAGCAGACAGACACACAGCGGACATTCAGCGTCTTTCTCCAACCCGGTCATCTGAACTAATGCCTGCTAAGTACGTTTATGCAAAACCACAGATAAGTTAAAGGGGAACTACCGTTTTTTACAACCTGGACCTTATTTCTAGCATAAAATACGATCATTTACTCACCGAGATAACTTTGGTGTCATTTGGAGTCGTTCGGACGAAATTAGATCCAGTGGAGCGCCGTGTATATCCATATAATGCGAGTGATCGGGGCACCAAAGGGCAGCCTCTATATAACGCATTATCTGCCGCGAAACTAGTTCATTTCACCAATATTTTGTTATGATATGCTAGTGCTATTCCCCTCTGAGTTGCCTGTTATCAACATCCGGGGTCTGTAGGTTGACCTAGCCGTTTAGCCTAGCCGCAGCCATTTGTTGTTCTTTGGCCAGCTGTTCCTCTCTCTGCCTCCGCATCCTCCTTTCAACGAGCTCCTCATCCGTGTACTCTGGCTCAAAACGGTAAGGACGTCCATCATAAACGAAGTCATCGTCCACCACCTCAGAATCGGAAAAATATTCAGCCATGTTGCAAAAAACTAGCAGTAGCAAACTACAGGTAAACAAGCCAGCTGTCGGGGGTGCGCACGGCTTTCAGAGATGACATCATCCAGGTCAGAGGTTAGTAGGTCAACCTACAGACCCCGGATGTTGATAACAGGCAACCCTGGACCCAGGGGAATAGCACCAGCATATCATAACAAAATATTGGTGAAATGAACTAGTTTCGCGGCAGATAATGCGTTACATAGAGGCTGTGTTTCGGTGCCCCGATTACTTGCATTATATGGATGTACGCGGCGCTACACTGGATCTAATTTCGTCCGAACGACTCCAAATGACACCAAAGTTATCTGGGTAAGTAAATGATCGTATTTTATGCTAGAAATAAGGTCCAGGTTGTAAAAAACAGTAGTTCCCCTTTAAAGCTTTACGTTTCTTTGTGATGCAACTTCACGTTAGTTTAGGTTCAATTTAATATTTCTCTCTTGTCATGCTCTGCTTCTGTTAAGCCACAAAACGACTTGGTTAAGTTTATGAAAAAAATCATTGATGTTTGGTGCTTATAAGTGGAAGCCAATGGATAGTGTATACCTGACGTCGAACTTTTAATGTGAAGATGAATTGCGAAGAATCATTCTCTGTGTGCATACACGGGGCGGCTGTGGCTCAGGGGTAGAGCCAGTGTCTTGTTATGGGAAGGTTGCTGGTTCGATTCCCCTGGTCTGCATGTCAAAGTGTCCTTGGGCAAAACTGTACATATGTTTGTGTAGCATGAAGGAGTTCCACCCCCTTGTTGTATAATGAAAAATAAACCACCTTTAAACTCTAATGTATATCATTACATATGGTATTGTGACATATGACATGTAATTGTATCATAAAATGTAAACACACATATATATACTGTAATTTAATGTTTCACTTCATACCTAATGTATTGTAACACAATACGTTATAATATACTGTGTTGTAAGATATGGTAACGTAAATGGAAATAAATTTTTTAGCAAAAGTTCAGGAGCAGGACCACACCTCAATCACTGCCCATCCTGTCAGTTCTTTTTCTTTATTTTTTAGCTTCTCTTTATGCAGCTATATTTACATCACTATTACAGAGACACTCTGATGATGCTCAGTCAGTGGTTGCCAAGTGACAGTTGACCTGTCAACATGTGATGCTGCAGCTGAAGGCCAACAAACCTTTAAATAAAAGTGTGTGCTGTTTCAGTTCTTGTGAGGTGGAGGGTGATGCACGGGTGCACGAGGTAATACTAACAAACACGCCGCAGCTGAAACAGCATTTGTGTCAATGTTGTCATATTTTTTCCACAGCAGAATAATTAATGTTGACAGATGTTAGACTGTCTTTTTTACTTTTAGATTCACTACTCAAACAATTTTAAATTTTTCCTCTCAGTTGGGTTGATGATTTTTGATCTCTGACAAATGTGACAAAATTCAGTTGACTGTCATCTTTTTCTGGCTCTTTCTTAAACGTTTCCTAGTCTGTAACTAAGGATGCACTAATCAGACAAACCTCAAATTTACAATTTGTATTCCTCACTTAATGGAAATAACTGTGATCGTTCTATGTAACGTGGAACGAGACATTAAGCCTTGTTACTCAGTGTATGTAAGTTTTAAATTGTTTTTAAGATTTTACTGACTACGTTTTCAAGCGCCTCATGATTTAGCTCTCAGAGGGAGTTCAGACCTGTATTAACATGTGTCTCGAGTGACCACTTCAGATCTGATCTCACTTCCCCGCTCTATACGTAAAGAAACATGTACATCACTGGGACAAACAGACACAATGTTTTCTTACACAAAGAAATATCTTGTTTATGTACAAATAATAAGATATGTAACACAGATATTGCACATGTATCTACAAACAGTCTGTATGAGTATACACACTGTATATCTCAGGGAAGATTTGCATATTGCACAGGTATATGTGCACAGCTCTATCTATCGTAAATAGCATTTCTATAGTAATCCATCTCATGTATTGCAAGTCTATTTTTTATTTGTTTTATCTGAGTATGATTCCTACCCTTGCGCTGCCACTATCTGTTCCCTTGTACTGCTGTGTCACATTGAATTTTCCCTATGGGTGTTCAACAAACGTACATCTAATCTTTTCTTGTCTCATCTAATCTTTAGAAGGCCCAAATAGTTACAAATTGTTGTAGACAATATTTCACAAAATTTATTAAGTTTCTTTTAGCTCAACATATCAAAAAGTTAAACATTTGTTAAGGGAGTCTGGGGACTTTATCTGCTGGCAGCAAAGAAGTAGTTCATGGTGGTCACTGTTAACGGTATTAATTTGACATGATTACTGGCAATAAAATATTGTCTTCATTCATAAATTGAGTGTAAATGGTGAAATCAGTGTAAACAGTGTGTTCAAACAGCTGCTAAATGTTGGCAGGTAACAGGTCGGTACAGCCATGCTGCCACAAACTGACACTTTTGACAGAGAATTAACAAGCAGGTGAGATTAAGAATTTGTTGTACGCAACAACTCTGAAAATTAGATGGTTTGTATGAGGAGGGGATACTAGTTCAACGGTTGGATCAGCTGAAACAGCCAGTGTGCTGACAAACATTTAACAACACAGCTAACATTTGCAGGTTAAGAGAGCCCAAACATGTAATTTACATACAGTGAGCCACATGGAAACCAGACAGTGTGTGATCCATTCTGCCTGTCACATGAGGCCCAGACCACCGCTGAATGTGGTCTGAGTGATCGGATCTCAAATGTCTCTTCAATGTGTTTGGAGGCAGTGACAGACAGTGACACATTGTCCTAATCTCTAATCTTCATGCTTTTTTACAGATATGGAGAACCAGACTTTAAGTGAGGATTTCATACTCCTGGAGGGGTTAAAAGTCTCCCCCCAATCCTCCCTTCCTGCCTTCATCTTCCTCTTCCTCATCTACACGTTTGCTGTGGTGTCAAACATTAGTCTGGTCACCCTGATCTTTACCACCAGGCGCCTCCACCAGCCCATGTATCTGCTCTTCTGCAACATGAGTATTAATGACATTTTTGGGTCTTCGATCATCGCACCGTACATACTTAGAAACATTTTCACACCACCGTCAGAGCGGTACATTCATTATAATAACTGTGTCATTCAGGCCTTCTGTGTTCACCTCTACGCGTCCACCACTCACACCATACTCATGATCATGGCCTTTGACCGCTGTATGGCCATCTGCAAGCCTCTTCAATATGCCACAATCATGACCAAGACTATGGTGGTGAAGCTCACGGTGGGAGCCTGGACAGCAGCTTTTGTCTTTGTGGCAATCCTCTTAGGTCTCACCATTCGCTTGTCGCGCTGCAGGCGAGTTATATTCAACCCATTCTGTGATAACCCCACCTTGTTCAAGCTGTCCTGTGAGAGTATCCTCATCAATAACATCTACGGCCTCGGCTACACTGTGGTCCTGCTGGGCTCCTCCATTGGTAGCATAAGTCTGACATACTTGAAAATTGCTGCAGTCTGTCTGCGCAGTAAGAACAAGGCGCTGAACAGCAAAGCACTGCAGACCTGCTCCACCCACCTGGCCGTGTACATCTTCCTGCTGGTGTCAGGCTTCATCATTGTCATCCTACACCGTTTCCCCCACCTGTCAGACCACAGGAAGGTTACGTCTGTCTTAGTTCATGTGACTGTGCCTGCCTTCAATGCAGTTATCTACGGTCTGCAAATAAAAGAGATAAAGCAGAGGATTATCACTTTGTTTAACAACAGTAAAGTGGCTCAAATTAACTGATACACACTGTGATCTGATATTCTGCAAGGGAGACATTTTGAATGATAATAATATTTCATATTTGCCTCACTGAGGAGAATAAATTCAATCATTTCTGTGGGGATCATGTTCTCTTACTGGTCAGTAGTATTTCACAGAGGAGATTTAAATTGATCCCAGTTCATTGATCCCATTCAGTATGACAGTCTTCATGAGTTTCTTACAATATATTTACATTTTATTTTCTTGATTTGGTTTCAGTTTAACTAATTGTTTGAAAAGGGTTCTTGTATACACAACAGTTTCCTTTGACAAGAAGTATTAAAACCTAAATAGGCTAGTATCATTAGGGGCATAATATGCAGGGCTTTCGTAAAAATAATCATTGTCAATCGTGATTGAAAATTGACCCTTTTTGAAGAGTCTGGGGTCCATCTGCCTGTATTTTCTGATTTTCTTAGTATTTGCTGAAACTTCTGGGCGTCAACCTTTTGGCAGTGGGTGTGTTGACCAACCAATAACAGCGCAAGATCAATGACTAAAAACGTGGCAAACAGGTTACATCACTTTATCTGTCTCTCTCCTCTGCTCTCTGTCTGTCATAAACAGCTTGTGTGTCTGTTTGACTGAGAGGGGGGATGAGCTACACATATGCACAGGTAGGGCAGAGCAGCGAGAGAACAGCAGGCATTAAGTGTGTATTTCAGCAGCTTTCTCACAAACTCTGGAGGCCGTGTGAAGGTGTGGGTGAGTTTGTGTTTAAGAACGCCTCCCCGCCATGAAACAATCAGAAAATAACCTTTTCTGTTTCTGATTTACTGCTTAAGTTGTTATTATTTTAATAAGAAATAACTCCATAAAGTGGTCAGAGAGTTATTGATGACAAGCTTAAAGGTACAGGGAGGCAGAATACCAGGTAGGTTGACAGATAACAGGCAGGCAGGTAGTGAAAGTGAATGTCTGGGTAAAAATTCAGGAACCCAAGATGCGAACACAAAGGCTCACAAGTTCATTGGTAAAAACAACAATAAAAAAAACGTCATGGGCAACTTTCCCAGTCCATCGTTGCATTTGTCCCAACTCGTTTGAAATGTGTTTCTGGCATCAAATTCAGAATGAGTGTATATTTAAAAGTTTATCAGTTGCAGCATTAAAAATGTTCGCTTTGCACCTTTTTCAATTAAATGTATGTTGTACAGAATTTAGTTTTTATTTACTTTTTACACACAGCCAAACTTTTCTTGCTCACTCATTATGCCGATATATTCTATTAACCCACAAGAGATACAAATGATGATGATGCTGATGGGTACCGAGTGGCTGCCAAGCAACAGTTGACCTGTCAACATGTGGTACTGCCACTGACGCACCACATAAAATGGTCTGCTGTGTCACTTCTGGTCTGGGATGGAGGGCAGTTTGTGTCAGAGAGGATGTTGCTGTCAGCAGCTGCCTCACTGAGTATTTCAGCTATCACAAGTTGTGTTAATCTTCATGTAAGCTATCTTTATATTTTACAAAAGTAGCAGAAGAATTTACATTAAGTCAAGGATACCATGATACCATCTTCTACTGCACACAAAGCTTTACATTAACTTATCTTCAAGCTTTTTAAAAGGGTTCAGTTACAGATAGTTTTTTAGTTTTATATCTTTCACACTTAGATATTGGAGTGGATGAATGACATTTTGTTTGTGTGGCTCACAGCATTGAAGGATGAGATTTAAAAAAAACTGAACATGTATCTGTTGGTTTCTTCCATATTTTTCCTCTTTAATGTTTTTTTCAGAGATTTCTTTATCTGAATCGGGAATCTTTAAAATTATGACCAATTATTTGACTTATGACCCTAAAAATGCATATACTACATATACTACACAGAGCCTTTGTATTACCTGAAAGTAACATAGATTTAGTGCAGACAAAGTGCAGAATCTATAATGTCTTCTTGTTTTCTTCCTCAGAAGATCTAAATCTAATTTCATCACTCAAACATCATATCTGTGTTTAATTGTTTTAATGTTTGCATGTTTAAAAAGTTGAAATAGAATAGTTTTTAAGATAAACTCAAGCAATCCTCAAGTAATATTTTGAGGTTTAACCTATTAAGATTGCTTGATAGATTTAGTGTCTTTATGAAATGTATGTAAACCTATTTTCATAATTGGTCTTGATAGACAGCTGACACAGACTGCATTAACCGAGGCTAAAAAAACCCCACAGCATAGCACAGTAACTAAAATAAATGCAGTCTGCTCTGGTTTAAGGTTGGATTTTATAGTTGCTGCATTTTTTACATTTCTTTTTCTCTAAGATAAAGCAAAACTTAACTTAGGAAGAAGCAGAAGACATTTAAATGTTGATTTCAGTCCTAACTCCTAACTTGGCTTTGTAGGGCAGTTTAGATGATAACTTTGTTAAAGTATTTAAGGAGTCATAGTGAAATCTTGTTGCTCTGTTGTGTCTGTAACTGTGTTACTGTTGTTATCCAGACAAAAGGCTTCATTGTTATGTGACATTTGAATTATGGAAAACCAGACTTTCATGGAGGATATCCTAGTCCTGGAGGGGTTAATGGTCACCTCTCAGTCCTTTATTCCTGCCTTTATCTTACTTCTCCTTGTTTACATCTTCATCGTGGTGTCAAACATCGGCCTGGTTGCCCTGATCTTCAGGAGTACGAGCCTTCGCCAGCCTATGTATCTGCTTCTCTGCAACATGAGTATTAATGATGTTTTTGGGGCCACAATAATTATACCTCATGTACTCAGAGATCTTTTAATAGCGAACTCAAAGCGGTACATTCATTATATTGACTGTGCCATTCAGGCCTTCTGTGTTCATCTCCATGCAAGTGCCTCTCACACTGTACTCATGATCATGGCTTTTGATCGCTACGTGGCCATCTGCAACCCTCTGCGTTACGCCACCATCATGACCAACAGTGCAGTGGTGAAGTTGTCGGTGGTGGCCTGGGGAACAGCCTTCGTGCTGGTGTTGATCCTCGTGGGCCTCAGCGTCCGTCTTTCACGCTGCAGGTGGATTATATTCAACCCGTTCTGTGACAACGCCTCCTTGTTCAAACTGTCCTGTGAGAGCGTCCTCATCAATAACATCTACGGCCTCAGCTACACGGTGGTTCTGCTGGGCTCCTCCATCTGCAGCATAACTCTCACCTACCTGAAGATCGCTGCAGTGTGTGTGATCAGTAAAAACAAGGCGGTGAACAGCAAAGCGCTGCAGACCTGTGCCACCCACCTGGCTGTGTACATCATCCTCCTGGTGTCGGGCTTTATCATTGTCATCCTGCACCGCTTTCCTCAACTGTCTGACCACAGGAAGGTGGCGTCAGTCCTGGGACATGTGGCCCTGCCTGCCCTGAACGCTGTCATCTATGGGCTACAGATTAAAGAGGTCAGGCAAAGGATTATGACTTTATTCCATAACAATAAAGTAATGGAAGTAAAATGATAAACAGTGTGATACACACAAAAAAGAAATACTTTTGCATAGGCTATTTATATAATATGATTATATGTGAGTGGGAGGACTCTGGGAGGAATTTCTGTATCGATCCTGTTGAAATTCAAATAAGACTAACCATAACATTGTGGTAAGCTACCTGTTAATCATCATCCTGGTAATAATCTAAGCTTCAATGTACTGCATCATTCTTTATTCAACAATATTTCACATTAAAGCTCTGAATACTGATTCAAATCCATATCCATGTAATACTCTTGATGTATTTCTTTATAAAATTTAAAAAGTATCTTTAAATGTTATTCCCTTTAACACAGGCCCTATATGTACATCTTTTAGTGTGTAAATTATTCAAACTTACCAAAAGTTTTGGAGCCAGTCCAGTAGATCGCCTCAGCTGGCAGCAATGTAATCCTTTGGGGCAAATCTGACCGTCAAAGTCACGTCCAATAAAAGTGCTGGTTTTTGTCGCTGACAGGCTGAGATTGTTATTCTAAGAGCCTGACAACATTACAGAAATGATTTCTGTGGAGAAATATCTTTAATCATAAGAAAACTCCAAACTCCACTCTCCAACTTGGACTCTTCTTTCCACCGTTGTCTTCCTGCAGCAACTCACCTCTCATGAGATTTCAGAACGAGACTTCTTAAGCGAGACTTGGTTTTCTGGTCACAAAACGCATCTTATTATTTAATAAAAAAGTCTTTCTCTGTTTTGCACGTTCACACCGAGGTGGAGGGTGTGGAGGTTTTTCAGAGGCACACTTCAAACTGAGGGTTATTAGAACTTTGTTGTTTCAATGAATTACGGGCTTTTTTTTTTTTAAACAAGTATTAAACTACTAACTTGCTGATGTTGCTGTAGATAAATAGCTAGCTGGCTAAGGGGTGACTTGTGCATGACAGTCCAGCATTTTGACGCATTTCAGTGTTGAAGTGCAGCAGTGAAGTTGCTGCAGTTGGTACCATTCCTCTATGATGAAGCAGTGTTCATCTTTATTTGATTGATAGCGTGAAGCTGTGAACAAACTCTCCACAGATAGATGATAAATGGCATTGTGATAAAACCAGCGCTGCCATGGTAACGCGAGAGAAATCTCCACAGCTGAAGATGACATATCGGAAATGACCCGTCACGTCTGTCTATATAGACGCCATCGACGAGTACTGACGACTTGTGAGGGTCTCAAAGGGTTGTCCCATTTCATTTCATTTCATTTCATTTCAGGAGGAGATTTCAACCAAGGAGGCACTCAACAACGAGGGGCAGGGGTAAAACCTGGCTTGCACATTAAACAGAAAATATATGCACAGCTTGATAATACTGGTGGGGACTAGTAAATGTTTCTTGTTGTCATTTGGATGCAGTGAATCATCAATGTTGATATCTACTTCAAACATTTAGTCTAACAGCTCACCACTAGGATGCGTAGTGTTGTCCATGCTCAAGGCCAAGACTGACAGCGGTTACCTGGTGACAAACGTGATGCAACAAACCCTGAAGGGACCGATCGTTCAGCTTATAAGAAGCGTCATCCCACGTCGGATCCAATTGGACTGGGTTCACGGTAACAGAGGTATGAGCATGAGACGCTCAGGTTAACACAGTCTAGAGAGGATGTTGCTGTTTGTTTACTGAATACCAATCAACACCAAATGTTTTCTAATTTGTTTAAATATTGCAAAAATACTCTCTGGATCGTCTTACATAATTTAATCTTCTGTAGCTTCGATTATTGCAACAGTCTTTATACTTTATACTCACGTCACAGCTGTTGTAGCAGCTGTACAGGATTCTAATATCTTACTGATTATCATAAAGGCTCTTCTGGCCTGGTTTCTTGTGGTATGTAGCTTGAGATGTTCAGGAAGAGGTCTTTCAGAAACAGAAACAAAGTGTTTGCAGTCAGGGCTGCGAGGCTCTGAAAAACCTGCTGAGAAAACCAGCCTGGCTGAGTCAATATGATCCTTTCAGTGTTTTCCTAAAACTCACTTTTATCTGAGAGCTTTTCCTGATTTAAATCTTGTCTTTAAGCGTTATATTACAGGAAATGGTTTGAACTATTTCACTCTTTTGTTAAGTAAAACCTCTCCGTTAGATTAGAGTCTGTTTGAAATGTTATAATTTGTTGATTTGATGTGCTGCCTTGTGTGAAAACTTTTGTAAATACGGCTTAACATCTGGTTTAACATCTGAAATGAAAAATTTAACATTTAAATGAAGCAGTGAACTGTTTACTGATGATGTGTGAGCTGCCTGATCAACCTACACAGCAGTGTTATGGATAAGTTAAAGATTGTGTCCACAGAGTTTTATGCCAAAATCACAGCATCCCTTCATGAACGCTGGTCTTATTTATGTATTTATTACATCATCATTCTATCTACTGTTGTCATTTTAATTCATAAAGACTTTTTTTTAGTGCATCATATTCACACAAATGCCAGAAAAAAATTGTCATTGAACATTTTATATCTTTTTTAATATCGTATATTTTTAAATATAGTCCTGAGCCTCTACTATATGCTTTTACTTTGAAAGGTAGTAAGATTATAGTAGTCTATACGTGTTTGAATAATTCTATTGTAACATCATTGAACAAACTCTTAGATTTCAAAGGCAAACAGGCATATTGTTGTGCATTTGTACTACGTTTTCATGACAACAGAAATTATTTGTAATATGCTTAAATTGTGCACAGTGGAAATATTTGACTACTTTACTTTTTGGATGCTGCTGCTTAGCAATGATGAAATACTTCACTTTTTACTCCACTAAATTCAATGTATAACTTCAGTTACTAGTAACAGCCTTATTTCCTCAGGCTGGTCATTTCCAAGTCTCAGACTAGCCTGGACTCCAGAAGAGACAGAAGCCCGAGGAGTGCACACAGGTTCATAAGGGATTAACAGGTCAGAAATATAATCTGGAGCTGGGCCATTAACAGCTTTAGTTATGAATAAGATCTTAAAATCAATTCTGAAACAAACAGGGAACCAAAGTAAAGAGTCTAAAACGGGTGTGATGTGTTTCTACTTTGCAAAACCACTGTTAAGTTAAACGTTTGCATTTCTTTGTGTTGCAACTTTTTTCAGTTTCTCTCTTGTCACAATGCTGTGATCATGCTCTGGTTAGGTTTAGGCACAAAAACATCTGCTTGAATTACCTGGCGGGAAAATTTCCCTAAGGTAAAATTTCCAGCAGTTTCACGCTTACAAATTGTTGCACCACAGACTCAAACTGTGTTCACTGGCTTGGCAGCCTGCTCACCTGTAAATCCACAACTATCGTCTTCGACTCCTGATGTCAGGTAATAAACACGTAAAGTGAACGTGATCTGACACATTTTGTAGAAATGTTAATATGGTACCTAGCCTGTGACACATACACATTTGGATGTGTCAGCGATTGGCAGAAACATTTACTGATAACATTTTATCCTGACGACTAGGATACCTTTAGAGGCCATATCAATCCAGTTATTAACTTCTTTCAAAACATTAAATTATTTCAATATAATAATACTGAATTAATCAGTAATTGATTTTTATTTAATGTTTCTCTCTCTCATCCTTGCTAGGCTGAAATTAACCCTCTGCACTATGGAGAACCAGACTTTAAGTCCAGATATTCTGCTCCTGGAGGGGTTAAAGGTCACCCCCCAGTCCTCCATTCCTGCCTTCATCCTCCTCCTCCTCATTTACATCTTCATCATGGTGTCCAACATCGGCCTGGTCGTCCTGATCACCATGGAGAGGAGCCTCCACCAGCCCATGTATCTGCTCTTCTGCAACATGAGTATTAATGATATTTTTGGTGCCACGACCATCATCCCTCGCCTGCTGAGTGACATTTTTATCCCAAGCACAGACCGCTACATTCATTACATCGATTGTGTCATTCAGGCTTTTTGTGCTCACTTTTATGCAAGCGCCTGTCACACGGTGCTCATGATCATGACTTTTGATCGATATGTGGCCATCTGCAATCCCCTGCGATACGCCACCATCATGACCAAGAAGATGGTGTTGACGCTGTCACTGTCGGCCTGGATGGTTGCATTACTGATGGTGCTGATCCTCGTGGGCCTCAGCGTCCGTCTGTCACGCTGCAGGTGGATTATATTCAACCCGTTCTGCGACAACGCCTCCTTGTTCAAACTGTCCTGTGAGAGCGTCCTCATCAATAACATCTACGGCCTCGGCTACACGGTGGTTCTGCTGGGCTCCTCCATCACCAGCGTCACTCTCACCTACCTGAAGATCGCTGCAGTGTGTGTGCTCAATAAAAACAAGGCTCTGAACAGCAAAGCGCTGCAGACCTGTGCCACCCACCTGGTTGTGTACATGATCCTGTTTGTGTCGGGCTTCATCATCATCATCCTCCATCGTTTCCAGAACATTTCGGATCACAGGAAGCTGGCGTCCATCTTGTTCCACGTGGTCCCTCCGGCTCTGAACGCAGTTATCTACGGACTGCAAATCAAAGCAGTCAGACAAAAGATTTTCATCATGTTTACAAAGAAAACGATGACTGTGACAGATGTGAAATGAGTCAATGCTCAATTAAATGTAAATAACTGTTCATAAAAAAGTGGCACTGAAATGTGAGATCATGCAATTAAAAAATACTCTCTCAGTTTTGGATGTCATGTACTTATCCATAACTGAAACAACGCAGGCCTGAGTCTTGGCATGGAAGCTATTAGCCTAAAATGGCTGCCTCACCTTGCTAGTACCACTAGCTAACACAGATGTTGTCTCCTTAATAACTTTAATCGACCAAAACCTCAGACTTCATCATTCTGAGGTAGCTTTAGCTTCAGGTGTTGGCTAACAACACCAATTACACTGCCAATACAGTCTGCTACCACACTTGGAGCTATACTCATGTCATTAGCATGCTAATGCGCTAATTACGATGAGCGCGCTAACATGCTAATTAGCGCCATAGCTTGCTAATTATAAACTGCTAGACGTGAGTACAGCATTAAAACCAGGGTTTTCCCTGCCATTATACGGCTAGCTTGATTTATGCTTCTGCGTCGCGGCGACGGCGTAGCTACGTCGTCGACGCAGACCCCTACGCAGACCCTGCGCCGTAGCCTGACGTGCGCCTCCAAAAAATCCTGACTACGCGTCACGTCGACGCGTCGAGACGCGAACGGCAAGGATTGGGATTGGTCCGCTCAGACCGTCATTCCGGCAGTTGCTTTTCCGGTCAACAGTATAACAACACCGCCAGTTACTTCTGCTGCTTGCATGCTTGTCTCCTATTGCTTGTGAACTCCATGCTTTGTGAGATCCCAGCAGGGCAGGAGGAGTATTGGTGTTGTGTAGCATGTAGCTTGTAGCCCCACACTGTGACCAGAATGCTACACAGCATATCCGCTCTGACCGCAACTGCAGTTCAAGAGAGCAAGAACCCCCCGAAACCAATCCCCCCCCCCCCCGGCTTGGCGGTGAATTGAACGCGTTCCCTCGACGCAGAACTTCGAATGCTCAATGACGGCGTAGGGTCGACGACGTAGCTCCGCCGTCGCCGCGACGCAGAAGCATAAACTAGGCTTTAGGCGCGGCGCCCAAGCATTTTTGCCTCCCGCCTAAGAGAAAAAATTGAGCAGGTGAGCAAAAATAAATAAGAGCCGCATTGCGTCCCATTGATCTTTACACGTTGCCGGGTATTTCCAAAAACGGACATTTCACCTTCTCTGTTTAAAAAAAAAACCTGTTTACACCTTTTTGTTTTCAGAAAAGTTTTCGTTCACCCGGCGTGTGTGTCTGGGTCTGTGTGTGTGTGTGTGTGGCGGTGTGTGAGTGGGCGGGACGGTGGGAGGCGAGTGCGCGTGCCAGTGCGAGCCACAACAACACGGAGTGAAAAGCAATTAACGGAGTACAGGAAAACGTCTCTCATCAGAACCTTATTTCTAGCAAAAAATATGATCATTTACTCACCCAGATAACTTTGGTGTCATTTGAAGTCGTTCGGACGAAATTAGATCCAGTGTAGCGCCGATATATCCATATAATGCAAATGACGGGGCAGCGACACACAGCCTCTATATAACACATTATCTGCCACGAAACTAGTTCATTTCATCAATATTTTGTTATGAAATGCTAGCGCTATTCCCCTCTGAGTCCGGGCTCGTCCGTTATCAACATCCGGGGTCAAACTAGCAGCAGCAGCTACAGGTAAACAAGCCAGGCTGTCGCGGGTGCGCGCGCAGCTCAGAGACGGCATCTTCTAGGTCAGAGGTAGTAGGTCAACCTACAGACCCCGGATGTTGACAACAGACAAGCGTGGACTCAGAGGGGAATAGCACTAACTGTCGTAACAACATATTGGTGAAATGAACTAGTTTCGTGCTATAATAGTCATAGAGGCCGCGCTTTGGTGCCCGGATCACTCACATTATATGGATATATGCAGCGCTACACTGGATCTAATTTCGTCCGAACGACGCCAAATGACACCAAAGTTATCTGGGTGAGTAAATGATAATATATTTTGCTAGAAATAAGGTCCAGGTTGTAAAAAACGGTAGTTATCCTTTAAGGCTGGGCAAATAACCGAAAATATACCGAAACCATCGGTTATGGTTATTACTTTCCCCTGCTAGCTGTGTCTCTGACAGCAGCAGCTCCACCGCTGAGGAGAGGAACAGGCTGCTAACGTCAGCTACTGCTTGGTCCTTTCAGTGGGGCACTACTATAGCTTTATTCCGCTTTACTGTTAGTTATAAAAAATGTAAATGCAATTTGAAATGTTAAAATATAAAAAGGCGTTGCTGCGTTAGTAAGTTTCTATAGTATGCTGTTACTTTAGCTAGCATAGCTGCGGTCGAGTGAGGTAGGGAGCTAATGAAGTGAGGGAGCGTGACAGAAAGCATAGATTTGCCCACACACCTCCACCCAACTCTACAACTCCACATTAGACCTCTCAATCTGAAACAGTGATGTTTAAAACACAGCAGCAATATTATGACCTCTTAAAGGGCGATATGTCGCACAGAGAAGCAGGTAGAAACTGGAGGTGACCTAACAGCTACACCCGTTATGTTACTGTAAAGGGCAATACAAATATACCAAGTGAAAATAATCTACCAAAGAATTAATGATTATTTGAATTGGAATAATAATTGAATTTAAATTAATTTAAATACAAACTTTTTTCTTTTTCCTGGTCAAAAGGAATTAGCAGTTACCTATAGTAATGATAGTGGTCAAAATTATGTGAAATTGCACAGTTTTTGGTAAAAAAAAAAGCTGCCCACCCCCCTAAGACCTCTAAAAACCCAGGGAAAACCCTGAAAACCATACAAACACAAATTTACCTTCTGCACATCCTCAACCAGTCAGTGCTGTTTCTTCATTAACTGAAGTTGGTTGATATTATTAGCTGACGTAACATCGACTGCGTGAACTAGCTGGCTAACGCTCGGTCTGCTTTGTGTCTGTAGCTCACCCCGTGCTGTCAGCGCCACAAAATGGCTAAAAACTTGGGTTAAAAAAACAGCAGAACAGAAGCTACTTACCTGGATTAAGTAGAGAACGATTCCAAATGAATGACTCAACAAAAAGCTGAGCTGTTAAAAGAATAAAAATGAAGAAGAAACTGCTGCTAGCTGAACCAGTTCAAACCAGTTCTGTCTGGTCAGGGTCAGGGCACGTCGTCATGGTAACCTTTCATGGAGTCATATGGACTTAATGTTTTAATTTGGTGTTCATTTAATGAACACAAATAAACGATAAAATGAACTATAAATAGGTCCACATGTCTCTGCATAGAGAGCTGAAGTCACGCCACTCCTGGTTTGACCCATCAGACCTTATTTGATAAAATCTTTTTTCTGCTAGTGAATGAAGAGAGACTAATCATTTATTGATCCTGTTTGAATTGTGTCATGAATCACACATTTGATGTTTGTCAGTTTAAAAGATAATTTTCCAAGTCAATAAAGTCTTTATACTAACATATAGCTGGAAACAAGTCACACAGACATATTTCCATGACTTACCACTTACTCAGACTTCCTCGCTCACTTTCCTTCAGTGAGCTCCTTTTTTGACTTGTCTCAGTACGAGTGGACGTGTCAGCGTACAGCTCTGGGTGTCCACAAACGGCCACGATTATCCTCTGCTCTATTGCTGTTCATGAATGTGCGGGCATCAGCCGAGTTAATGTCATTATATCAGTCTGGATGTCAACTCCGAAAGGCTTTCGCAAAATCCTTGCTTGAGTTAAACATTTTCAACTCGCGCAGATTTGCGTCTGTTCACTTCTATTTGTGTCTTTTCATTGACTTTGTATGTAATCTGGACGTGTGAATAATTCACCTCATCTTTGGTCTGAACATTACAGAAATGATTCCTACAGAGACCTTTTTGTTAAATAATAAAATCCTTTTTGTAACCAGAAACAAAAGTCTTGTTGGCATCTGGGCTCTGCCCACGCTCAGCCCCAGCAGCAAATTTCCATTCAGTGGCATTTGCGTATGTGTAACTGTGACCTTTTACTTTTTACAAATTTCTTCAAAGTTAGATTCCCTAAAACAAAATGAAAATAACTGAAAAATAAAAATATGAGAAAAGTTACGTATCTCACTCTGATTAGTTTATTGAACAGGTCATATTATGCTTATTTTCAGGTTCATACTTTTATTTAGGGGGGTCTTTACATACTATTATTTTCTCATGTGGTGCATTGGTGCAGCATCCCTTTTCACAGTGTTGTTCTGTGGGAGTGAGTAACTCCCTTTGGTCTGCACTTTGGCCTTTTCCCTTTTCAGACCTTTTACATGCACAAAAATGCTTCATAACACAATGGAGGAAAGGCAAAAACCCAAAAAGCAGAATATGACCTCCTAAGTACCGAAGAAAAGACATCCCAGCACTCTCAAATACAAAACACAGAGGAGGCAGGCACGATTAAGAACAAAAGGCGAGCTTTATTTCACAAAAAGCTGAGTAACCCAAAAACTAAGAATCCAAAAACAGCCAAGAGGCGTAAATCCCACAAATATAAAACCAGAAACACGAAAGCTAAAACAAAGTCTCAACCAAAGTACAGCTCAGGAAAGAAACAAGAGGAACAAAAAAACAGAAACTTTTTGTGTTCGATAAGAAGAAAACCTCCAGAATTAAAATGGCTGCTTAACTTTTCTCAGATGGAAAACATATGACAAACACGTCTGTATTTCTTGCGACTGCAGCCCGTAGATGATGGGGTTCAGGCTGCCGGGAACAACGTTGAAGAGAATGGCTGAAATCTTCCTGTACTCTGTGTACTGAGGGAAACGATGGAGGGCGATGAGGATCATCCCACTGACCAACATGATCAGATACAGGCACAGGTGAGTGCTGCAGGTCTTTAAAGCTTTACTGTTCAAAGACCTGTTCTTACTCATCACACAGGCCACTGTGATTTTAGAGTAGGTGAGGATGATGCTGCCGATGGAGGACGAGAGCAGGACGACGGTGAACGTGAGGCCGTACACGTTATTGATGAACACGTTCTCACAGGAGAGTTTAAACAGGGAGGCGTTGTCACAGTAAGGATTCATGATCATCGTCCTGCATCGGTTCAGCCGTATGGTCAGACCGAGCAGAATCCCGACCAGAACAAAGGCCACTCCCCAGGCAGACACTGTCAGCTTGATCACCATTCTGTCGGTCATGATGATTGAATATCGCAGAGGATCACAGATGGCCACATATCTGTCAAAGGCCATAATCATGAGCACAGTGTGTGCGTTGGTGCTGAACATATGTGTGGTGAAAGCTTGCATCAGACACTCATAGTAGTGAATGAGGCGCTCAGAGGGCGGCACCAGGATGTCAGCGAGCACCCGAGGAACCAGCAGAGAGTTTCCTATCACGTCATTGATGGACAGGTTACAGAAGAGGAGATACATGGGCTGGTGGAGTTTTCTCTCCGTCCAGATCAACACCACCATGCCCACATTGGCAGTCAGGATGAACACGTAGGCCACGAGCAGGAAGATGAACATCGGGTACTTGTTGGTCCTGGTGACGCTTAACCCCTCGAGCTGGAGAGTGAGGCTGTTGTACGTGAAGTTTTCCATCTCAGTTTGTCTGAAATAAAAAGAAAAGAAGAAGCGAACAAATCATCAATTAAACCACCATGAAACACAAACTGAAACAAACAGCCTTTACGATGATAATGTGAAGGTTTCTAGCTTCTTACTAAAATAAAAATACAGTATCAACAGTAAAGTAATATTTTATTGTGTTTGTCTTTTATTGCATGAAACCGACAACAGAAAATCCCTTAAACACTGACTTTATGTATTTCAATCATTCCCATCTGATTCTATAACATAAGTATAACAGTTAAATAACTTAGTCTGCTTAAATTAAGTAATTTTCCAAGTATTATAGATAAAAGTAATTGTATGTAATGCATTACGCTTGAGTATCAGATAATCTTACATGTGATGAAATACATAAAGTGTAAGTCAGTGTTTTAGGGAGAATTTCATCTTTTATTTATTTTTTAATCTTTTTTGACAAGCAAAGAAAACATTTTCGCTGTTATGTTACTTTTGTAATGTAATGTCATTTGGGTTAAAGGAAACTGTCAATTCATCAGCTGGAAAAACATGTAAAAACTGTTGTATTTTCCCCCCTTGACATGTTTGAACCGGATATAAGATACTTTTAAAGATTATTTTAAAAACATATTCAATACTGTTTTTTCAGTCACAACAGGAGATCAACAAACAATTAATTATTTCAACTTTAAACAAGTGAAAATACTGACTCCAACTGCAGCGTTACATGTAGGAATGTATTAATAAATGTATCAGTAGCAGTAGTGAAGTTAAACCAGTGGAAAAGAAGAGGAAGTGATGATGAACGGAAAAAACAGAGTTCATATCTGTAGCAGATTTCAGATGTGTGCCGTTAAACAAGAACCCTTCAAACACAAAGTCATTCACATGTTGATGTTTCCTCACAAACATCAAGTCTAAACACTCAGTGAGAGAAAAGGCACAGCACCTGAATACAAAGTGGCAGCGTCGATGCAATCTGTCTGTTCTGATACCAGCTGTACTGAGTCACATGAAGAAATCAGCAGAGATCAATCGTAACCAACAATGATAACCTTGACTCACCTCAGGTCTTCTCTAAACATTCTGGTCATGTGAGTCTGTTTTATGAGCTCTGATTCCTCTGAATAAACCTTCATCATGACCTGAGAAAACATTACGTAATGATTGAGGGCTTCATGGAAACGATATCAATGTTACCCACAACAACAACAACGTGTTAGGGAGGGAGACAGCCCCAGTGAACTTCCCTAATGATCTCGTCCTCTTGCACCGTCTGGAAACGGGTACTACCCCGCAGCTGCTACATTCATGCCTGTCCAATAGAGCATTTGCAGTTGTTGCGGCGAATACCAGTTCATCTGTATATGATTTACACTGTGGGGTCCCTCACGGGTCCATTCTGGGCCCTCTATTGTTCTCTGGAAATATGTTCTCGCTCAGCCATATAATCCAGAACTGTGATGGTTCTTATCATTGTAAACAAATCATATATATATTTCCCTCTCCAGTCTGGTCTGAGCTCCTCTTTACATCCACCCAGATCCACCACCAGTGTAAGGACTCCATAGTGGGTATCAGTCACTACTCACAGCTTCACTTGACCCTTAAAATATTAAAACGTAATTTTTATGACCTGTCCACCAACATCAGCGGGTCTACACAGGTTTTTAAAACGCTTGTCAACCCCCTAAAAATCCACTTTTGACCCCATTCCCACTTCCAACATCTGTGATTTTTATCTGAAGTGTTACGTTATACATCACTGACTCCTGTTTCACAACGGAAACAGATGTAACAGAAGAGACAACAACAATAGATCAATTGTGAAAGGAGGATATATTCTTTTGAGCATCACGACCCCCTACGATGCATTAAACTATTCATTTCATTCAATTCATCACATTGACGTTATTTTTCTTCTCCCCCCGTTTGTGGCGCCCCCCCGTGGATGACGGCGCCCTTAGCATTCGCCTATACTGCCTATGCCAAGGGCTGGCTCTGGTATTTCATATATGTTATGTATAAACTAGAAAATGTATGTACGCAGAAATCATAAATTACCATAAAGGTAACATATATGGCAGCGTCTCTCTTCATATAGGGGCGCATTTGTCATTTGTCGCATTTCCAAATGGTAATAAAAGTTTTGGAGTTTTTTAAAATATAAAACTTTTTTTTTCTTTTTTTAAATTTCAGAAATGTTTCACAATCCCTTCACTAGTTGTTCATACCTGTTTGTCCCCTCTATACAGAGCCAGCCCTGCACTTTTAAAATATTTCACCCCCACCCCCAGTGACACAGCATCAGGTGCTCCTGTCCCCTCGACCTCAGCACAGCAGAGTGACAATGTTCTTTAATATGTTTGTGCGATGCCTTATTTATATTGTATTTTTCATTTATGACTTGTTTCTTTCTTCAGTTTTAAAAGAAATAAAATCTTGAATACATACATGCAGTTTCTGTGGGAGTGTATGAAAATCGATGGTGAAATTGACTGCGATGCAAGGGGTCAGGGTGAGGGCCAGGGCCGGCACTGTGAAATACCCATACATTTATACAAATACATGTGTTATATGTATGATGTATGGATAATTATATGACATGAGTGTGTAATTTACATACATAAACATACATATCTTTATGGGCTGGACATATCTTTCTATAGATCAAATTGCTCCAGTTTCTAACAGGTTTTATCAGGGGCGGACTTACCATTAGGCAAAACTAGGCGGTTGCCTAGGGCCCCAAGTTCCTGAGGGCCCATAAAAATCCTCATACACTTATGGTTAATACAGTTATTACTTATTTGCGCACATTAGTTATGTTTTTGATTAAAATCCTCTCGCTAAAATGCCAGCAGAATGCTAATCGTATTATGCGTATGTCGGGCCCCCCCTTCAGTCTCCACTACATTGGATCAGTCCATCTTACTGCGCATGTGCAGAACGGATCCAGGAAGACAGCAGCAAAACGAAAACAAACGGAGCGAAGTGGCGAGAGAAGAAGAGGAGAGTATAGAAGAGAAAAGTAAAGGAAAGAGACAGATGAAAAGAAGCTGCCCCAGCCGAGCTGAAAAGAGGAGAGAGAAGGAGGAAACAGAAAGCTGATCTCCAAGTTACAGGAAGTGACGACTGTCTTCACTGCGGCAGCAGCAGCAGCAGCAGCGGCTGGCAGATGTGATCAATTGACTCAAAATCATGTTGGGATCATGTAACTACACTGGCTGCATGAGATACACCTCTTGTTTTTACATTTTGGACCTCTTAATATTTTTTATTAATTTTTTATATGCAAATATTAGCATTTTAGCTCAATAGCTTCCAGGTCATGTGATCAATTGACTCAAAATCATGTTGGGATCATGTAACTACACTGGCTGCATGAGATACACCTCTTGTTTTTACATTTTACGTCTCTAAATATTTTTTATTATTTTTCATGTGTATTAGCATTTTAGCTCAATAGCTTCCAGGTCATGTGATCAGTTGACTCAAAATCATGTTGGGATCATGTAACTACACTGGCTGCATGAGATACACCTCTTGTTTTTACATTTTACATCTGTTCATAATTTTTTATTAATTTTTAGGCTATATGTAAATATTAGCATGTTAGCTCAATAGCTTCTCAATAGCTTTAAACACAGTATCTCTGCTTTAAATATCCCACATTTTTATTTTGAAAACAGGAAGTCGGTACACGCTGTAGCCGTCTTCTCCGTGTGTTTACTGTAAAGTCTGCAATACGGGTGCAGTTGAAATGTTGGAGTGGCTTGCGAATGTCAAATATCCAACTTAAAACTAACTTCACTGAAGTCTTGTCATGATGTATTTTCCAGCTGGCCCAAGACGATTTTTTAAAGAGTTTTGGCTGAAGAAGTCGCCCCACAAAGGAAGACTCTTTCAGTTTATCACAAATATTAGCATTAAATCATCATTTTGAGGGTACATGGTTTTCACTGGGCAGGAAGGGTTTGAATTATGTAACCAGCAACGTAAATGATGTACAGTATCGGAGTAGAAAGTGCAGTATTTGCCTCTGAGATACAGCGGAGCAGACAAAATTGAAGTTGCATGAAATCCTAAAATGTCTACGTCAGCACTTGAGTAAATGTACTTACACTTCACCACTGGGTCAGAGCCTTATACTGTGTTTTGTGTGTGTTTGTTTTCAGAATGAGGGAGAGAGACAACGTGAAAAAGGGACAGGAAGAGAGGGACAACAGGTAAAACAAATAATACAAATAATACATGTGTATTCTGTTAAAATGTATGTGTCTGTATAATTGACCTGTTGTTTTGTGTGTTGTCTCATTTCAGAGGGCCCCATGCCTGCCTTTGCCTTGGGCCCCAAATTTCTTAAATCCACCACTGGGTTTTATATATAGTTTTATCACTCTTTCATTTACATATGGTATTGTTCTGAGTCAGTACATAACCAGTGAATACAATTATAAATGCATTATTATAATTTAAAGGAGCAGTCTGTAGTTTTAGGTAAGAAATGTTAATGAGAAGAGAAAGATCTTCATTAACTGTTTTTTTTTTTCTGTCTAGATAAACTAAATCAACAACCTCTCTTTGTTTTCATGACTGAATAAACAAACTGACTTTAAAAGGACAACACAATTTATACTGTTTTACTTTATATGTGGCGGACCCTGCCACCTTTCTAACTTCAAATAGTGTTCTGGGACCTTATTTTCCTCTGAGAAACAGCTTGTTTATTTACTTTTGGAAAAAAATACATGTGTTTTATTACCTCATTTATATTGTAAACGTAAAAATTGTAGAGATTTAATTTCTTCCCAAAAACGACATAGTGCCTCTTTAAACTCTGACTTTCCTCCTAAAACAAAAAGGGTTTTGAATCACACAGAAAACTGAATATGGTTTCCATCCAGGGCTCCATGCTACTGGTTTACAGTATCTGGGGTTTACTGGGAAGTGTAAGACAGCAGCAGGAGGCAGAAAAACTGAGTAAAGCTTTGAAAGAGACAAATTATGATTTCTAATCTGAACATTTAACTTCAGAGTAAAATTAAAAAACAATCATGATTCACAAATCTCACCCAAACAGTACAGTGTAAATCAACATGATAATGTGATATACAGTAAGGCAGTTCAGTTTGTATTTTAAGTTTACACGTTTGTTTAAATGTTCTTTACCATTTTCAACTCATAATGATGGCATCACTGGTTTGGATCTGAATAATCTCGACAAGGATTTGCAGATTTCTGCAGACTGCACTCCATAAATAATGGGGTTGAGGCTGCCAGGGATGATATGAAACAGAATGGCAGCAAATTTTCTGTAATCTGAGTACTGAGGGAAGCGATGCAGAATAATGACAATAAATCCACTGGTCAACATGATCAGATACACAACCAGATGAGTGCTGCAGGTCTTCAAGGCTTTACTGTTCAAAGACTTGTTCTTACTGGTCAGACAGACGACTGCAATCTTAGTGTAAGTGAGAACCATGGCGCCTATAGAAGAAGTGAGCAGGACAATAGTGAAAGTGAGGCCATAGATATTATTAATAAACACACTGTCACAGGAGAGTTTAAACAGGGAGGCATTGTCACAGTAAGGATTCATGATCATCGTCCTGCATCGGTTCAGCCGTATGGTCAGACCGAGAAGAATCCCGACCAGAACAAAGGCCACTCCCCAGGCAGAAACTGTCAGCTTGATCACCATTTTGTTGGTCATTATGGCAGCATAGCGCAGAGGATTACAGATGGCCACATATCTGTCAAAGGCCATAATCATGAGCACAGTGTGAGAAGCAGTACCAAAAATGTGTGTGGAAAAAGCTTGAAGAACACATTCGTGATAACTGATGATGAGCTCAGAGGGAAGCAGCAAAATATCTGAGAGCAAACGAGGCACCATGATCGAATTTCCAATAATGTCATTAAATGGCAGGTTGCAAAACAGGAGATACATCGGCTGGTGAAGGCTCTTGTCAATTAAAACTAGAAATGCAATGCCTGCATTTGCAAGCATGATAAAAATATAGGAGATAAAGAATAAGAGAAAGACAGGGTAAACAGAGTCCTTGGAGATATTCAGCCCCTCCAGCTGCAGTGTGAAGCTGTTGAATGTGTAGTTTTCCATCAACCTGCAATAACAAAGATCAGAGATCACTGATATGTTCAATAACAAACCATAAACAATATAAACATTGTGCTTTTACAAAATAATGTAGTTCAAAAGAAGCAACAAAAAAACTACAAAAGTAAGAGATAATTACAAATGTTTTTGAGTTTGGTGCAAAATTGTCAAAAGTCTGTTTTTCATTAATACCTGCTTGAGTTCAGCAGCATTCAGTCTTTTCTTTGTTGTGTCTTTGTTGGCAGTTAACAGCCAGCAAAGAAAACTTCTCTTTGTCACAGTTTTATATAGTCAGTATTATTGTCACGGGACTAATGGAGCTGACTTGAGACAGACCTCCTGATGGCTGATGTCATGATGGTTAGTGGTAAGGCTTATTCTGTCAACAGGCTGCATTATGCAACAGCTTGTTGTGATGATGTGATACAATTAAAAGAAATAATGAGGCAGCATGATAATTCTAACATTACACACTAAAAAATAAATTGGTTTCCAATTCTGGGTAGTTCCCTGGACTGCTGGGTGATAATTGTTACTAAGTTGGTTTTATCCAACACAGCAAGATAATTGGTTCATATCGGATAACAGAAAGAAGTATAAAGCAAAAATTTCTACCTGTCTGTTTGTTATTTGCATGTCTAATGAACCGTTCAATTGATCTACTTCACAATCGACAGGTTTGTTGCTGAGGACCCGAGGAGGTGCAGCATCAAACTTAGTGTTATTTGGATACCCGGCACTGTCCATATCAATACATTTTGAGTAAAAAGCTTACTTTGGCTTCATCTGGCTTTATGGCCCTGCATACATGTGATCCCACTCATGTGATCTCATGGGGAAGCAGATGTAAACAAAATGGAGATTAATGTGATGGGACTTGCCGTAGTACTGTGTTGCAGTGACAATGAACAAAAACAGAAGGTTAAATGAGTCTGGATGAGTGGGGAGATGTGGTCAGCACAGGCTTTTTATTCTTCAGAGAGAACTGGATTTGAAAGTGTCTGTCAACAGTAGTATGCTAGCTTACGTTCCTCAAGGGCTGGAATGTTTACTGTTGCTTGGCAGCGCTGTGAGCTGCTCCACAAAGACTCTCTCGATGAAGTTATTATAACTGAAGTTCAGGAAACTGGACCACACCATTTTACCTCACTGATTTGCCACCTGGATCCATCCAATTAAACCACCTGTGTCTCATTAAGTCAACCACCTATGTCTCCCTGATTCAATCACCTGTGCAGACCTATATAGGCAAGCCTAACCATTTCTCTCCAATTCGTCTCAAGTTCTGACATTCGTTTGTACTTGACAAGCATTTCTGAAAACTTACTTTGAAAAGCCTCCACTTCCATCTCCACTCTGGCCGCCACACATTTTCTTCCTCCCAAGCTGCAGGCTGTCTCCACCAGTTCAACCAGGGCACCTACTGGGTGGCCCTGGCCTTGGAGCTCTACCACTGTGTATTAGCAGCAAGACCCTCCCTGACTTGCAACCTTTGCGCATCTCAATCACAGCCAGCCTCCTCCCATGTTCACCAACCAGCATATGCTGCACCTCCTCCCCCAAGCCTCATCCCCAGCCCAGATTTTTTCATGCATCACCAACGCCATCAACCTCACCTGTCTCGCCGGCCATGGCGCCTGGTTGACTAAAGCCGACATCACCAGCACATTCAAGGTCCTGCCAATGTGTCCAGATTTCTGGAGATTCTTCAGCTTATCTTGGAGAAGCTTCTACTTTGCAGTCTGCCTCACCTTCGGATGCTAAAGTAGCCCGAAAATATACCATTCCCTCTCCTTAGCCCTTTGCTGGATACTCCTTAACAACCACAACCTGCCTTACGTCATTCACCTCCTGAACAGTTTTCTCATGGTCACTCAGCCATCCTCCCCACCAGCACAAGGTCTCCAAATGCCAGCTTCTCTCCCTGCTCGGACACCTCAACTACGCCATTTGCATTATCCCCCAGGGTCGATCCTTCGTCTCCCACCTACTATCCCTGTCTTCCACCATTCCATCCCTCCGCGACTACATCACCCTGGATGACTCCTGCAAAATGGAGCTGATGTGGCGCGACTTTCTCTCTTTATGGAAAGGCATGTCTTTCTTCTACGACTACCGAATCACCCAGCCATAGGACATCCAGCTATACACAGACGCTGCACCCTCAGTAGGTTTCGGAGGCTACTAGAGCAGTCAATGGTTCACTTCCGTTTGGCCCCCATACTGTCCTCACTCTACTCTTCCTCTGCCCTCTATGAACTATATCCAGTCATAATCACCGCACTTCATTGGGGGCACAAATGGTCAAGAAAAGTCACCCTTATCCACTCAGACAACCTCAATGCTGTTGAAATCATCAACAAAGACCGCTCACAATCACTGGATAGCATGAAATTCATCTGATGCCTGAGCTTAGTCTCAGCCCAGCACCACTTCATGCTCCCGGCTGCTCACATTCCCGGCCACCAAAACAGCATCACTGACTCTCTCTCGGTTCTCATTTCAGAAATTCTTTGTCCATCGACTCGACCCTCAAATCAAAGTTCCTCCTGGCATTCTTTGGCTTGTTACGATGCACAGAATTCACTTCTACCACATCCACTCATGACCCCTCTCGACACGCGACCCTCTCAGACATCTCCATCCACTCACAAGACACCCTCCGATTCAATCTCAAACAAAGCAAGACTGACCAGTTCGGCCTCTCTCATCCCATTTTCCTCATCCGATTAAACTCATACCTAAGCCCTTAGAAACCATCCTATTGTACATACACCAGAGACAAGCATGCCATGCTTACCCACAAGACCCACTCTTAACCACTGTGTCGCCACACGCTTCTGGCTCCACCACCATCTCCGCCCGGTCTTATCCAAGTCAGGGATCTCTCCTGAACTTTACTCTAGACACTCCTTCTGTATAGGCGCTGCTACTACCGCCTCCAGACAAACAATTCCCGACCACACCATCAAATTCCTCGGTCGCTGGTCTTTGCAATCCTACAAAAGCTACATCCACAGCCACCTCAGCGATATTCATTGTGCCCATTTCTGCATAGCCCAGTTATACCTTTGGGGGATGATGAAGCCACGCCGACCTTATCAAGACGTGCCCCCACTCTGAGTCTCAACCTCCCTGGTTCCTAGACGACCCCCCTTTCCTTCATCCACTGCCTTCGATCCCTTTTCCTTCATCCAACAACCCGGCCCCCCTTTCCTATCCTTCCCAAATCTTCTACCAATTTAAATAAACTACCTTAATGCTAAACTATGATTAAACTCTTAGTGAATTAGTTGTTGTGGTCCGGCTCAGAAAACATTGATGTAATCATCCAGATTTTAAATCGTAAACATGTTTGATATTATCGAAGCAGCCCCAATCAGTCTATGAGGAGTTCAGGAGGCTTAATGTTGATTTATGGCTGCACACCATGACCTACGCAATTGGTCTATGCTGTAGTAAGCATTAATACATGTGCGCTGGTGTGTCTGCATTACTGGTGTGAGCGGATTGCCAGCTGTACTTAGCCCCACTAACTACACCGACTCCTGCAGAGGAGAAGCATAGGAGAAGCATAATCCAAGACAGGAAGCATCAGGCCGGTCAGGTGAGACTTCAACAACTGAAGAGGGCGGTATGTTTGCTGGGGAAACTACAGGTCACAATGCACCATATTAGCTACACTGTTACATGCTTCCCCTCTGCTGGCCAGGATGTGCCACTATGGCTGTTGCTTGGCCTCCTGCCTTTCCAGGTGATAGCGGTCTGGCTGATTAGGAATAACCAATAAGAGGGGGTAGGGCACTAGGCTCTATCTCTCTCTCTCCACTCAACCTGACCAGAGATGCAGTCAGTCAGCCTGGAGGCTGGCTGGGGTATTATATTTTGTTTTATGTTTATCTGATGGGTGCGGTAATCTAGTTATCGTGGCTTTGTTTCAATTAGGTTTAGTTGTTCCTTTGTTTTAGAGGGTAAGCCCCCAGCTCTGACATAGGGCACAATTCACCAAAGCCGGTTTTCCAGGGTGTTCATCATGGACTGGTTATGGGACTTCTGTTTTATACTATTCTTACACCAATCATAGTAAGTGCTGACTTGCCACTTAAAGACCTAGTAGCATGACTGTGGTAATGGCAGCAGAGAGTTGGGGTTAAAGGGCAGGGATGTTTGAAATGTATGAATAAATGGCCAAAGAGATGTGCAGCCAAAATGGAGAGCTGTCTGTCTTGTTTATTATGGACCCCCGCCACGCCATGACTTTTTAGAGCTAAGTGGTTCTCAGATTAATAACCAATAAGAGGGGGTAGGGCATTAGGCTCGGTCTCTCTCTCTCTATTTTGAAGTGATCTGCTGTCAAAAAATGCTGAAAATAATAATAATAAAAGTCAACTTGTGTTTTGCCGGTAATATGCTTTTAATGTGAAGACGCAGCAGTAATATTTGTTTAGCAGTTATACATACAAATATGTGATTTTCCATGTCAGTTACATATTTTAGCATATATGTCACAGATATAATTATTCAAACATATGAAACCTATATTTAAAGAGGTCATATTCTGCTAATTTTCAGTTTCATACTTTTATTTGGGGGTCCTAGTAGAATAGGACTACATACTTACTTTAATTTTCATCCAACACATAATTTATCATTGCTGCAGAACCCCTTTTCACACAGTTTTGAATGCTCTGTTTTACCTACAGATTGAGACATCTTGCCTCTGACTGGAGTGTGTGTGTATATATATATACTGTGTGTATATATATATATATTTATATAATGCCTGTCACATAGTGATGCACATAAGTTTTAACCTGCCGTTTCAGGAGAGAGTAACTTCCTGTGGCGTGGACTTTGAAATGATGCTTCATAACACAATAAAGGAAAGGCAAAAACCCAAAAGTAGAATATGACCTTTCAATTATATGCACATACTATTACAATGTGTATACCTATATGATAAATAATTGTGTTGCAGCTGATTTGGGTTTCTTTTAGCATGAAATGAGGCAGACTTTAACAAAATGCTCTGTATTTTCAGTAAGAAATACCCAAATGTTAGAACACTCTCACACTCTCTCTCACACACACACACACACACACACACACACACACACACACACACACACACACACACAAAGGCAGGACGTAACTCATAGTGCAAAAATGTCTTTCACCACAGCAGTAACTGTAATCTATTGAAAACATTTGTGAAAAAAATCAACACTAATTTCTACAAAACAGGAAACATTTATGGGCTTCAAACATTTAATACAGCATTTTTTCAGGTAATGTCACCACCGACACGCTGTCTGTAATACTGCAAAAATATAAATATTGCGATACTTTAATTGTGCCTATGGGCCCAATTATCATTAAGTTACCTCATTCTGTGATACATAATGACTTAACAAACATTCATGTAAAGGTCCACTTTGTAAGAAAGTTGATTTTTGAGTCTCACTGCCAACTCGTCAAATACACTTTGGGACTGTAGGTCGTTTTAGTCGTTTTTGACAAGTTGGGCATGAGACTCAAAATTCCACTTTCTTACAGAGTAGATCTTTAAATGAACTTTTCTCCGAAAATAAAAAGTGACTCTTGTTGAGGTTGTGTCACACAGAGAAACAAATATGCTTTCCATCCAGGGCTCCATGCCACTGTTTTACGGTAACTGGGATCTACTGGGAGACTTAACACAGTTAAAATGCCTTCCACACTATAAAGTGATAAATGTTTGCCATCAGAAAAAAACTAATAAAAACTGTGAGTTTAATTTGAATAAGAAATTGTTGCAATTTACAGAATCATATAAATTATCATTATAATGTGAAATACGCAACAGGCGAGGATGACAGTTCACATTTTTTTTCACAAGTTTATACACTCAGAATAATGATGTCAGTGGTTGGATCTGAATAATCTTGACAAGGATTTGCAGATTTCTGCAGACTGCACTCCGTAAATAACTGGGTTGAGTCTGCCGGGGATGATATGAAACAGAATGGAGGCCAATTTCCCGATGTCGGCGTACTGAGGCACTCGATGCAGAGAAATAACAAGCATCCCACTAAACACCATGATCAGATACACAACCAGATGAGTGCTGCAGGTCTTCAAAGCTTTACTGTTCAAAGACTTGTTCTTGCTGGTCAGACAGACGACTGCAATCTTAGTGTAAGTGAAAACCATGCTGCTTACAGAAGAGGTGAGCAAGAAGGCAGTGAAAGTGAGGCCATAGATATTATTAATAAATACACTGTCACAGGAGAGTTTAAACAGGGAGGCATTGTCACAGTAAGGATTCATGATCTTCGTCCTGCATCGGTTCAGCCGTATGGTCAGACCGAGAAGAATCCCGACCAGAACAAAGGCCACTCCCCAGGCAGAAACCGTCAACTTTATCACCATTTTGTTGGTCATTATGGCAGCATAGCGCAGAGGATTACAGATGGCCACATATCTGTCAAAGGCCATAATCATGAGCACAGTGAGACTGGTGGTATTGAACATGTGTGTGGTGAAAGCTTGAACCACACACTCATAATAACTGATGAGCCGCTCAGAGGGAGGCAGCAACATGTCCGAAAGCAAACGAGGCACCATGATCGAATTTCCAAGGATGTCGTTGAATGTCAGGTTGCAAAACAGGAGATAGATCGACTGGTGAAGGCTCTTGTCAATAAAAACCAGAAATGCAATGCCTCCATTCGCAAGCATGATAAAAACGTAGGAGAAAAGGATGATGATAAAGACAGGGTAAACAGAGTCCTTGGAGATATTCAGCCCCTCCAGCTGCAGTGTGAAGCTGTTGAATGTGTAGTTTTCCATCAACCTGCAATAACAAAGATCACTGATATGTTCAATAATTAAGTAACTATGAAAAATCAAAAACAAAAACTTTATGATTAAAGCAATGAAAGTAAAGACTAAAGTTACAGATAAAAACATTTGTTTTGAGTTTGATTCAATGTGTGTTATTCATCAAAACCTGCTTTGGGTCCTCCGGTTCACCAGCATTCAGTCTTGACTTTCTTGTGTCTTTGTTGGCAGTTAACAGCCAACAAAGCAAACTTCTTCCGTGGTTGCAGTTTTATGTGGTCACACTTTCATGATCAGGGGACTCTTATCTGTGTTTTCCAATCCTGGTCCAAAGGGAGTCCTGACCTGCATGTTTTTTTCCTTGATCCAACACACCCGATTCAAACGAACGGGTCGCTATCAGACTTCAGCAGAGTTTGATGGCGAGCTGATCATTCGAATCAGGTGTGTTGGGGCTGGGAATCATCTAAAACATGCAGGGCTCCAGGATGTTAATGGTAAGCTTTTATCAATAGGTGTATGGCTGCCAGAGCGTACGGGAGCAGAGCCGTGTCACTTTTTCAGGTCGTGAGGAAATGTAATAGTATGGCTGGATTTATTCACAGCATCAACTGAGCAACATGCAAGAAAACATTTTACTTTTAAAACTGTCGGTTGTTGCTGATTGTCTGTGAGCAGCAGCATATTTGCATCCGTCTATAACTAGCTAACATTAACTAGTAAAGGTGAAAAGAACAACCAAATTCATTTTCAAAGTAACATTACAAATCCAGCCGGCTGAACTTAGCTAAACTAAGCTGTCTTTGCTTCCTTTTCTTAGCCTTGCCTAGCCTAGCCTAGCCTAGATGAGCTCGACCTCCACCTGCACTGCATGAAAATAAATTATTCACACACACTTCCTTCACCTATATGGCTTACTGTCACTTAAATTACAACCAAGTACCAGAAGCATTAGGAAGGAATTGAGTAGGGGATAAGAGTAAGTTTTGAAAGCTAATATTCTAGTTAGCTAACCGAAGATGACTCAGCTAATTACAGTAAATAAGGAGGGTGGCAGGATGCTAGTGTAGCATTTTAGCTAATGCTATATCATTTGTCTGACTGATGGCTAATGAGCAGAGTTTACTAAAGACAAGTGAAGAAAAATTTGGGATAAAATATCTGCAAGGAATATAACAAATAACCAAACACATCAATGTTTTTTGTGTGTGATAGAGTCAAACTAGCTGAACCAGACATTTTTTCTCAAGAGTTGTTTGAGACAATGAGACTTTTCACCAGCTGTTCAATTGCCAATGTAACCCTCTTCCGGTCGAGTACTTTTATTTTGAAGGGACATAACGGAAGTGTGAGTCGTCTGAATGTTTCTGAATTGTTCAAAGGTGGAGCGAGTATACTGTAGGCGCTGTTACACCCGCTCGGTTACACTAACATTGTTAGCTATTAGCTAACTGCCTTTGGGATAGGTTAGCCATTTTCAGCTGTAATGAGCAAATGTCCACAATGAAGAAAACTTTTCACCAGGCCACCACAAATACTGAAGAGATACTGGAGCTAGGAACAAGAGTAAGTTTTGACAGCTAATATTCTTGCTAGCTAACCGAAGATGACTTAGCTAATTACAGTAAATAAGGCGGGTGAAAGGATGCTAGTATAGCATTTTAGCTAACGTTATACATTTGACTGATGGCTAATGAGCAGAGTTTACTTAAGCCAAGTGAAAATATTAAGGGATAAATTATCTGGAAGGAATATAACAAATAACCAAACATCACAAAACGTTTTTTGTGTGTGTGTGGTAGAATCAAACTAGCTGAACCAGACATGTATCCCAAGGTAGTCAGGACTTTAATGATTAGGCTAATCATTAATTAATAAATCGCCAAATGCATTCAGAAGCCTCAGTTTGTGTAATTGAATAGCAGCTGATGGAAGCTCCGCAGTTAAGTCGTTATGTTGTGTTATTTAGTTAAGTATCATACAAGTAACTTGGTGTTTACTTTATCTGTTATTTTAAGTCCGAAACTCCTGGTTACAACAGTTTTTAATGGAGAAACATCTGACATATTTAGGCCTATTAATGATTAACCGATAAATAATTGTTAAGGCAACTGACTGTCGATTGAAGAAACTGTTTAAGATTTGCATCTCTAGTTGGGACAGTGCGTTACAAGAGATCTGCAGCACAATGTAAAATACTATGTTTGCGAAAAATTTAAAATTTAAGCTGAAAAATGTGTCAATTAATTGATATATGGATCCACAGAAAATCAGTCTTAATTGGCGACAACTGTATTGATAAAGTAATTATTCAGATATTCCGTGGAACCCCATTCTCAGTTGTGAAGGTTTGCTGCTTTTCTCAGTTTTCTAGTAGTAAAATTTAAAATGAAATGTTTTATTTAATTAGATTTTCAGTCAAAAAGAGATTAGCCTAAATTTATGTTATTAAAGATACGAGTCAGTATAGAGAGAGCTGAAGTAACGGCCCTTCCAGTCGACTTCATGGGACCTTATTTCAGAAAAAAATTGTACAGCAGTTGAGAGAGAAAGAGACACTTAATTTTTTGATCCTGCTTGAGTTGTGTCATGAATCACACATATGATGTTTGTGAATTGAAAAGTCAATTGCAATTGTCACAAAACAGATTAAGCTGTTTATGAAGCTGTATCTTGTGATGTTGGAGCAAGTCTTTTCATTTCAGAATTGGAAATATTAACACAGTACAAACACAGTATTCTGAGAGTTAGTTGCACATACAGTTAGTTTTATGAGTATTTTTGTAAACAATTTTAAGTGAAACTTTGCACATCTATCTTTGGTTCTCTTTAGTGGCACACATCAAACGCCATGCAGCTCCACACTCCTGACGTGGAGGTCTCAGCGGTGGATATCTACGACTTTAACAACTATGGGTAGGTGGCAACATATAGTATTCTGTTAATATTTGAGTAAACTGACCCTTTAACAAATATAAATCTAACAACTGAACTCCCATGCCTTTCTGCCGACATTACATTAAAAAACGATCCTAACTTACTGTAGCAAATGCTCATCAGCACTTGTGTTTGTCTTCATGTTTGCTGTGTAATGGTCAAAATAAGCAGCTAATGTTTCTGCCATTGTACATATATTGTTATGGAGGACAACAAGTGTCACGGAAATAGTAATAAGGCATTTAACTAATTGTACAATAAATAGAGGCATTCATTAAATTAGTTAACAAATGTATTTATTATATATTCAATAGACTAAATTACAAAGTAAGTCAGTATTTGATATTTTAATGGCCAATAAAAAGAGGAATTCTAAATACAATTTACAAATAAAATATGAATCCATCAATAAATAGTTCAAATTAAAAAGGGATTTACAAAAACAATTGTCATCTGCAGATGTATGACATGCCTGGATGTGCTTTTGAAGCGAGCGCACTACAGACTTCTGCCGACCTAGCTGTTTTAGCGCGTAGCTAACTTGAATGGGGATTAGATAATTCAATCGTGACTATAGACTTTCCAAATGTTATTGGACCTAATGGCTCCAGTTATGACAGTAAAACGAGTCATTTGCATCACTTGTAGTTACGTTGTCACGTCACGTTTCTCTGTAAGCACTCACAGTGACGTCATGTTTTCAGCCATTGCACAGAAATAAAACAAATCACTAACTCCACTATTAGTGTTGTCATGTTAATTCCACTAACATGACAACACTAATTTGTATTGATAATTAGACAAAACTAAATATTGAAACTTTATAATAACGGCAAAATCTTCTTTGAAAAGAACTTCTTTATCTCTTTTGACTGCACTCCATAAATAATGGGGTTGAGGCTGCCGGGGATAATATGAAACAAAATGTTACAAAGTTTTCTGTAATCTGAGTACTGAGGGAAGCGATGAAGAGTAATAATAGACAATCCATTGAACACCATGATCAAATACACAACCAGATGAGTGCTGCAGGTCTTCAAGGCTTTACTGTTCACAGACTTGTTCTTGCTGGTCAGACAGACGACTGTAATCTTTGTGTAAGTAAGAACCATGGTGCCTATAGAAGCTGTAAAGAGGACGACAGTGAAAGTGAGGCCGTACACATTATTAATAAACACACTGTCACAGGACAGTTTAAACAAGGAGGCATTGTCACAGTAAGGATTCATGATCATCGTCCTGCATCGGTTCAGCCGTATGGTCAGACCGAGAAGAATCCCGACCAGAACAAAGGCCACTCCCCAGGCAGAAACTGTCAGCTTGATCACCATTTTGTTGGTCATTATGGCAGCATAGCGCAGAGGATTACAGATGGCCACATATCTGTCAAAGGCCATAATCATGAGCACAGTGTGAGAAGTTGTACCAAACATATGTGAAGTGAAAGCTTGAACTACACACTCATAATAACTGATGAGCCGCTCAGAGGGAGGCAGCAAAATGTCTGAAAGCAAACGAGGCACCATGATAGAGTTCCCAATAATGTCATTAAATGGCAGGTTGCTAAAAAGGAGATACATCGGCTGGTGAAGGCTCTTGTCATTGAAAATTAGAACCACAATGCCCACATTGGCAACCATTATAAACAGGTAGGAGAAAAAGAAGAAGAGAAAGACAGGGTAGACCGACTCCTTCGAGACATTTAACCCCTCCAGCTGGAGAGTGAAGCTGTTGTAGGTGTAGTTTCCCATCAACCTGACAGAACAAAACAATAATGTTAAGAGCTTAATTCCTGAAAGTGATCTAAAAAATGTAATCAGCTGAAAATTTCAGCTCAGTATACTTTATCTAATGCAAATTTCGGTTCACTTTACATTTCCAAAGTTTAAAGAAACTAAAATTTCTTTAAACTTCTTGTTCAAATGTTTGATCAAACATTATAAGCGGATCAATAATACCTAGTTTGAGTGTCAGTTTTTAGTCTGTCTTCACTCGCTGCTGAGAATTTCCACTCGTGCCAGTGTTTTATAGTCATGACTTTATCTTCAAGGTATTCAGTTGTCACTACGTCAGACAGACTGACGCAACATTAAGAGGTTATTGTGATGGCCTTTGAAACTTTCAACAAGCTGCAACACAGAACTTTTGTTAATGTGTGACCCCTTTAAATGATAAGTCTTGATAGTCCAGCTGCAAATTTAATTTAAGGTATCTTACAGTTGTATTTTGACAACTTTGGAGGCCTGAATTCATGTATCTTCTGAGGGGGCTGAATGGCCTTAACCAACAGAGGTCGCTGTCATAGATTCTGTTTCATAGATTCAAAATTACATTGAAAAGACAAAAAACATTTTAAGTGTGAATAGAACAGCTGTTCAGATCATCCTCCTGTAAAACACTGTTGGTCAAATATTTAAACTTGATGTCTGCATTAGAGAACATGGTGTGGGGTGAGGCTGTAAATCTTATCTTATTTTTTTAGCATGTGTCAAGTAAAACGCCCTGTAACATGGAGGGGGGCGCAAAAATCAACCAACTGAGGAGGAGATGGAGGAAGAACTGGTTGTGCTTGAGTAATGCAGCACTGTTTGCTCTTTGATTTATGTATTTGCACTTTTTGACCTCAGTACTGCAGTATTAAAGTAAATGTTATTAAATCAAATTGTTCTTTTTCGTTATTATGGGGATCGATTCCTGGGCCAGTGGTTACAATGGTGGGGCCAGTGATCTTCAAATTTCCCTTATTGTCTACCCCTGAACAATTGCCGCTGCTTTTTCGGCCATTACCCCATATGAAAAGAAGCCGAAGCGACACAAAGACAAAACCGATGCAATTACGTACTGTATCGCTAAAAATATGATGCCTATAAGCACGGTTGAAAAATCAGCTCTACACAGAGTGTAGGGTAAAGTTGGAGGAGCAGCTCAGAGATGTCACCGCTGATATGTGGTCTGGTCGCACGTCCGAACCACATCAGGTCTTAAAGAACAGGAGGCATTAAAGCTGAACTGAACAACTACCTGCAAGCTCAAGAATGTGCAATATTCAAAGAATACAGTAGCATAATCATCCTCAACATTTACCTTTTTATTTTATTTTGTTTAATCAATGTTCAGTTCAGTATACTACCTCTATAATGTTTGCGACATGTTTGAAACAAGCAATTTGTTGTACATATTCATCATTTTAATTATTCAGTGTTTAACATAAAGCCATTTGGTTGGTTTGTCACCTATTCATTCTGACAATAAATAATTGTATTTTATAAACCATAATTAACCTTCTGGTTTGTTTTGGGTTCTGTCCTAAGGAAAATACTCCTAAAACTGTCAATTCAGCATTATTATTGTTAAATATACTGTATATCGTGATAATTATCGACATCGATCAATATAAAAAAACATATAGTTTTGGCCATATCGCCCAGCCCTACTATGTCCTAACCAGACAAAACACTAACAAGAAATAACATTTGCATTCTGGAACATAAACAGCAGACTTACAAACTAAAGGTCCTCAATCAAGCACTAGGCATGATGGGTAATATGGGCATCGCTACATTTTATATATATGTATATATATATATATATATATATATATACTGTATATGTATATATATATATATATATATGTATATGTATATACACACACACACACACACACGCACGCGCGCGCACACACACACACACACACATCATATATACATTATATACGTCCATATTAAGTGTTTGTTTTGTCACTTACAATCTCAGATTGTTGTTCGAAGATTTTGACAAAATTATTGAAAGAATCCCCCCAGAGACGGACCTTTTTTAAGAATAAGATCATTTTTGTTGAACCACAAACAGCCTCACCAAATGCAACAGACTCCATTTGCAGAAACAGTCATTTTATTATTGTTAGGGATGTCCCCAGCCGATCTGCGTGATCGGGATTGTTTCACTGATCCGGATCGGCAATTTTGAACGTGGACTCAAGCCCGATTATTTTTACGTCAGCTGCAAACGGGGCACAATTTGTGGCAGAACGCAGAAGCGCGCGTTAGTCTAGCAGCCCTGTGGATAAAATGTCTGCAGTGTGGAAATATTTTAAATTAGAAAGTGAAAGCGGTCCAATGGCAACATGTAACATCTGCAAAGCGACCGTTTCACGAGCTGGTAACAGAAGTGCTGCATTTAATACTACACATTTGATACGGCGCATAAAAAACAAACACTCACAGGACCACAACGAGTTCACTCAAGCAATACAGGCAAAGGCACTGAGCAACAAACACTCGCGGATACTTTCAAAAGGAAAGAGAAATATCATGAGACAGCGACATGGCCAAAAATATTATAGAGAAGGGAACTGAATTCATCGCTCTGGATAACCTGCCCATCGCTGTGGTAGAGGATCAGGGTTTAGTTACTGACTTTGTTTACTTGGTTGTTTTTGTTAAAAAACAAAAAACAAAAAACAAATGAAAACCAATGTTGCAATAGCATATGCAGAATAAGAATAAGCCATACTAAAGTATTTACTTTGTTTCAACAAAATAAAAAAAACCTTTTAAGGAACAGCTTGGATGCAGGTATTTTTTTCTTAATGCAGTTGTATTATCTAGGAAAATATTAGTTAGGGCTAAATATCGGATCGGGACTCGGTATTGGCAGATACTAAGTATTAAATGACTCGGATCGGGTTTGGGGTAAAAAAAACCTGATTGGGACATCCATAATTATTGTATAACACACTTAATGCTTTCATTGTACAGAAATAAAAAAAACATTACAGGTTAAATTTTGATGGTATATCATTAAAAAAGAGTAAATGTTTAGAATGGTCCAATCAAAGGAATCCACATCATTTTTGTAGCTGATGTTAATTTACTGTTAGTTTATTGAGATTAATTAAAAAAAAAAAAAAATCTCGTATGCGTTGTAGAATAGGGTACAGATTTTATGTATATGTATTAGTGTTGTCAAAAATATTGAAATATTTAACATGGTTTCAAGACTAATTTGTTTTGCATAATCGATATCACAGTACCAGCTGTGTTTCTGCTCTCTTCTCTGACAGCATGTTGACACATGCACCGCTGCAGTGCCAACATAGTCCCACCTCCTCCAGAGGCAAATTAATTTACATGATGTTGTGCTTAACACACAGTACACAATCCTTTTTAAAATTATCTTTTATGCCCTCAGTGTTTAATTTTACGCTGTGGTGTTGAATATTGATATTTCTCCAGGCATTGTATTGAAGTTAGAAATTACACTAACATGACAACACTAATTTGTATTGATAATTAGACAAAGCTAAATATTGAAACTTTATAATATTGGCAAAATCTTCTTTGAAAAGAACTTCTTTATCTCTTTTGACTGCACACCATAAATAATGGGGTTGAGGCTGCCGGGGATAATATGAAACAAAATGGTACAAAGTTTTCTGTAATCTGAGTACTGAGGGAAGCGATGAAGAGTAATAACAGACAATCCATTGAACACCATGATCAAATACACAACCAGATGAGTGCTGCAGGTCTTCAAGGCTTTACTGTTCAAAGACTTGTTCTTGCTGGTCAGACAGACGACTGTAATCTTTGTGTAAGTAAGAACCATGGTGCCTATAGAAGCTGTAAAGAGGACGACAGTGAAAGTGAGGCCGTACACATTATTAATAAACACACTGTCACAAGAGAGTTTAAACAGGGAGGCATTGTCACAGTAAGGATTCATGATCATCGTCCTGCATCGGTTCAGCCGCATGGTCAGACCGAGAAGAATCCCGACCAGAACAAAGGCCACTCCCCAGGCAGATACTGTCAGCTTGATCACCATTTTGTTGGTCATTATGGCAGCATAGCGCAGAGGATTACAGATGGCCACATATCTGTCAAAGGCCATAATCATGAGCACAGTGTGAGAAGTTGTACCAAACATATGTGTAGTGAAAGCTTGAACAACACACTCATAATAACTGATGAGCCGCTCAGACGGAGGCAGCAAAATGTCTACAAGCAAACGAGGCACCATGATAGAGTTCCCAATAATGTCATTAAATGGCAGGTTGCTAAAAAGGAGATACATCGGCTGGTGAAGGCTCTTGTCATTGAAAATTAGAACAACAATGCCCACATTGGCAACCATTATAAACAGGTAGGAGAAAAAGAAGAAGAGAAAGACAGGGTAGACCGACTCCTTCGAGACATTTAATCCCTCCAGCTGGAGAGTGAAGCTGTTGTAGGTGTAGTTTCCCATCAACCTGAAAGAACAAAACAATAATGTTAAGAGCTTAATTCCTGAAAGTGATCTAAAAAATGTACTCAACTGAAAATTTCAGCTCAGTATAAATTCTCTAATGCAAATTTCGGTTCAATTAACATTTTCATCCAATTTTCAGCTTGAATAATATCTTTACATAATTGTTGCACCTTTTAAAAAGCATTTTCCTCCCTGAAAATCATCAGTGTTATTCTAGCTGGTTCCAGACAGCATTGAATTAAAATGTCTTAACAATTGTTGTTCAAATGTTTGATCAAACATTTTGAGCAGATCAGTAATACCTAGTTTGAGTGTCAGTTTTCAGTCTGTCTTCTCTTTCTCACTGCTGAGAGTTTCCACTAGCTCCAATGTTTTATAGTCATGATTTTATCTTCAGGGGATATGTTGCTACTACCTCAGATAGAGTGATGCAACGTTAAGAGGTTATTGTGATGGCCACAGAACTTTTATTAACATGCAAATCTCTAAATGATAAGTCTTGATAATCGAGCTGCAACCAGACAACTGATCAAACTGATATATTATGAAATTGAAATAAATAATTTTAATTGAAGGCTTATGCTGTGTTCAGACCAAATGCAACGCAAACTATTTGTGCAACTAGATTACATACAAAGTCAATGATGTGACGTGATTAGAAGCAAATTTGCTTCTCGCTCCGGGTGGTGTGAATGATTTGTCACTCTTGCAAAATTTTTGCATGATGCTGCGGCGCAAAAGCCCATCAGCATTGACGTTCACACTGACATCATCACGTTCATGTCACTGATGTCTGGACATTCATGAACAACAATGGAGGAGAGGATAATAATCGCTAATCGTGGCCCTTTGCAGACACACAGACCAGTACGACAACACATCTTCTCTTACCGAGACTGGACAAAAAGGAGCTTCCGTGAAAGGAAGTGAACTAGAAAGTAGGACTACCTGGTAAGTTTTGGAAATATGTCTCAGCACAGCATAGCTCTGATCGATCTGAATTCCATTCAGGGAACAAGTTGTGTGCTTGTCGCCTGGCCAACAGACCTGATGAAGCATGAATTCAAGCTTTTTAGAAGGCGGCATTATGATGTTTTTATTTCAGCGTCCTTTTGATCCATTTATTGCACTTAGATGTAGTGCTTCATGCAACATTAATAGAGAGTTTTTGGTTAAATTTGGCTATCAATAATAATTAATGATTATCAGGGATAAGATCCAATTTTCATTAGATCACCTCGGTGCACTAACCTTGAAGAAGGGAAAAGATAGCCAATTCACCAAATCAGTCTCAAGGTACTAAACTGTCAGTTGGTGACTGATTAATAATTAACTTAATAACTACAACCAATATTACCATAACAGCTAGTAATGGTCAAAGGGTTTTGGGAGTACTTGACAGAGTCAAGGTCAAGGTCACGTTTATTTATAGAGCACCTTATAACAACCTAGGTTGACCAAGGTTCTTTACATAAAATAGATAGCAATAAAATACAAGAGTAGAGGAGTAGAGGTTGACAACATTCACTATTTCGCAATATTAAATAGACAGCATGAAGGTTCAAAAGTCTTTTATTTAACACAAAGATGAAAACACACTAACATGTACTATATACACACAGGGGTTGAAACTAACTTTTTGGCTTACCAGACAACTGGCGAGTAGATGAAAATTTTTACTAGACAAAAATATTAAATTGCCATTTGTTAGAATTACTTTTTCGTATGTCTGTCTAAATTGATTTTCAATCATAGTAATCGCATTGTGTCTCTTCTCTTCACAATATTTATTAGCAGCATATATACAGAAACATTTTACATGTCATACTATCGTCATACTATCACGGTGATCACATACTATCACTATCGTCATACTATCACGGTGTGACTTGGAGCTTTCGTGAAAGGTAATGCTTTCTAGTTTCATTGTTGGACGTCCTACAATGAATAGGGGTGTTCCAACAAGGGTACCTCACGATTCGATTCGATTTCGATTATGGGAGCTTTGATTCGATTATTGGCCACGATTCTTCGATTATTGAAATTTTTAATGTTTTTTTCCATACAAGATTGATTTTGTCTTCATCTGTGGCTATATTTGTAAATAAATAGCCTATCAATTAACTCAGTTCCTCTAAAACTACACTCATAAAGTAAATAACAAGGTTTTTTGAACATTTGACTTGTATTTGTCAAAGACACAAAATATTTTATTTTATGACTATGTAAACATTTGCACTTTGACCTACTTAACTTTGACCAGGGAAAGCTCCACTTGCAGGAGAGCCCCCTCTATTGGCGGAAAACACTGAAAACAGTCAAGCCCTGGATTTAATGAGGCGTAAACATGTGACGTGACGTGGCGTGAAGCACGAAGTTGGGCAGTGATCAGTGACAATAAAGTTGTCTTCAAAATAAGAGCTTTACATTGCACCCCATTGGATTTTAGAACTGGGTTCTTAGCGGGTGGCTTTTAATTTGAAAGTAGCGACCGTTCGTAGCTTGCCGCTACACAACAGCTGACAGTCAGCAGCTACTAGCTGTTTGGTTGTGTCCGCTAGCTGTCAGCTACAGAGACCGAGGAGACGGTAGCATCTCCCGGATCTCAGCGGCTTTCCAGTTGCTCATCTTGACATCCGCGGATGAAGTGATGAACTGACTGCTGTGATCAGCTGTTTCCTGGTTTTAAAACTCCCGGCTGCGGGTCGCATAACAGTGCACATTATCGACACCTCCGCCCATGTCCCGCAATTGCCGGCACATTGACGCCTCGGATTTAGATAGCAATGGAGGCGGCAGTAAGTGTACCCTCAGAGGCGTCAAATTGGCGGACCAAAACAGACCGCCAATTTGCCGCCTTCTGTCTAAATGTGCGGACCTAGCAAAGCATCGACGTTAATTAATCGATGCCGAATCGTCATGTGAAGCATCGCGATGCATCGCCACATCGATGAATTGCACCCACCTCTAACAATGAATGAGTTGCATTTGTCTTTAGAGTGTGAACGACACACTGTACAGATCATGCCCTCTTTGGCCCTATACTCAAGCCATGTTCTTGCCTCACCCGACACAGTGTAGCGCCACTTCTCATTAAATTTCCGAACATATTTCGACGGTTGTGACTGAGACGAGGTGGGGGCTGAGACGCTGTCGGTCGATTCATCCTCCGTCCTCGTTTATTTTCTTGGGGGCTGCCCCCCCACAAGAAATCTCCACGTAATGGAGTAGCTAAATCGGGAATGTGGAGGGAAACAATAGTTTATAGGCTGCGGGAAAAAGGTCTACAAAGTACGAACAACTAGCTGTGGGAAGTGGTGTTGATTTTCGCGGGATCATCTGGGATGACCCGCCTTACTCTGCCTCTGATTGGCTTACCCTGATTCCTCATTCCTCATGCCTAAACCTAACCGCCAATGAGAGGCGTCCATCCCAGAACTCACGGGAGATGTGTTAAGTTGCTGATCAAAACACACGACTTCCTGTTTTTGCTGCTTCACATTGAAAGCTTCTACACAAGAAAGATATGATGGGCTTTTATTTTTTCAGATTACTCGCCAGAGTGGCAAGTGGTCTTCATAAATTACTCGACAAATACAAAAATTACTCACATTTGGCGAGTAAAACAGCTTAATTTCAACCCCTGTATACACACGTGTGTCTGGCAGAACAAAGAAACAATGGTGGTTCTCGCATCGTGTGCTCACAAGTGTGTTCGTGTGACGTACTGCCATGTTATAGAAGATGGTTAGCTGCATACAAGGACCCTGAGTCTGTGTGAAGCATAATTTAACTAACGTCAGAATAGGCGTGTAGCAAAGCAAACTACCAATAACCTGACCTGAGATCACAATAACACTGTGTAGTGCTACCGTGGGTAGTCTCGACAGGAATGACGCACACAGTTCTTGTTTTCGAGCCTGGCTTTATTTGCTCCAAACACTCAATATAAACCATACAACAAAAAGGGGTCCGATCGCGTCTTTAATCGCCGGTCTGCAGCTTCTCCCAGCTGCTCTCCCGTCCACCTCCCATCTGAGGTCCAGCGCGCTACTGCATTTAAAGGGAGACTGTGATTAGTAAACCATTGCCAGCTTTGCCTATCACTCACCTGGCACTGCTCTCCTGAGCCCCCTCCACCTCTCTCTCTCTCACCCGCACCTCGACCGCGCCCACCTCCACATACCGAAACAGTGAACAAACACATAGATTGAACACATGTGCATTACATCAACCAGAGTTAAAAGTCCTGTGCTTAGCTGTGCTATGCTATGCTGTATGCCATCAAGGCCCAGTTCAACGTTACCAGTCTTTGAAGGAAAGGTGCTGGTGGTTCTTTGGCTGATGAGCCAAGCAGGAGAAGGTTGTAATTCCAATGTTGAACAATGCTGTTCTTGCTATGCAAGGTCTGATGAAAGACAGCAGGTGGAGGAAACTGGTCGCTCCTTTCCTTTGCAGGGATAGCAGCTCGGTGCTTACTTACTTTGCGTTCCTCAGATTGTGGAGTTAGCTGGCAAGCTTTGCGTCGCAGCTGCTGCAGTGAGGAGAAGTTCTTTGGGCCTGCTGGAAATGTAGCTGGCAACTCTCAGCATCTGTTGTGCATTTGGTCTTAACGTGGCATTAGTCTTATGAAACACAATAGACCTATTACTTCTATAATGTAGCCTATAATGACATGACAAGAAGAAAATCTCTTTTTCTATGACTTTTTATTTTAGTCCACAGAACAAGGAACTCATGGGCATATGTGATTCAATATTGTAAATTTAAATGTGCTTGGAGGATTAGGCTTCATCATTGGGCCAGCGAAATATGGCTCATTTCAGTCACACAGACACTCAACAAAGAACTTATAGGCTTGGCTATATTAAACACAGCCTATATTAATATGGTCATGTTGGTTTTGATCGATTGTTTAAAAAACGACAATAAACGCTTCACTTCGGTCGGTAACGCTGATTGTTATGCGTTACATGACGTGACTGTAGTAATATATTACTAAAATATTATTAGTAACACCTTGTATTTCTCCATTACCGCTAGAAGAAATACATGACTGTGATGGAGAAAAAATTATCAACAAAGATTAAAATCACAATAAATCTGGTCATATTGACAACTGCAGTTATGTGCAAGGAGAATTTGTCACTTCTTGGAGCCGCTAATATACATAATACATACATAGTACATACATAGCACATAATACCAGACCAGAGAAAACCCCTTTTATTTTCATTAAACTAATTCACATTCATAAAATTACTGGCTCTTTTTTTTAGGAGTCTGCTGGTGATTTGGCAGCTGTTACTGGTTAAATAAAATACAATCACTAAGTCCTGTTTAACAAATGAGGTTACATTGCATTCATTCAACAGGTAGCCAACTTATGAGCATTGATTAGGACAGTAAGAAAATGTGATTCATCTCAAGTTCTTCTAATTATATCTTATAATTCACACAACCTGTCTTCCTCTAGAATATTTTTAACTCGTCCAATTTCAGAGCCAGAGGAAGGATTCCTGTTCTAAGCCATACAGCTAAAAAAGTTGACTCCTCGATAAGTTCGCTGTAACATACAGTTCAGTGCCATGCTTGTGCTTGAATACATGTGCGTAACTTAAATTTATTTTTTTCTTAAGTGAATAAACAAGCTGTTCTCAGAGGAAAATAAGGTCCCCAGAACAATAAAACAATGAAACATTTGGAAGTCTTCTTTACAATGATGGCAAAACCTTCTTGGACTTAGATAAAAACCTGCGTATCTCTTTTGATTGCATGCCATAAATAATGGGGTTTAGGCTGCTGGGGATGATGTGATACAAAATAGCAGCAAATTTTCTGTAGTCTGAGTATTGAGGGAAGCGATGCATAATAATTATAGACAATCCACTGAGCAACATGATCAGATACACAGCCAGATGAGTGCTGCAGGTCTTCAAGGCTTTACTGTTTAAAGACTTGTTCTTACTGGTCAGACAGACGACTGTTATCTTTGTGTAAGTGAGAACCATGGTGCCTATAGAAGAGGTGAACAGGACGACAGTGAAAGTGAGGCCATAGATATTATTAATAAACACATTCTCACAGGAGAGTTTGAACAAAGAGGCGTTGTTACAGTACATGCTTCTTATTATCGTCCTACATCGGTTCAGCCGTATGGTCAGACCAAGAAGAATTCCAACCAGAACAAAGGCCACTCCCCAGGCAGAAACTGTGAGCTTGATTAGCATTTTGTTGGTCATTATGGTAGCATAGCGCAGAGGATTACAGATGGCCACATATCTGTCAAAGGCCATAATCATGAGCACAGTGTGAGAGCAGGTGCTGCACATGTGTACGGTGAAAGCTTGGACCACACATTCATAATAACTGATGAGGCGCTCAGATGGAGGCAGCAACATGTTCACAAGCAAATGGGGCAGAATAGAGTTTCCTAGTATGTCATTAACTGAGAGGTTGCAAAACAGGAGATACATCGGCTGGTGGAGGTTTTTGTCAATGAAAACCAGAACAACAATGCTTAAATTTGCAACAATTATGAACAAGTAGGAGAAGAAGAGAAAAAGAAACAAGGGGTATGTAAAATCCTCTGAGACATTTAACCCTTCCAGCTGGAGTGTGTTGCTGTTGTACGTGTAGTTTTCCATCAACCTGGAAGATTAACACAGTGCTGTGAATGTCACAACGAACGGCAATCTGTGTATCAAAGACCACATTAAGTCACGGTAACCACAACACAAACCTGCAGCTCTTCCAGTTATAGATATCACTGTGTACCAGAATCAATAAGTAAGTAAGTCTGAGTTCAGGAAGCTCATCATGGAAGTAGTAACAATTAGAGCTAAAGAAGTTAATGTTATATTCAGACTTTGATAAGAACTTATAAGCACTAGATATGAAAACTGTGAGGAAATCCATGCATCAGATATCAATTCCTGAGAATGTGACGGTTGTACGAACTCTTCTACTTCTACATATCTGGACCAAAGCACCCCCCCCTCTCCACGCAGCAGGTTTCACAAATCATAAAATAAAACAATGAAGGAGACAGAGGTTAACATTTCACATCATGTTGGAAAACTAGTGAAGAAACAGTAATAGTAAGAGCTACTTTGAGCATCTCTGTAACATCCACCAACTCCAATGAAGATCTCCTCTGTTGCAGCGTTATATAGACTCCATGTTGTGTTTGTGTTGCCCTGTTCCCTGTCCCTTCCACCACAACTTCTCTTGTTTTTGACCAGTCGAAACTTTTCCAAGCTTACGGTTAAGCTGTTGAGGAATTGCAAAATCACTACAAGCCATGAGGGGGATAACTAATCATACTAAATGTATCAAATCAATTTAGTGAAGAGGAAGTAAAAAGAAGCAGAAAAATGAAATACTCAAGTGAAGTATCTGAAAATTGTACTTAAGAACAGTACTTGAGTAAATTGTAGTTATTTTTATTTTATCACTGGTAGTTCAACATTTTGACACAAAGAGAATCATTTTTATAGATGAATATTGGCCCAAATATCAGTTTTCACTCTCCTTGATTCCTACTAATTGGCATCGGCCCTGAAAAAACCATAGGAGTCGACCCGCAGTACTTGTTCACCATCATAACCTGGTAGTTGGTAGTTGACACGATTTTTAGACGCATATAAATACATATGTGTGTGTGTGTGTGTGTGTGTGTGTGTGTGTATTTGCAGCATATATATGTATTTACAGTTAAGAAAAATTAACCAACACTTTTTGGGCACTTTTACAGACCCTTTCCAAATAATTAGAATATCATGGAAAAGTTTATTTATTTCCAATATTCCATTCAAAAAGTTAAACTTTCATAGATTATAGATTCAGGGCCCACAATTTAAACGATTTCAAGTATTAATTTGTTTATTTGTACATAATTTGGGCTTCCAGCTCTTAAAACCCACGAAAACAGGAATTCAAAAAATTAGAATACTGTGAAGAAATCACCATTTACTTCTCAGTTTTTGCAGAAAAAAAGAAAGAAATTAGGATCGCATCAAATCAATCAAAATATGGTACTTTCAAAATGATATGTCAATCTTCAATACTTGGTTGGGAATCCCTTTGCCTTAATCACTGCAATCAGCCTGTCGCATTGCCTTGGAGTTATGGAAGCCCAGATTTCCTTGATGCTTGCTGTCAGCTCTTTTTGTTTTTGGGTCTGGTGCCTCTCATTTTCCTCTTGATAATACCCCATAGATTCTCAATGGGGTTTAGGTCTGGCGAGTTGGCTGGCCAGTCAAGCACTGTGATGGCATGGGCATCAAACCAGGTTTTGGTGCTTCTGGCGGTATGGGCAGGGACCAGGTCCTGCTGGAAGATGAAATCTGCATCTCCATACAGATCCTCAGCAGAAGGAATCATGAAGTACTCTAAAACATTCTGGTAGACTGTTGCGGTGACCTTGGATTTAAGAAAGCAGAGTTTACCAACACCTGCAACGGACATGGCACCCCAAATCTTGACTGACTGGGGATATTTCACACTGGACCTCAAGCAGCTTGGGTTCTGTTCCTCACCTGTCTTCCTCCAAGTCAATTAGACTATGGTCAAGTACACTAAGGTAATCCTCAACATGGCGATCGCAGCTGTCTGGCTGAAAATGTTCAATGTCCCTAGCTATAAACTCAAGCTCTTCAGGCGGGGGCACTCTAAGCTAACGTTTCCATGGACATTGACATCACATGCTGCAGTTCTGTCTAGCTGAGAGGCAGGGACAGGACAGCTGTTATCACTCTCATGGAAGTGCAGAGAGTAGGTGGGGCACTACTGGAGTGATCTGGTCCCCCTTTCAGAGGGATGGGCACTGATGAAGGTGTCACGCATCAGAGACTGGGAACAGTAGGTATCTTCTGGTGAATAAACTACCTCTGACCTCACAGTCTGTTTCTGGTAGATGGGAAGTCATATTACTCTTATCTCTGTCTCTCAGTGGAGGTTGAGGAATTTACTTTATTCCCAAGGACTTAGAGTCAGTTGGGAATTGTTCACTTCTTCTGAGTGGAGAGGGAGTTGACCTTTCATCAAGGGAGGAATGTGAATCAGAGTAACCAGAATCACATTGGCTTGATGACTGTGGTGGTGAAAGATGTTCTGACCTAAGCCTTAACAACTCCTCCTTGTGTGAGCAAGGATCTAACTCTGCTGAGTGCAGGTCATCTAAATAGCACATGGCTTTCTTATTAGCAATCTGAACTTCATGGAGGAGACTGGAATTATGCACTCTAAGGAGTTCTACCTCTTGTTCTAGGGTTGTTTTGCTCTGAACAGCAAGGCTGGTTTGCCTGTGGAAGATCAGAAGCAAACATCTTAACAACCGGTCTGTGGATGCAGTCTGCGCATCACACTTGTCCTTAAATAGGGACTCTATCTCTTCATTGCACTCACTGAGATTTAACCTGCTAATGACTTCAGGGCAGCCAGGTTTTACACTTTGTGCCAGGGAAGAAATAAATTGCTATACACAGGGGCTCTCCATTGTTAAACAAGTTGTCCAACAACAATCAGTGTGGTTGGCTATGGTGTTGCTTTGGCAGATACTCTGTAGTGTAGCTTGGGGGGGATACACTAGCCTAATCAAACTGTGTTATGGCCTACACTATAGGGGGCAGCTTCCTGTGGAGGACGGGTATCTATGGCACAATCTAGTGGCTCTTGTAGGCATACAGATTGGTCCCAATAAAGATAAACAGAGTTTACAAACGTAACTTTGCTTACCAAACTTTCAACATGCACTAACTTGAATGCAAGGCAATAACAGTCAAACTTCTTTGTATCACAGGCCGGTGGCATGCTGTGATTAACATGAGGAACACTTCAATTGTCATCAAATTGTGACAGCTTGACTAGAATGCAACAAATGCAGGATATTCAAATGCTAAACTGAAATTCTTACAGTTTATACAGAGCACTTTCAACTTGAATCGATAGCGGCAATAGCAAATGGCTCAAAGTGGCAGTTAATCAAATGGGTTATACATTTGATTGATAAATCAATTCCCACCACAATCAGGCATGCAAATCCCTCACCTTTCGGCGAAATTCGCCGTTTTGAATCCAAAATAGGTCATCCACGTGAATCGTGTAGAACCGATGAGAAAATGTTTTTTGGGAGGGGGGAGGGGTGTTGGGGAGTGGAGCGGGAGCGGATATGGATTTCTATACATGGGAGCGTGGAGCAGAGGACTTGCAATTCACCGCCATAACGCTAGAGGCGTGTGTGTGGCAAAACGGCTGGATAGTAGTAATCAGTAGTATCTTTGGCTGGACGACAACCGCTGTTAAACACGAAGAAGAAGGAGCTTTTCGCACTCCTCCAGTCTTATCGATTCACCGCGCGTGTTAATTCCGTCAGACGAGACGAAAAATATTCGTCAACAATGGTTTTTTTCATGACGAAAACGAGACGAAGACGAGACGAAATCAATGCCCTTAAACACTGACTGTGACGAAAATGAACACGCATTTTTTGTTGACGAAAAAAGACGAGACAAAATCTACTTAATCAAATAAAAACTTAATACAATGTGTCTCTTTTTTCGTCACAGACTTTTAAATTACAATCCAAAAAGTGCCTTCACTGAATGCGCCTCAGTTTTTTCTGCTCCTGTGCTGCCAGGGGGGGGTGTGTGTGTGTGTGTGTGCACCTGAGTGAGGAGCACACACAACACCGGTGCTCTGTGCTAAGTGCAGCGAGTACAAACAGAGCTTCTCTGGTGAAACGTGCTACAGAGTAATTTCACGTGTTAACCCGTGTTTCAATAAATGTATTCCTGCCTGATAAAACTGAGATGAGTGAGAAAAAGACTAAAATGAATCTAGTGGTTTGACTAGATTAATTGTGATTAACATTACTGTCAATCTGCAAAGACTTCAAAGACTAAAAAAAGACTATTGACTAAAACTATACTAAAATACTTTGGATTTTCTTTGACTAAAACTAGACTAAAATGCCAAGACTTTTTGTCGACTAAAATGGTAACGTTGGATACAGTATGTATACAGCATCTTTCATGGACCCAGAGTCGAGTCTTCTTTTAGCTTGATGAATGAGGTCCTTGACCATAGAAGTGGAAACATGAACATTTCAACATTCAGTGCCATTCAAACGGTCAAGTACACCCTCCAGTCCAGGGAGAAGACAGCTGTGGAGTTCTTCAAAAGGGAGGATGTGCAGTACGGGGAGGTGGACCGCACACTGTGCAAGAACACCCCCCCCCCAATATCCTTCTCACCTTTTTCAGCCCTGACCTGTTTGCATGTCCTGTTTAGCACTGTCCAAATCATGCTGAAATTAACATTCCACATTTATGAACATTTGCTAACAGTACACTGCCTCGCACGGGGTACCATATGTAGTGCTTCATGCAACATTAATAGGGAGATTTGGGTTACGTGTGGCTATCAATAATAATTAATGATTATCAGGGATAATTATTGATTATGATAAATAATAAGATCTAATTTACATTAAACCACCTCAGGGCACCACCCTTGAGGAAGGGAAAAGATTGCCAATTCACCAAATCAGTCTCATAAAAAGGTACTAAACTGTTTGTAACTCTGATTAATAATTAACTCAATAACTACAACCAAAATTACCATAACAGCATTACACATTTGACTTTTATTGTATATTAATGCACATGCATATATGCACCCATATCCTGTTATCCGGAACTAATTTAAAGTAGTGTACTTTGAGTTTGGAGTGACAGAAACATTTTATCAATCTGAAGTTATCAGATACAAGCAGTGACCAGGTGGTGGAATAATGACTTCAGGGCACAAAGAATTCAGTGCCACGACACAGGATTTTTCCGGAATTCTGTTTTCTATTTACTTTTTCTAAATTCTGTTTTTATTAAAAATAATAATAATAATCTTTTCATTTTGTTTTTAACCTATTTCTTTGAATCGATATAAAATAATAAAATTATTTATTTCCTCACCATTTTAATGATGATTTTACTGTACCTACCATACTATTTTTCTAATTATTGGTAAAATAAACTACAATAATTTAAAAATGTGTTACTTTGGCTCCAATAACTAATCAAACTGAATGTATCAAATCAATTTGAGGAAGTCAAAAGTAGCATAAAATGGAAATACTCAAGTCAAGTACCTGAAAATGACTTAAGAACAGTACCTGAGTAAATTGTAGTTAGGTTTATTTCATCACTGGTAGTTCAAAATGTTGACACAAAGAGTTTCATTTAAATGAATACTGGTCCCAAATATCAGTTTTCACTCTCCTTGATTTCTAATAATAAAACACAGGAGTCGACCCATAGTATTTACACACCATCATGACCTGGTAGTTTGTAGTTGATACGATTTTTAGATGGGTATGTAGATATACAGCAAATGGTCAAAATTAACCAACACTTTTCTTTTTATTTGTTCTGAAAATAACACCCTTTAAATCACAGAATAGGATATCAACTCCAAACATTTACATTAATGTAACCACAGGGAAATACCACACACCTAATCAAGTGTTATTGTCACATATACAGTCATACATGCACGGTTGGAAATTAGCTAAATGTGCTAGCAACACGTTTGCACTAAATAAATGTACTGAAGTACTTTAGCTGAGTGCAGTTTGTAGGTGAAAGTACACTGCTTAGAAATATATGTATGTATATATTATGGTTTATCAAATCAGGTTATTTTGCATTCATTCATTTGTATTTCAACACACACAGAAAAAAGGTAGCCAGCTTATAAGCATCGATTATATTAAGGACACTGCTGAAGAAAATGTGATTCATCTCAAGTTCTTTTAATTTGTATAATTCACACTACCTGTCATCCTCTTGAACAGGAAAATAAGGTCCTGAGAACAAAACAAACAAAACATTCGGAAGTCGTCTTTACAGTGATGGCAAAACCCTCTTGGACTTAAATAAAAACCTCCGTATCTCTTTGGATTGCATGCCATAAATAATGGGGTTAAGGCTGCTGGGGATGATGTGATACAAAATAGTGGCATATTTTCTGTACTCTGAGTACTGAGGGAAGCGATGCAGAATAATTATAGTCAATCCACTGAGCAACATGACCAGATACACAGCCAGGTGAGTGCTGCAGGTCTTCAAGGCTTTACTGTTCAAAGACTTGTTCTTACTGGTCAGACAGACGACTGTTATCTTTGTGTAAGTGAGAACCATGCTGCCTATAGAAGAGGTGAACAGGACGACAGTGAAAGTGAGGCCATAGATATTATTAATAAACACATTTTCACAGGAGAGTTTAAACAAAGAGGCGTTGTTACAGTACAGACCTCTTATTATCGTCCTGCATCGGTTCAACCGTATGGTCAGACCAAGAAGAATCCCGACCAGAACAAAGGCCACTCCCCAGGCAGAAACTGTGAGCTTGATTAGCATTTTGTTGGTCATTATGGCAGCATAGCGCAGAGGATTACAGATGGCAACATATCTGTCAAAGGCCATAATCATGAGCAAAGTGTGAGAGCAGGTATTGCACACGTGTAGGGCGAAAGCTTGAACCACACATTCATAATAACTGATGAGGCGCTCAGACGGAGGCAGCAACATGTTCACAAGCAAACGTGGCAGAAAAGAGTTTCCTAGTATGTCATTAACTGAGAGGTTGCATAACAGGAGATACATCGGCTGGTGGAGGTTTTTGTCAACGAAAACCAGAACAGCAATGCTTAAATTTGCAACAATTATGAACAAGTAGGAGAAGAAGAGAAAAAGAAACAAGGGGTATGTAAAATCCTCTGAGACATTTAACCCTTCCAGCTGGAGTGTGTCGCTGTTGTATGTGTAGTTTTCCATCAACCTGAAAGAACAACACAGTGCTGTGAATGTCACAATAAACGGCAATCTGTGTATCAAAGACCACGTTAAGTCATGGTAACCACAACACAAACCTGCAGCTCTTTCAGTTATAGATATCACTGCGTATCCCAGAATCAATAAGTAATTAAGTTTGAGTTCAGGAAGTTCATCATGGAAGTAGTAACAATTAGAGCTAAAGAAGTTAATGTTATATTCAGACTTTGATAAGAACTTATAAGCACTAGATATGAAAACTGTGAGGAAATCCATGCAACAGATATCAATTCATGAGAATGTGATGGTTGTACGAACTCTTTCTACATATCTGTACCAAAGCACCCCCCCTCTCCACGCAGCAGGTTTCACAAATCATAAAATAAAACAACGAAGGTGATAGAGGTTAACATTTCACATCATGTTAGAAAACTAGTGAAGAAACAGTAATTGTAAGAGCTACTTTGAGCATCTCTGTAACATCCACCAACTCCAATGAAGATCTCCTCTGTTGCAGTGTTATATAGACTCCATGTTGTGTTTGTGTCGCCCTGTTCACCCTCCCTCCCTTCCACCACAACTTATCTTGTTTTTAACCAGTCGAAACTTTTCCAAGCTTAAGGTTAAGCTGTTGAGAAATTGCAAAATCACTACAGGCCATGAGGGGGCAAATTCAGATTGATATTTAATGGCCGTTAAGATTTACTTCGCTTTTTACCAAAAACCGAATGATGGAAGAAAGTAAAATATACGTTGAGTTATTGACTATAACTCATCCTTTTGAGTCCAACAAAGCATATGATAATGATGAAAGCATGTTAATACATGAAATGTGTGTTTATTTATGTAGTTGATAAGGCTGGACTGATTATTGGCCAGATAGTCAGCATTCAAATTATCGGTATCTTAGATTTTTCTGTCAGATGGCAGATAAAATAAGCTACAGTAATTTAAAAATGTGTTACTTTGGCTTTGATAAATAAACACACTTAATGTATCAAATCAATTTTGTGAAGAGGAAGTAAAAAGTAGCAGAAAATAGAAATACTGAAGTGAAGTACCTGAGAATTGTACTAAAGAACAGTACTTGAGTAAATTGTAGTTAGGTTTATTTCATCACTGGTAATTAAAAGTTTTGACAAAGAGTTTAATTTTTATAAATAAATATTGGTCCCAAATATTGATACATCTGGTCATATTGACAACTGCAATCTCGCTTACAATCTCAGATAGTTACTCTAAGATTTTGTCAAAATTATTGAAATAATCCCTCCAGACGGACCTTTTTTAAAATAAGATCCTTTTTTTTAACCACAAACAGCCTCACCAAATGCAACAGAGTCCATTTGCAGAAACAGTGATTTTATTATTGTATGACACACTTCATTCAAACCAGACAACACTTCTTTTATTTTCACTGTTCCAACCATCACTGTCTGAGTTTATCAATATAAACCCTTAATTCAACATGTTTGGTGTGAATCGAATATATCAGGGGCGAAGCAAGTTGAAAATTAAATTACTGCCTCTTTTTTAAGGAGTGTGCTAGTGGCTTGGCAGCTCTTTCTGGTTAAATGAAAAACAATCAGTAGCCCCTTTTAGATAGAAAATGCGCCACAATTGCAGCCAGGTAAAGGCTGCAATCTGCCACCTTGTCTATGTGAAACGGAGATGTAATATTCCTCCCTTGCAAAAAAGCCGCCACTGGGGTAGGCGTAAACATGTGACGTGACATGAAGCACGAAATTGTGCGTGAACAGTGACGTAAAACAACTGCTTTTTCTCCTGGTCGAAAGCCTCATTGGCTAAGCTCCTTGGCCACCTTTTCGTACAAAATACCATCTTTCACAGTCCCTGTGATCTGGTTGTTAATGATTCTCTCGGCTGTGATGGTTAGCATCTCACGGATCTCAGCGGCTTTCCAGTTGCTCATCTTGACGTCCGAGGATGAAGTGATGAACTCACTGCTGTGATCAGCTGTTTCCTGCTTTCAAAACTCCTGGCTGTGGGTCGCACAAAAGTGCACGTCATCGATACCTCCGCCCATGTCACGCAGTTGCCGGCACATTGACGCCTTGGATTTACATAGCAATGGAGGAGGCTAAAAGTGTACCCTCCGAGGCGTCATATTGGCGGACCAAAACAGACCCCCAATATGCCGCGCTCTGTCTAAATTCGCAGACCTAGCCGCAAAAAGGACAGCCAAATTGGCGGCTTGCTGTCCAGTATAAAAACGGCTACTCAGTCCTGGTTTCTGGCCTGAATGGTTGAAATAGTTAGCTAAATGTGTGATTAAAATGGAAAGGTAAAAACAAAAGACACATGTTATATGTGTGTATATATATATATATATATATATATGCACATATATATATATATATATTAGGGCCGGGACTCGATTAAAAAAATTAATCTAATTAATTAGAGGCTTTGTAATTAATTAATCGAAATTAATCGCATTTTTAATCGCATATAAATATTTGACCTGAGAACAGTGAGAAGCAATTTTTTTCATATGGGTTTAAGTATACCATTGAATAATGACTGAATACATAAGCTTTAGCAACAAAACATTGTTTGTTTTTTTTCAAGGTGGTACTTAACCAAGACCAATAGACTTGGGATGCAAATTTTCGATTAATTCATTAATCGTTAGTTGATGGACCTTATCGATCGATTAACGATTACCTGATAAGATGCACTTTTCCAGAGAACCTAAATTTAAGGGGAAAATTTAAGCTGAACATTCCTTATACAGGACTCTACACTAGTTTGTTAGTTTATTTTTAGAGCACAGCACAATGAAAAATGTTTATGTAACACGTTATTTGGTAAATGGTCTTTCCTGCCACTACACTATGATGATTACTGTATTTAACTACTTAAATCGCAGTAGCATAAATTGATTTGTTGAACTCAGCCTGATGTAAGTAAGGGATAATGTAATGTAACTATACATTATCCCGCTTATTACACGGCCTTACGAGTGAAATAAATAATAAATAATCACCCATAATGATTCAGCAGCGACAAGGATTGTTCGGTAAAGTTTTAACTTTCACTTTCACTTTCACGGCCGGCCTGAGAGAGTAGCTGGACAGCGTGCTGTGGTTGGTGTAACGCGTTGAAAGTCCAGCTGTCTTGCTTATGTTGCTATATGTTGCCAGGGCGGATCAGAGCGCCGTCCCTAGCTGCTCTCATGTGTCCAGTCACAGACATGATCTGACGACTTTCAAGGCCGGCCTGAGAGAGGAGCTGGACAGTGGTGCTGTCTTGCTTATGCTGCTATTGCCAGGGCGCCAGTGTCGGCGGCTTTTTAACTCGTTAAATAATTGTGCTCCAGTATAATCGGTACGCCTGAAACTCATCCAGTGAGAAACGTTCCGCGGTGCAAAAATAAGTGCGATTAAAATGCGTTCATTTTTTTAATGCATTAATTTTTGTGTAATTAATTAATCTTAATTAACGCGTTAAAGTCCCGGCCCTAATATATATATATATATACACACACACATATATATATGATTGTTTATCAAATAAGTTTAATCAGCATTCATGCATTTGTTTTTCAACACAGCAAGAAAAAAGGTAGCCAGCTTATAAGCCTGGATTATATTCAGGACACTACAGAAGGAAATTTGATTCATCTCAAGTTCTTCTGATTCGTATAATTGATACAACCTGTCGTCCTCTTGAATATTTTTAACTCTGCCAATTTCAGAGCCAGAGGAAGGATTCCTGTTCTAAGCAATGCAGCTAAAAACGTTGACTCCCTAAGTTTGCAGTGCCAGCTTGTGCTTGACTTGAATATATGTCTGTAACTTTGGTTTTAATGGGGCACTATGTAGTTTTGGAGAAGAACTTCAACCTCAGAATTGTAATACTTACAACAATAATGAGGGAACAATACAAACTCAGAAATATTTATTTTTTCCTTAAGTGAATAAACAAGCTGTTCTCAGAGGAAAATAAGGTCCCCACAACAAAACAAACAAAACATTTGGAAGTCATCTTTACAGTGATGGCAAAACCTTCTTGGGCTTAGATAAAAAGCTCCGTATCTCTTTTGATTGCATGCCATAAATAATGGGGTTAAGGCTGCTGGGGATGATGTGATACAAAATAGCAGCACATTTTCTGTACTCTGAGTACTGAGGGAAGCGATGCAGAATAATTACAGAAAATCCACTGAGGATCATGATCAGATACACAGCCAGATGAGTGCTGCAGGTCTTCGTGGCTTTACTGTTCAAAGACTTGTTCTTACTGGTCAGACAGACGACTGCAATCTTTGTGTAAGTGAGAACTATGCTGCCTATAGAAGAGGTGAACAGGACGACAGTGAAAGTGAGGCCATAGATATTATTAATGAACACATCCTCACATGAGAGTTTGAACAAAGAGGCATTGTTACAGTACAGACCTCTTATTATCGTTCTACATCGGTTCAGCCGTATGGTCAGACCAAGAAGAATCCCGACCAGAACAAAGGCCACTCCCCAGGCAGAAACTGTGAGCTTGATCAGCATTTTGTTGGTCATTATGGTAGCATAGTGCAGAGGATTACAGATGGCAACATATCTGTCAAAGGCCATAATCATGAGCACAGTGTGAGAGCAGGTGCTGCACACGAGTATGGCGAAAGCTTGAACCACACATTCATAATAACTGATGAGGCGCTCAGACGGAGGCAGCAACATGTTCACAAGCAAACGGGGCAGAAAAGAGTTTCCTAGTATGTCATTAACTGAGAGGTTGCAAAACAGGAGATACATCGGCTGGTGGAGGTTTTTGTCAATGAAAACCAGAACAACAATGCTTAAATTTGCAACAATTATGAACAAGTAGGAGAAGAAGAGCAAAAGAAACAAGGGGTATGTAAAATCCTCTGAGACATTTAACCCTTCCAGCTGGAGTGTGTCGCTGTTGTATGTGTAGTTTTCCATCAACCTGAAAGAACAACACAGTGCTGTGAATGTCACAACGAACGGCAATCTGTGTATCAAAGACCACGTTAAGTCACGGTAACCACAACACAAAGCTGCAGCTCTTTCAGTTATAGATATCACTGCGTATCCCAGAATCAATAAGTAATTAAGTTTGAGTTCAGGAGGTTCATCATGGAAGTAGTAACAATTAGAGCTAAAGAAGTTAATGTTAAATTCAGACTTTGATAAGACCTTATAAACATTAGGTATGAGAACTGTGAGGAAATCCATGCATCAGATATCAATTCATGAGAATGTGATGGTTGTACGAACTCTTTCTAAATATCTTTACCAAAGCACCCCCCCTCTCCACGCAGCAGGTTTCACAAATCATAAAATAAAACAACGAAGGTGATAGAGGTTAACATTTCACATCATGTTGGAAAACTAGTGAAGAAACAGTAATAGTAAGAGCTACTTTAAGCATCTCTGTAACATCCACCAACTCCAATGAAGATCTCCTCTGTTGCAGCGTTATATAGACTCCATGTTGTGTTTGTGTCGCCCTGTTCACCCTCCCTCCCTTCCACCACAACTTCTCTTGTTTTTGACCAGTCACAACTTTTCCAAGCTTAAGGTAAAGCTGTTGAGAAATCACAAAATCACTACAGGCCATAAGACTTAAGAACAGTACTTGAGTAAATTGAAGTTAGGTTTATTTCATCACTGGTAGTTCAAAATGTTGACACAAAGAGTTTCATTTAAATGAATACTGGTCCCAAATATCAGTTTTCACTCTCCTTGATTTCTAATAATAAAACACAGGAGTCGACCCATAGTATTTACACACCATCATGACATGGTAGTTTGTAGTTGATACGATTTTTAGATGGGTATGTAGATATACAGCAAATGATCAAAATTAACCAACACTTTTCTTTTTATTTGTTATGAAAATAACACCCTTTAAATCACAGAATAGGATATCAACTCCAAACATTTACATTAATGTAATGTTTAAAAGTAAACATCACTGCAGAAGTAAGAAAAATTCATAATGGCCTTTTGCTGTGTCAGAGGTGTCAACTCAACTCTGTAGTCAGTTTTGACGCCATATTTTCAGGATTCATTTACAACCACGGGGAAATACCACACACCTAATCAAGTGTTATTGTCACATATACAGTCATACATGCACGGTTGGAAATTAGCTAAATGTGCTAGCAACACGTTTACACTAAATAAATTTACTGAAGTACTTTAGCTGAGTACAGTTTGTAGGTGAAAGTACACTGCTTAGAAATATATATATATATATATATATATATATATATACGTATATGTATATATTATGGTTTATCAAATCAGGTTATTTTGCATTCATTCATTTGTATTTCAACACACAGAGAAAAAAGGTAGCCAACTTATAAGCATGGATTATATTAAGGACACTACTGAAGAAAATGTGATTCATCTCAAGTTCTTTAAATTTCTATAATTCACACTACCTGTCATCCTCTTGAACAGGAAAATAAGGTCCCGAGAACAAAACAAACAAAACATTTGGAAGTCGTCTTGACAATGATGGCAAAACCTTCTTGGGCTTAGATAAAAACCTCCGTATCTCTTTGGATTGCATGCCATAAATAATGGGGTTAAGGCTGCTGGGGATGATGTGATACAAAATAGCAGCAAATTTTCTGTACTCTGAGTACTGAGGGAAGCGATGCAGAATAATTATAGAAAATCCACTGAGCAACATGACCAGATACACAGCCAGATGAGTGCTGCAGGTCTTCATGGCTTTACTGTTCAAAGACTTGTTCTTACTGGTCAGACAGACGACTGCAATCTTTGTGTAAGTGAGAACTATGCTGCCTATCGAAGAGGTGAACAGGACGACAGTGAAAGTGAGGCCATAGATATTATTTATGAACACATCTTCACATGAGAGTTTGAACAAAGAGGCGTTGTTACAGTACAGACCTCTTATTATCGTTCTACATCGGTTCAGCCGTATGGTCAGACCAAGAAGAATCCCGACCAGAACAAAGGCCACTCCCCAGGCAGAAACTGTGAGCTTGATCAGCATTTTGTTGGTCATTATGGCAGCATAGCGCAGAGGATTACAGATGGCAACATATCTGTCAAAGGCCATAATCATGAGCACAGTGTGAGAGCAGGTGCTGCACACGAGTATGGCGAAAGCTTGAACCACACATTCATAATAAGTGATGAGGCGCCCAGATGGAGGCAGCAACATGTTCACAAGCAAACGTGGCAGAAAAGAGTTTCCTAGTATGTCATTAACTGAGAGGTTGCAAAACAGGAGATACATCGGCTGGTGGAGGTTTTTGTCAATGAAAACCAGAACAACAATGCTTAAATTTGCAACAATTATGAACAAGTAGGAGAAGAAGAGAAAAAGAAACAAGGGGTATGTAAAATCCTCTGAGACATTTAACCCTTCCAGCTGGAGTGTGTCGCTGTTGTACGTGTAGTTTTCCATCAACCTGAAAGAACAACACAGTGCTGTGAATGTCACAACGAACGGCAATCTGTGTATCAAAGATCACATTAAGTCACGGTAACCACAACACAAAGCTGCAGCTCTTTCAGTTATAGATATCACTGCGTATCCCAGAATCAATAAGTAATTAAGTTTGAGTTCAGGAAGTTCATCATGGAAGTAGTAACAATTAGAGCTAAAGAAGTTAATGTTAAAGTCAGACTTTGATAAGACCTTATAAACATTAGGTATGAGAACTGTGAGGAAATCCATGCATCAGATATCAATTCATGAGAATGTGATGGTTGTACGAACTCTTTGTAAATATCTTTACCAAAGCACCCCCCCTCTCCACGCAGCAGGTTTCACAAATCATAAAATAAAACAACGAAGGTGATAGAGGTCAACATTTCACATCACGTTGGAAAACTAGTGAAGAAACAGTAATAGTAAGAGCTACTTTAAGCATCTCTGTAACATCCACCAACTCCAATGAAGATCTCCTCTGTTGCAGCGTTATATAGACTCCATGTTGTGTTTGTGTCGCCCTGTTCACTCTCCCTCCCTTCCACCACAACTTCTCTTGTTTTTGACCAGTCAAAACTTTTCCAAGCTTAAGGTTAAGCTGTGAAGAAATCGCAAAATCACTACAGGCCATAAGACTTAAGAACAGTACTTGAGTAAATTGAAGTTAGGTTTATTTCATCACTGGTAGTTCAAAATGTTGACACAAAGAGTTTCATTTAAATGAATACTGGTCACAAATATCAGTTTTCACTCTCCTTGATTTCTAATAATAAAACACAGGAGTCGACCCATAGTATTTACACACCATCATGACATGGTAGTTTGTAGTTGATACGATTTTTAGATGGGTATGTAGATATACAGCAAATGATCAAAATTAACCAGCACTTTTCTTTTTATTTGTTATGAAAATAACACCCTTTAAATCACAGAATAGGATATCAACTCCAAACATTTACATTAATGTAATGTTTAAAAGTAAACATCATTGCAGAAGTAAGAAAAATTCATAATGGCCTTTTGCTGTGTCAGAGGTGTCAACTCAACTCTGTAGTCAGTTTTGACGCCATATTTTCAGGATTCATTTACAACCACGGGGAAATACCACACACCTAATCAAGTGTTATTGTCACATATACAGTCATACATGCACGGTTGGAAATTAGCTAAATGTGCTAGCAACACGTTTACACTAAATAAATTTACTGAAGTACTTTAGCTGAGTACAGTTTGTAGGTGAAAGTACACTGCTTAGAAATATATATATATATATATATATACGTATATGTATATATTATGGTTTATCAAATCAGGTTATTTTGCATTCATTCATTTGTATTTCAACACACAGAGAAAAAAGGTAGCCAACTTATAAGCATGGATTATATTGAGGACACTACTGAAGAAAATGTGATTCATCTCAAGTTCTTTTAAGTTGTATAATTCACACCACCTGTCATCCTCTTGAACAGGAAAATAAGGTCCCGAGAACAAAACAAACAAAACATTCGGAAGTCGTCTTTACAGTGATGGCAAAACCTTCTTGGGCTTAGATAAAAACCTCCGTATCTCTTTGGATTGCATGCCATAAATAATGGGGTTAAGGCTGCTGGGGATGATGTGATACAAAATAGCAGCAAATTTTCTGTAGTCTGAGTACTGAGGGAAGCGATGCAGAATAATTATAGAAAATCCACTGAGCAACATGACCAGATACACAGCCAGATGAGTGCTGCAGGTCTTCATGGCTTTACTGTTCAAAGACTTGTTCTTACTGGTCAGACAGACGACTGTAATCTTTGTGTAAGTGAGAACCATGGTGCCTATCGAAGAGGTGAACAGGACGACAGTGAAAGTGAGGCCATAGATATTATTAATGAACACATCCTCACATGAGAGTTTGAACAAAGAGGCATTGTTACAGTACGGACTTCTTATCATCGTCCTACATCGGTTCAGCCGTATGGTCAGACTGAGAAGAATTCCGACCAGAACAAAGGCCACTCCCCAGGCAGAAACTGTGAGCTTGATTAGCATTTTGTTGGTCATTATGGCAGCATAGCGCAGAGGATTACAGATGGCCACATATCTGTCAAAGGCCATAATCATGAGCACAGTGTGAGAGCAGGTGCTGCACATGTGTACGGTGAAAGCTTGGACCACACATTCATAATAACTGATGAGGCGCTCAGGCGGAGGCAGCAACATGTTCACAAGCAAACGTGGCAGAATAGAGTTTCCTAGTATGTCATTAACTGAGAGGTTGCAAAACAGGAGATACATCGGCTGGTGGAGGTTTTTGTCAACGAAAACCAGAACAACAATGCTTAAATTTGCAACAATTATGAACAAGTAGGAGAAGAAGAGAAAAAGAAACAAGGGGTATGTAAAATCCTCTGAGACATTTAACCCTTCCAGCTGGAGTATGTCGCTGTTGTATGTGTAGTTTTCCATCAACCTGAAAGAACAACACAGTGCTGTGAATGTCACAATAAACGGCAATCTGTGTATCAAAGACCACGTTAAGTCATGGTAACCACAACACAAACCTGCAGCTCTTCCAGTTATAGATATCACTGCGTATCCCAGAATCAATAAGTAATTAAGTTTGAGTTCAGGAAGTTCATCATGGAAGTAGTAACAATTAGAGCTAAAGAAGTTAATGTTATATACATATATTCAGACTTTGAGAAGAACTTATAAGCATTAGATATCAAAACTGTGAGGAAATCCATGAATCAGAGATCATTTCTTGAGAAAGTGTTGATTGTACGAACTCTTTCTACATATCTGTACCAAAGCACCCCCCCCTCTCCACGCAGCAGGTTTCACAAATCATAAAATTAAACAATGAAGGTGATAGAGGTCAACATTTCACATCATGTTGGAAAACTAGTGAAGAAACAGTAATAGTAAGAGCTACTTTGAGCATCTCTGTAACATCCACCAACTCCAATGAAGAGCTCCTCTGTTGCAGCGTTATATAGACTCCATGTTGTGTTTGTGTCGCCCTGTTCAACCTCCCTTCCACCACAACTTGGAATTGCAAATCACCACAAGCCATGAGGGGGCAAATTCAGAATGATCATATATTTATATATATATATATATATATATGTATAATATATGTATATATATATATATGTATATATATGTATATATATATATATATATATGTATATATATATGTATATATATATATATATATATATATATTTGGGCCGGGACTCGATTAAAAAAATTAATCTAATTAATTAGAGGCTTTGTAATTAATTAATCGAAATTAATCGCATTTTTAATCGCATATAAATATTTGACCTGAGAACAGTGAGAAGCAATTTTTTTCATATAGGTTTTAGTATACCATTGAATAATGACTGAATAAAAAAGAAAGAAAGAAAGAAAAAAAAATGTTCCTTTGTAATATTTAACTTTTTGGGGATACTGAATTTTAGGTCTTCATTGAATGTTAGCCATAATTATTACTATTAAAATAAACTGAATAAATAAATACATGGGATGTTTCATTCGGTGTGTAATGGACATATATATAATGTATTTGTTTCACTTGTTGAATTGAATTAGTGACATAGGCCTTAATAAACTCTCCCATGACATTCTAATGCACCTGTACATCAGAAACAATAGGAGTGATAGATACGATCACGATTTTGGCTGCCACGATTAAATCAAGATGATCGTCGCGATATTAACATTTAAAAAGCGGGCTCTGTTGCATATCAAATCAAGCACTTTCTAAACCCAATAGTCAGCCAACCACCAGGGGGCGAAACGAAAGGTTAGGGCTTCATTAAGCTGCCTAAATAGCGAGCGCACCCTGCAGCAGCCTCAAATTTTATTCAACAGTGTGAGAGTGAGAGTGAGACTCAATGTCGGAAGCAGACAGTATCAGCTGATCACAGCAATCAGTCCATCACTTCATCCACGGACGTCAAGATGAGCAACTGGAAAGCCGCTGAGATCCGGGAGATGCTAGCGTCTCCTCGGTCTCTGTAGCTGACAGCTAGCCGACACAACCAAACAGCTAGTAGCTGCTGTCAGCTTGTTGTGTAGCGGCAAGCTACGAACGGTCGCTACTTTCAAATTAAAAGCCCCCCGCTAAGAAACCAGTTCTTAAATCCAATGGGGTGCAATGTAAAGCTCTTATTTTGAAGACAAATTCGTTGTCACTGTTCACTGCCCAACTTCGTGCTTCACGTCACGTCACATGTTTACGCCTACCCCAGTGGCGGCTCTGAAGCCAGAACATGTTGACAGGCTGGTGTTTCTCTCCAAACATCTGTAGGCCTGTAGTATGTTCCTGTTCCTTGTAGTATGTGCCTTTTCTGCATAGGCTTCATTTTTTTCATTTGTTTGCACTTTATGATTGCACTCTGCAATGGCATATTTATTTTTTTGCCCTTTGACTTACATTTTGGGTACATTTTATTTTATTATTTATGATTTATTATTATTTTAAGTTTCAATTTGAAGCCCTGTTCACATACGGTTTGTTTAAAAAAGAAAGTGCAATAAAAAGATATGTTTTACCTAACATAATGAATAATCGTGTTTAATAATCGTGATTTCAATATTGATAAAAATAATCGTGATTATCATTTTGGCCATAATCGTGCAGCCCTAGTTAGAACAATAGAAGTCCACTGTAATTTTTGTAGATATTGTTTTATGTTTCACAAGTCAATACACAGTTCTAATGTGGCTGGTCGATTTTGGAATTCACCAAAAATCCACCAGTTGCAGGTGGACAAAAAAGTTGCCAACCCTGGTACACGGTACAACATGTAGTCAAATCATTACATGCCCACCTCCAGAAAGAGTCTAACAATAGATACATAAAAGGATGTAACAATAGAATAGAAAATAATCTAGCAAATAGATTGAATAGAAAGTCAGTTACATTTTTTGATTAGTGATTGTACTGTGTTGAAATACTCTTACATACACTTTGGGTTTTTGTATCCTTAATGGGGTTTTGTAGAAGAAATTCAAACTGAGAATTGTTTAAATGTTTTTGTTTAAATTTACAATATTAATGAGGTAGTAATACAAACTCAGAAATATTTATTTTCTCCATAAGCGAATAAAACAAGCTGTTCTCAGAAAATAAGGTCCCAGAACACTGTTTGAAGCTAGAATGGTGGCAGGGTCCGCCACATATAAACAAAGTAAAACAGTAAGAATTGTTTTGTCCTTTAAAGCCAGTTTGATTATTCAGTTTATTCAGTCATGATCACAAAGAGAGTTTGTTTATTTAGTTTTTTTAGGCTGAAAAAAGTCTGTTCAATCAGGGCCCAAAGTCTTTACAATGTGATTTTAGACATCTTTTCAACTTCAGTTACAGATGTGTTAAGAACTTCTGCGCCAAGTTTGGATGAAGAGACATGGTCAGTAATAAAGCTGATGAATAGCTTCATTCAGACTACTGAGTTTGAGACCACGGGTTCAAATCCTCCCTGTAGTTCTTGAGCATGAATTAAAATTTGGCCGTTATGAAAACTTAAAACCACAAGAAGTTCTTTAGACATCTGTGACTTGAGAAGATGTTTAAAATTACATTGTAAAAACTTTATGATGTCGTAGTGAACATGAAAAGATGTCCAAACAAACCTTTCATTCTGGCTCTGTGATTCAATATTCATGGTTTCTTATTTTAATTTTCTCAAGAAAAGAAAGTTAACTTTCAATTTTTTGCTTTTATGGACTGAAATATTTCAAATAAGAATTTCCTTATTTCTTTAGATTGCACTCCATAAATAATGGGGTTGAGGCTGCCGGGGACGATAACAAACAGAATGGCAGCAAGTTTTCTGTAGTCTGAGTACTGAGGGAAGCGATGCAGAGTAATGACGATAAATCCACTGATCATCATGATCAGATACACAACCAGATGAGTGCTGCAGGTCTTCATGGCTTTACTGTTCAAAGACTTGTTCTTACTGGTCAGACAGACGACTGTAATCTTTGTGTAAGTGAGAACCATGGCGCCTATAGAAGAAGTGAGCAAGACGACAGTGAAAGTGAGGCCATAGATATTATTAATAAACACACTGTCACAGGAGAGTTTGAACAAGGAGGCATTGTCACAGTAAGGATTCATGATCATCGTCCTGCATCGGTTCAGCCGCATGGTCAGACCGAGAAGAATCCCGACCAGAACAAAGGCCACTCCCCAGGCAGAAACTGTCAGCTTCATCACCATTTTGTTGGTCATTATGGCAGCATAGCGCAGAGGATTACAGATGGCCACATATCTGTCAAAGGCCATAATCATGAGCACAGTGTGAGAAGTTGTACCAAACAACTGTGTGACAAAAGCCTGAACCACACACTCATAATAACTGATGAGGCGCTCAGAGGGAGGCAGCAAAATGTCTGAAAGCAAACGGGGCAAAATATGAGTACTTCCAATGATATCACTTACTGACAGGTTGCAAAAAATGAGATACATAGGCTGGTGAAGGTTCTTGTCGATGAAAATCAGAACAGCAATGCCGATATTCATAACCATAACAAAAATGTAGGCGGTAAAGAACAAGAAAAAGACAGGGTACATGGAGTCCTTCGTGACCTTAAACCCTTCTATTTGGAGTGTGAAGCTGTTGTAGGTGTAGTTTTCCATCAAGCTGAAATAATACAAATGATAAATTAGTATTTTGTTAATGTTGGGATATTGATAAAGTCTTGGAAATCTAGACATCAAAGATGTGCTGAATGACAGCAAAGACACTTTTCTATCAGATAAGTTCCACAAATAAAGTAAAAATAACAACCATAAAACATATATTTTCACAATGTTTAGAAAGTATAAAAATGCGTTGTAACATATAGCATGTGATACAGTAATAGCTACTCTGTGACTTCGGTCTTCAGTCATCACTATGAGCAGATTCACCAGCAGCAACGAAGGTCTACTTTATTATAGATGCAATTTTAACATCGGGGGACTCACTGAGCCTTAAACAACAAGTGATGCAACATAAAGACATCAACATCATGACTATTAATGGCACTTGTCTAAAAGGTCACTGTGCATGTTTTCCCCATGTCGGATGTGACGCACTCTGGCTCAAGAAAACTTTTTCGATTTTTGACTCATTTTATTATCAGGATTGGATCCATTCGGTCTAGGGCTGCAGCTATCGAATATTTTTAGAATCGAGTATTCTACCGATTATCCCATCGATTAATCGAGTAATCTAATAATTTTGCATTTTTAAACAACAATACCAAATAATGCATAATGAAAATGACAGGCCTGTTAAATAGACCAAGCAATTGGCTTTTATTCCTGAAAAAAACATGCAGGTATTTATTACAAACTTCAACACTTGGCTCCAAAACTAAGCCCATTTTATGCAACTTAGCCATTTAGTGCATTTACGTGTCAACTGATATCGCAGAAACAAATAAATAACAATACAGTAATGTCAACTTACTGTGAAACGTGTAACATATAAAACTATGCAATACAACTAAAGGCTATTTGGCCTTAGTTTTGTCTTCTTAAGACAAAAGAGAAAAAGCATTGTATCTCCTGTAACAACCCATTTGAAAATAAAGAATGGACAGAAATGTAAGAATAAAAAATTACAAAAGAGGTATACAATTTATAAAAAATAAATGTAGATAAAAATAAATATAAATAAGATTTCCAGGCCATTTGGTCTTAGTAGCTGTAATCACAAAACACACTTCCAAAGGAACCTAGATGATGTAGATAGGGCTGTGCGTGTGCATGTGAGTGAGAGAGAGAGAGAGAGAGAGAGAGAGTGTGTGTGTGTGTGTGTGTGTGTGTGTGTGTGGAAAGGAGTTATTTGGTGTAGGCTATTACTCTCTTGCAATTTAACAGAAATTAGTTCCCACATCTTAACATGATATCTAGTCATAGCGACATCAGGCTACAGCCTCAACAAATATCATACGTTCTAACTAGCGATGGTATTGTACGTTGAATTAGCTAACATCAATGTTTACATTAGCTTGTGTCGGCGACGCTTGGTGAGCTGGTGTTAACAACTGGATGCTTCCGGTTCAGATGTTGAATCATTGTTGACGTGCTGTTGTGGTACGCCAGTTCTGCATTGCAGTAGACACATTGCACTTTGTTATTTTCTTTTTTAAGCGTGAAATGATCCCAAACTTTGGACATTCTCTGTCTTTTACAGACGGTTTCTTGGCTCTCCGGCATCGCGCCAAACTCAATTCTGAACGTAGTAGTGTGTGTCCGTCATAACAGTCCATGTGGAAAAATGATCCCTGAGCTAAGCAGGCAACATAACGCGGGTGATAGGAATTAAACGAAGCCTTGAGGCAGAGATTTTGCTTCAAACATTTTTTGTAATCGATTTATTCGAGTTACTCGAGTAATCGCTTCAGCTCTAATTAGGTCTGATAACATTTGGAAGGCGGAGAAGAGCGACCCCAGAAAACAAAAATGTGGCCACACAGCTCTGGCCCACACCAAATAGAGCAGTATTTTTGTCGGTAACTGAAGTTAGCACCGTCCTGCTTCCATCTGTGGGTTTATTGAATTGTATTGTGGATTATTGCAGCAAATAATCTCTGTAATAAACACAAGTTTATGATACTTATGATACTTACTTTTTAGGATGTCATAGTGAACATGAAAAGATGCCCAAACAGTTAAGATTCAATGTTTTTCTGTTATGGACTGAAATATTTCAAATAAGAATTTCCTTATTTCTTTAGATTGCACTCCATAAATAATGGGGTTGAGGCTGCCGGGGACGATAACAAACAGAATGGCAGCAAGTTTTCTGTAGTCTGAGTACTGAGGGAAGCGATGCAGAGTAATGACAATAAATCCACTAATCAACATGATCAGATACACAACCAGATGAGTGCTGCAGGTCTTCAAGGCTTTACTGTTCAAAGACTTGTTCTTACTGGTCAGACAGACGACTGTAATCTTTGTGTAAGTGAGAACCATGGCGCCTATAGAGGAGGTGAGCAAGACGACAGTGAAAGTGAGGCCATAGATATTATTAATAAACACACTGTCACAGGAGAGTTTGAACAAGGAGGCATTGTCACAGAAGGGATTCATGATCATCGTCCTGCATCGGTTCAGCCGTTAATCAGACCGAGAAGAATCCCGACCAGAACAAAGGCCACTCCCCAGGCAGAAACTGTCAGCTTCATCACCATTTTGTTGGTCATTATGGCAGCATAGCGCAGAGGATTACAGATGGCCACATATCTGTCAAAGGCCATAATCATGAGCACAGTGTGAGAAGTTGTACCAAACAACTGTGTGACAAAAGCCTGAACCACACACTCATAATAACTGATGAGGCGCTCAGAGGGAGGCAGCAAAATGTCTGAAAGCAAACGGGGCAAAATATGAGTACTTCCAATGATATCACTTACTGACAGGTTGCAAAAAATGAGATACATAGGCTGGTGAAGGTTCTTGTCGATGAAAATCAGAACAGCAATGCCGATATTCATAACCATAACAAAAATGTACGTGGTAAAGAACAAGAAAAAGACAGGGTACATGGAGTCCTTCGTGACCTTAAACCCTTCTATTTGGAGTGTGAAGCTGTTGAAGGTGTAGTTTTCCATCAAGCTGAAATAATACAAATGATAAATCAGTGTTTTGTTAATGTTGGGATATTGATCAAGTCTTGGAAATCTAGACATCAAAGATGTGCTGAATGACAGCAAAGACACTTTTCTATCAGATAAGTTCCACAAATAAAGTAAAAATAACAACCATAAAACATGCTAAGTTAAACACCCTCACATATATTTAGAAACAAAAAATTCATTGTAATACATGGCATGTGATGTAGAAATAGCTACTTAGTGACTTAGGCCTATAGTCATCACTATGAGCAGATTCACCAGCAGCAACGAAGGTCTACTTTATTATAGATGCAATTTTAACATCGGGGGACTCACTGAGCCTTAAACAACAAGTGATGCAACATAAAGACATCAACGTCATGACCATTAATGGCACTTGTCTAAAAGGTCACTGTGCATGTTTTCCCCATGTCTGATGTGACGCACTCTGGCTCAAGAAGACGATTGTGCAAGAAGAGTGAACTTTTTGTTTGGCTTCACGACTGACGTCAAATGACCGTTTTTTTTTAATCAGAATTGGATCAATTCAGTCTGATAACATTTGGAAGGTCTAGAAGAGCGACCCCAAATAACAACACAGTTGCGGCCCAGATCTGGCCCACACCAAATAGGGCACTGTAGTGATGAAGTATTTTTGTCGCTATCGCCCTGGTTCCCTCTGTGGGATTTTTGAATTGTATTTTGGATTATTGCATCTGTGTCAAACACAAGTTTATGATTCTTCCAGATTTTGTTCATCAAGATAATCTTCACAGATGAATACCACTTTTTGACTTTTGAAGCGTAAATTAAATCTGTAGCAGTAAAAAGCTAATGTTAGGTTATAAACAGATGATATCACAGTCACATGACTTAAACGTCACCACCACTAAGTGTCTGTGACGTTTAATGTCCCCGACAACCTCTGTAGTCTCAGTTAGACACTTGTTAGCAACCGCTAACCGTTTTTCACACACGGAAGAGCTTCAAATTAAATTGTCCATTGACATTGAGGTCTGTCTCATTGAGGATATTGTGCGTGCAGTGCATAATATTAGTCAGAGACAACTGGAAAAGCTATTTGGCCATTTTTTTTGGTCAAAATTTATTGAAGTTTGAGATCCGAAGCTTCTGGTTATTTAGACAGTAATACAAACCAAAAACATGTCTGACAATGACAGCCTATACATTTATTGAAAGAACAAAATGAACACTTTAGCTCTTTGTAAATGTATATTTATTGATTTTACAATAAAACACTAGATAAAAAAATGATAATAACTTTATTTGTATTGCACCTTGTACACCAGCACGATCCACAGAGCTTGCTGTGAACTTAATATTGTATTGGTGGTTAAATGTCTAAAAACATGTTTTTCAAATGTTATTTTTCGATGCTTTGAGCAACACAAACTATATTCCAGCCTCATTAATTATCTGTGAAGAACTGAGAGCATCTAATAGCAAATGGAAGCCCGGTGATTAGGCTCATGAATAAAAACAATTAGTACAGTTGTACAGTATATTTTATATTTGATAGTTGGAAGATGGACAGGACCAGAACCAACATAGATAACAGTTTGCCCTAAATCCTAAATAATCTCATTTTTTCTCATTTCTTGCGACAGACCAGTTTGCTAAAATGCTTGATGATGCTCTCACGTATGTCTTTGCTGACCAGTCCGTAGATAATGGGGTTGATGGCTGGTGGAATGATAATGACCAGGATGCTCAAGAACTTCCTGATATTTTGGGAGACCGAGGGAAATCTGTAACTCACAATTAAGACCAATGAGGCTGTCTCATAGAGCACATACACAACCAGGTGCGATGCACACGTCTGAAAGGCTTTGCTGCGGACGACGCTGTCGGTTCTGTTTCGCTTTACAGACGCGAGCAGGATTCTGAAGTAGGAAAACGCAATGATCAGGAAGATGCCTGTACTCACAGACCAGGTCATGGACAGACCTAAAAAACATAAAAACATTTTAGACGTTTCAGTTCACCTTTCAGTTAAGTATCAACACCTCGTCCTAAAAGCTCATTCTATGCCAATTTACCTAAAATCCAGAACTTTTCCCAGTTCACGTCACGGATTTTCTTGTAAAAATTAATGTTGAAACTTCTGTTGAATTCACAACACCTTGCAAAATCCTACAGCTGTACTCCAAATACTTTTTAAGTCATGATTTTTTAAGTTTGGCCAAGAGAAGTCAGAGAAGTCTGACACTGAAATGATAACTTTGCATTGAGCAAAGGAATTCAGATTCATATTTTGTCTAGACACACGGAACAAGACGACATCATCAAGGATGCAACAAACACAAATTTAATAGAAGTTTCAACATGAATTTTTTGCAAGAAAATCCATGACATGCACCGGGAGGCCCGAGGTGAGTTGGCATGGAGTGACCCTAAAGTCCAGTTTCTTCATTTTCCCCTCCAGTAAGACAGCAGGGGATGCTGTAGAGGTCTGTTATTGAAATGATGCAAACAAAAATGAAAAAAAATTAAATCTGACTTTCTGTTGACTCCACTTGAATTGGTTAAAAGGGGGCATTATGTAAGAATTTAGAGAAAAACATTCAAAAAATTAACTAAAATCATCAACAGTGTAAAGAAATAGCCTTTCTAATGTTGAAGTTAGCATGCTAACCAGCTAGCCCATGCCCTCCTGTGCTAGTGGTATAAACACCAACACACATCTGGTCCCTGAGCTCCCAATCCAGACCGCTAGCTGCATGGCTGATTAAGCTAACTAGCTACTGGCGGCTACAGTTAGAGACAGTTAGTGTTTACTCTGGTGATACGCTGCACCTTATTTGCTTTGTGTATGAATTCAACAGGTGGCCAATTCTTACACATTGCATCTTTTTAAGTGACCTCATTACGAGCTGAGAATATAAACAGAGTATATTTTTGGTAAAAAGCTGCAGGTGGTTCTGTGGAGTCTTACTTTGTTGAGCACTTGTCTTGTTATTATTTAAAAATGTTAAAGCAGCAGATAAAATATGTAGAAACTGAACCTAATGAATGTAAAAACTTGACTGAGCATCTGTTGATAATGTTCAATAACATACTTTATATCTGTAGCTTTATTCCAATCAAATGCACTGACCGTAGATATTATTTACAGGGGTGGGACCGCAGGCCAGTCTGAGGATGGCACGGTTGCTGCTGTAGACGTGTTGGATCGTGTTGCCACACAGCGGGACGTTCATGTGAAAGCCGAAGAGAACGGCGATACACAGCAGAGCGACCACCCAGGCCAGGGCACAGCAGGAGTGCAGCCGAGCTGAGGTCATGATGGCCGGATACCTGAGAGGTTCACACACTGCAACGTACCTGCAGAGGGAGTTAATGACATAACAACACTCCTTAGCTTCTTACAGGATGTCAACATAAAAAAAATAGTAAGTCTCAACAAACAAGCCCAATTAAAGGAGCACACTGTAGTTTATTAGGAAATGTTAATGAGCAGAGAAAGATCTTCATTGGCTGATTTTTTTCTGCCTAAACAAAATAAATAAACAAACTGACGTTAAAGGACAACACAATTTATACTGTTTTACTTTGTTTATATGTGGCGGACCCTGTCACCTTTCTAGCTTCAAACAGTGTTCTGGGACCTTATTTTCCTCTGAGAACAGAATAAATATCTCTGAGTTTTTGTATTATTACCTCATTAATGTGCGCCTTTAAACTTTACAGCTGCGAAATCAACAAAGAAGCTGCCACACTGTTAGAGGAGAGTTTTGCTTGAGAAGTCGATATATATATATATATATATATATCTGCATCTTTTTGTTTTTATAAAAATGACTTTTGGGACAAACTGTCAGAGCCTGATTAGATTTACTCGCCAAACGGAAAACATGTCCACATTAGGAGCTTGGCAGACTTTTTCAGACATATTCTTATAACCTGTGGTTATGGAGCCAACAAGAGAAACCGAGACACACTGTGTGTCTGTGATTTACAGAAACTACTCTGTGGTGTAACGTGAATGAACTCAGAAGCAACAAGACACAACACTGTCTACTCTCTGTTGCAGTAAACTCGTCACAATGTCGAAAGTCACAGTTGGAGGTGCTGAGAGGTCAGTCTCTATAACAACTTCATAGTAAATGGTTTTGTATTGATCTGAATGGTCATGATAACATGTATCTGATCGTTATTAATGATCATTTACAACATTTTGAAGACGTTTGTCATGACAGCGGACGGCACACATGAACACCAACATGTCAAACAGCTGCATCAATACAGTCAACAACAGCAAGGAGATGGAAAGGGAAGGGAAATTCCCGAGACTCCATTATAAAATCACTCAGTTTTGTGAGCTGTTGAGTTCGGAAAATCTTTTTAAAAATTGTGAAGCGCCGTTTGTGACAAATCCTTAATTATTTAGTGCCTTCTTGTAAATTCGGCAAATGTTATCGCTTTGTTTTAGGGGCGCTGCAGCCCCTGCATCCATGTCAACAACAGAGAAATAAGCCACATTAATAGACTCCAGATTGACTTGGTGTTTGACTTTGAGAAGCTCTGATATAAACCATTAACAACAAACCAACAACAATAATAAAACATGCAGTCTGACATGATAGTAAATCTCTTGTGAACTGATGATTATAAAAAATAAGAAACAGACATTTCATCTTCTGTCTCTGAGTCTGTAATGTTCATGCGTGACAGTAGAGAAGTAACTTGAGTCTTTGACTGATTCTTTTAATGCTTTTCGATACCTGTCATAGGCCATCGCACCCAGAATAGTCTGCACTGCGACGCCGTACGTGTGCACGGAGAAGGCCTGAGCGAGGGCCGTGACGTAGGCGATCTTCTTCTGCCCCGTCAAGAAGTGCATCATGAGGCGAGGCAGGACGGCCGTGGCCCCGAGCAGATCACAGGCGACCAGGTTACAAACCATCACAAACATGGGTCTGTGCAGGTTCTTGTCTATGACGATGACACACGCCACCACGCCGTTCCCCAACACTGTGACCACGTAGTTAAACAGAGCCAGGACGAACAGGAGCGAGCCATAGCCTGGTGGGATGTTGAAGCCCTCCAGCTCGAACACGATTGGCTGTCTGAGAGGAGTTACTGCTGTAACGTTCTCCATCTACAGCAGTCCTGAAGAAGACACCAACAAACAGGCAGAAAATGACAACATAATGAAAAGATCACACAGTGGAACCTGCAGTAAAACTTCAGTATTTCATCAAACACATAAAAAGAGAATACCTAAAGGGAAAGTCTCCTGATCACAATACTAGAAAGGTTTAAGTGCAGAGGTTGTTCTGTCTTCTCATCAGAGCGTCGATGCTCTGACTTGTTGAGGAGACGACGTTCACTTTTAATGACTTTAGTGTCCATCGGTAACACTGATCCCTGCCCACCGTCAACGCCATTGGAAAATCATATGCCCTCTGACGCTCATGTACCCATGTGGTTCGACGACTGAATATTTAAAGGTGCAATGTGTAAGAATTTTAGTGTAAACATTTAAAAATGTGTGTAGAAGAAGTGTAGATGAAATGAAGAAAGTAGAAGAACTGAGTTAAGAAATGAAAAAGCTTCAAAAGTCCGATCGTGAACAACACCAAAACTCCACTAATATTAACATTGTTAGTGTTGGATCAATATCCTAACTCTAACAATATTGATTAGTTGGATATTGATCAAGTCTTGGTAATCTAGACATTAAAATGTGTTAAATGACAGCAAAGACACTTTTCTATCAGGTAAGTTCCACACGCTGTGAGGGCGTTTAATGTCCCCGACAACCTCTGTAGCCTCATTTAGACACTTGTTAGCAACCGCTAACCGTTTTTTACACACGGAAGAGCTTCAAATTAAATTGTCCGTTGACATCGAAGTCTGTCTCATTTGAGGATATCGTGCGTGCAGTGCATAGTATCAGAATCAGAAATACTTTATTAGTCCCTGAGGGGAAATTGCTTGCGTTACAGCTGCTCCCATTCAAAGTCCCAGAACTATGCAGAAGAATAAAAACTATATATAAGCAAGAATACAAAATACAAGAAATGTACATTCTCCTAGAGTATATCCATTTATACAGTGTGATACCTGTTCAAGATGGCGCTGTGCTCGTGGCAGCCTATCGTAGCAGCTATCGGTACTATCAAGATGCTTTTTCATCGGTTTGGATACCTTCTTTTGACTTTTTTCGTACTTGGGTCTCTCCTGATGACTCGACTGCAATACAGCCGGCATTGTTTACAACCGCAACCAGCTGATTGCCCTGAGGCCCGCAACCCTCTTAGCCGGGGAGAAACCCACAATACCAGAGGAGCTAAGAAGGAGACTGCGAGAATGCAGAGCGGGTGTTAAACAGAGAAGGAAGAGTAGGAAGTTTAAACCGTGCATCCCTGCAGTTATTATGGGAAATGTAAGGTCACTGGCTAATAAGATGGACGAACTGGAAGCGCTCGCCAGGACGCAGAGGGAGTAGAGAGAGTCCAGTATTATGTGTTTCAAGGAAACGTGGCTTCACGAGCAGATACTGGACTCCTACGCCACCATCCCCGGCTTCCACGCGGCCCAAGCCGACAGAGACACCACCGCGAGTGGCAAGAAAAAAGGAGGAGGGCTCGCTGAGCTCGTTAACAACAGGTGGTGTCACCCTGGGCACATCTCTGTGAGAGAGTGCGTCTGTAGCTGGGACATCGAGCTCACCGCCATCAGACTTCGTCCATATTATTTGCCACAGGAGTTTACTAGTGTCAGATCACAACCTCATCCTGCTCTCTCCATCATACAAGCCTGTGGTTCAGCAGCAACCAGTGACAGTCTCCTGAGGCCATGGTATCACTGCAGGGTGCCCTGGAAGCCACTGACTGGTATTCCCTGTACAAACCACACGGTGAGGACATTGATGGCCTTACTGACTGCATCTCAGAATACATTGGGTTCTGCATGGACAACTCCATCCCCACTAAAGAGGATTGCTCCTACCCCAACAACAAACCCTGGGTTACCAGTGACCTAAAGGCCCTACTCAATGAGAAGAAGAGGGCCTTCAGGTCAGGGAACCGAGCAGAGCTCAAGCGTGTTCAAAGTGAACTCAAACACAGCATCAGGGAGAGTAAGGACAACTACAGGAGAAAACTGGAATACAAACTGCAGAACAACAACACCAGGGACGTGTGGAGTGGGATGAGAGAGATAACTGGCTTTCAGAGGAAAAGTGGAGGAGCAGTTGAGGGAAATGAACAACGAGCAAACAAGTTCAACCAGTTTTACAACAGGTTTGACTCCAGCTCCCCCACCCCCAGCAGCCCCCCTGCTGCTCCTCTGAGCAACCACTCCAGAACACAACCCACACTGCTCCTGAAGGACCGGAGGGTGTGAACAAATTCTTCAGCTTCTTGAAGGCAGCGTCAGCAGGGGGAGACCAGGTGAAAGGTGAGCTGGTGGAGGTTAATTGAGTCAGGGGGGCGGCGACATGGCTGAAATCACGAATAAACCTCCGATAGTCCTCGGTAGTCAATACAGGGGCGTAGAAAACTATCCTTCTTCCCCACGAAGAAGTGGGGTGACGCTGGTCCGCCATTTCACGTGGGGACACCAAACAAAGAGACACTGATTCCTGAGTCCTTGTGCTTTCTAGTCCTACAGGCTCTCATGGATCCTGGCCGCGCCGGGGTCGTGGATCGTGGATGCGCCTACTGCCATGGCCCTGCCTGACACCCACCACTACTGTCGCTAATGTTAGTCATATCTCTGTTACATACGTTTCACTACTATTATTGTAATGCATTACTACATACTATCCTTACCGTTAACCACTGCTACTGTTATTACTAGTAGTCACATTTCCATTATGTGCATTTCATTATTATTGCTGTAATACTTCTTTATGTACTTTCATTCCTGTCAACCATCTACTATAATTGTATACATCGTGATCTTGTTGATCTGCTCTGTACATGTGACATCTATTGCACGTCTGTCCGTCCTGGGAGAGGGATCCCTCCTCTGTGGCTCTTCCTGAGGTTTCTTCCGCATTTTTTCCCTGTTAAAAGGGTTTTTTTTGGGGGGCAAATTTTTCCTCACTCGAATCGAGGGTCGAAGGACAGAGGGTGTCGTCTCTGTACAGACTGTAAAGCCCTCTGAGGCAAACTGTGATTTGTGAATTTGGGCTATACAAATAAAATTTGATTTGATTTGATTTGATTCACTTGCCACCTTCACCAAACCAAGTGGGATTCTGCGATTCTCCAACACTCCTCCCCCCTGCGCATTTATTCACCGTGTCACAAATAAATATTTAACTTGTTTTTCTTAGTTCTGTGTCTTGCATTTGGGTCCGGTCCCTGTTATCACTAACACATGATATCCAGGATCATTACCCGATCCTGGACATGTTGCGGGATCAGGTAATTTAGGCAATTTATTGAAAGGCAACAGGGTTTCAGCAGGTGAGGGTGGAAGCTGTTCAGGCTTGAGTCTAGGTCCGAGAGGTGAAGGGAGGGGGAGGGTAGCTCATGGTGGCGCTGGAGTGCTGCGTGGCGTGTACACGCTTCGGTGAATGCAGTTATAAAGTTATTTAGACAGTAATACAAACCAAAAACATGTCTGACAATGACAGCCTATACATTTATTGAAAGAACAAAATTAACAATTTAGCTCTTTGTAAATGTATATTTATTGATTTTACAATAAAACACTAGATAAAAAAATGATAATAACTTTATTTGTATTGCACCTTGTACACCAGCACGATCCACAGAGCTTGCTTTGAACTTAATATTTTATTGGTGGTAAAATGTCTAAAAACATGTTTTTCAAATGTTATTTTTCGATGCTTTGAGCAACACAAACTATATTCCAGCCTCATTAATTATCTGTGAAGAACTGAGAGCATCTAATAGCAAATGGAAACAATTATAATATACAGTATATTTTAATATTTGATAGTTGGAAGAAGATGGACAGGACCAGAACCAACATAGATAACAGTTTGCCCTAAATCCTAAATAATCTCATTTTTTCTCATTTCTTGCGACAGACCAGTTTGCTAAAATGCTTGATGATGCTCTCACGTATGTCTTTGCTGACCAGTCCGTAGATAATGGGGTTGATGGCTGGTGGAATGATAATGAACAGGATGCTCAAGAACTTCCTGATATTTTGGGAGACCGAGGGAAATCTGTAACTCACAATTATGACAACTGAGGCTATCTCATAAAGCACATACACAACCAGGTGCGATGCACACGTCTGAAAGGCTTTGCTGCGGACGACGCTGTCGGTTCTGTTTCGCTTTACAGACGCGTGCAGGATTTTGAAGTAGGAAAACGCAATTATCAGGAAGATGCCTGTACTCACAGACCAGGTCATGGACAGACCTAAAAAACATAAAAACATTTTAGACGTTTCAGTTCACATTTCAGTTAAGTATCAACACCTCATCCTAAAAGCTCATTCTATGCCAATTTACCTAAAATCCAGAACTTTTCCCAGTTCACGTCACAGATTTTCTTGTAAAAATTAATGTTGAAACTTCTGTTGAATTCACAACACCTTGCAAAATCCTACATCTGAACTCCAAATACTTTTTAAGTCATGATTTTTTAAGTTTGGCCAAGAGAAGTCAGAGAAGTCAAAGAAAATCCATGACATGCACCGGGAGGCCCGAGATGAGTTGGCATGGAGTGACCCTAAAGTCCAGTTACTTTGTTTCCCCCTCCAGTAAGACAGCAGGGGATGCTGTAGTGGTCTGTTATTGAAATGATGCAAACAAAAAAGAAAAAAATGTAAATCTGACTTTCTAATGTTGAAGTTAGCATGCTAACCAGTTAGCCCATGCCCTCCTGTGCTAGTGGTATAAACACCAACACACATCTGATCCCTGAGCTCCCAGTCCAGACCGCTATCTGCATGGCTGATGAAACTAACTAGCTACTGGCGGCTACAGGTTGGGACAGTTAGTGTTTACTCTGGTGATACGCTGCACCTTGTTTGCTTTGGGTATGAATTCAACAGGTGGCCAATTCTTACACATTGCATCTTTTTAAGTGACCTCATTACGAGCTGAGAATACAAACAGAGTATATTTTTGGTAAAAAGCTGCAGGTGGTTCTGTAGAGTCTTACTTTGTTGAGCACTTGTCTTGTTATTATTTAAAAAAGTTAAAGCAGCAGATAAAATATGTAGAAACTGAACCTAATGAATGTAAAAACTTGACTGTCTGAGCGTCTGTTGATAATGTTCAATAACATACTTTATATCTGTAGCTTTATTCCAATCAAATGCACTGACCGTAGATATTATTTACAGGGGTGGGACCGCAGGCCAGTCTGAGGATGGCACGGTTGCTGCTGTAGACGTGTTGGATCGTGTTGCCACACAGCGGGACGTTCATGTGAAAGCCGAAGAGAACGGCGATACACAGTAGAGCGACGACCCAGGCCAGGGCACAGCAGGAGTGCAGCCGAGCTGAGGTCATGATGGCCGGATACCTGAGAGGTTCACACACTGCAACGTACCTGCAGAGGGAGTTAATGACATAACAACACTCCTTAGCTTCTTACAGGATGTCAACGGTTACATGCTGGCATTCCGAAATCCCAAAATGCCGACATCCCAAAATTCTGACATACCGCCATTCCGATATGTTACCATTCTGACGTACCGCCATTCCGATATGTTACCATTCCGACGTACCGCTATTCCGACAAAGTTTCGTCCCGGCATTCCGACAAGGCTAATACTAACCCGCAACCCGTAACCCTAACCCTCTGTCTCCCACACAAACTATGTTGTCCTTGGTCAACATAGGGAGAGACTCTGAGTACCTTAACCACTTCACCTAACCTTAACCCTTTTAAAAGATGTGTCAGAATGGCAACACGTTTAAAAAACGAAAAAATACCGCCACTCCGACCTTAGGAGGAAAAATTTGTCGGAATGGTGGGACGTTTTAATTAAAGGCTTAAGTGTTGCCATTCCGACAATTAGGGCCTCATGTCGGAATGGCGACATGTCGGAATGGCGGTGGCCCCCCCGATGTCAACATAAAAAAAATATCTAAAAAAAAAAGTCTCAACAAACAAGCCCAAATTAAAGGAGCACACTGTAGTTTATTAGGAAATGTTAATTAGCAGAGAAAGATCTTCATTGGCTGATTTTTTTTCTGCCTAAACAAAATAAATAAACAAACTGACGTTAAAGGACAACACAATTTATACTGTTTTACTTTGTTTATATGTGGCGGACCCTTTCTAGCTTCAAACAGTGTTCTGGGACCTTATTTTCCTCTGAGAACAGAATAAATATCTCTGAGTTTGTATTATTACCTCATTAATGTGCGCCTTTAAACTTTACAGCTGCAAAATCAACAAAGAAGCTGCCACACTGTTAGAGGAGAGTTTTGCTTGAGAAGTCAATATATATATATATATATATATATATATATATATATATATATATAATCTGCAAGGGTTCATGAACATGAACCAACTATTTCCAAACTAAAACATTTCTTATCTCTAGAAGCAGACTGGAGAAACAGCCCTCCATCTCAAACTTGTTACTCAGAGGTAATCAGAGTGCATCTGATTTTTATTTCAGGTCAGGGATCCGGAACGATCAGTAAAAACGTCCGTCTTCACATCTCAAGTCTTAAGTAATTAATTACTTAAAAATGATGCAGGAAGTCATGTGAACTAGAGTTGAAGACGTGCACCTGAGTGCAGCATGAAGTCCTCCTGAGTGTGTCAAACTGTGACAGTAGAGGAGAGAAGCAAAGATACATTCATGGAGCATCAGCGTTTTGTTTGTTTTGTTTTTATAAAAATGACTTTTGGGACAAACTGTCAGAGCCTGATTAGATTTACTCGCCAAACGGAAAATATGTCCACATTAGGAGCTTGGCAGACTTTTTCCGACATATTCTTATAACCTGTGGTTATGGAGGCAACAAGACAAAACCGAGACACACTGTGTGTCTGTGATTTACAGAAACTACTCTGTGGTGTAACGTGAATGAACTCAGCAGCAACAAGACACAACACTGTCTACTCTCTGCTGCAGTTAACTCGTCACAATGTCGAAAGTCACAGTTGGAGGGGCTGAGGGGTCAGTCTCTATAACAACTTCATAGTAAATGGTTTTGTATTGATCTGAATGGTCATGATAACATGTATCTGATCGTTATTAATGATCATTTACAACATTTTGAAGACGTTTGTCATGACAGCGGACGGCACACATGAACACCAACATGTCAAACAGCTGCATCAATACAGTCAACAACAGCAAGGAGATGGAAAGGGAAGGGAAATTCCCCAGACTCCATTATAAAATCACTCAGTTTTGTGAGCTGTTGAGTTCGGAAAATCTTTTTAAAAATTGTGAAGCGCCGTTTGTGACAAATCCTTAATTATTTAGTGCCTTCTTGTAAATTCGGCAAATGTTATCGCTTTGTTTTAGGGGCGCTGCAGCCCCTGCATCCATGTCAACAACAGAGAAATAAGCCATATTAATAGACTCCAGATTGACTTGGTGTTTGACTTTGAGAAGCTCTGATATAAACCATTAACAACAAACCAACAACAATAATAAGACATGCAGTCTGACATGATAGTAAATCTCTTGTGAACTGATGATTATAAAAAATAAGAAACAGACATTTCATCTTCTGTCTCTGAGTCTGTAATGTTCATGCGTGACAGTAGAGAAGTAACTTGAGTCTTTGACTGATTCTTTTAATGCTTTTCGATACCTGTCATAGGCCATCGCACCCAGAATAGTCTGCACTGCGACGCCGTACGTGTGCACGGAGAAGGCCTGAGCGAGGGCCGTGACGTAGGCGATCTTCTTCTGCCCCGTCAAGAAGTGCATCATGAGGCGAGGCAGGACGGCCGTGGCCCCGAGCAGATCACAGGCGACCAGGTTACAAACCATCACAAACATGGGTCTGTGCAGGTTCTTGTCTATGACGATGACACACGCCACCACGCCGTTCCCCAACACTGTGACCACGTAGTTAAACAGAGCCAGGACGAACAGGAGCGAGCTGTAGCCTGGTGGGATGTTGAAGCCCTCCAGCTCGAACACGATTGGCTGTCTGAGAGGAGTTACTGCTGTAACGTTCTCCATCTACAGCAGTCCTGAAGAAGACACAAACAAACAGGCAGAAAATGACAACATAATGAAAAGATCACACAGTGGAACTGCAGTGAAACTTCAGTATTTCATCAAACACATAAAAAGAGAATACCTAAAGGGAAAGTCTCCTGATCACAATACTAGAAAGGTTTAAGTGCAGAGGTTGTTCTGTCTTCTCATCAGAGCGTCAATGCTCTGACTTGTTGAGGAGACGACGTTCACTTTTAATGACTTTAGTGTCCATCGGTAACACTGATCCCTGCCCACCGTCAACGCCATTGGAAAATCATATGCCCTCTGACGCTCATGTACCCATGTGGTTCGACGACTGAATATTTAAAGGTGTAATGTGCAAGAATTTTAGTGTAAACATTCAAAAATCAACTAAAACTATCAACAAAGTATAGATGAAATGAAGAAAGTAGAAGAACTGAGTAAAAAACAATCTTCATGTCAAAAGCGTCAAAAGTCCGGTCGTAAACAACACCAACACTCCCCCTCGATGCTCTAAGCTCCCAGTCTGTGCAGAGCAGCTAATGTGCCCTCTACCTGCACAGCTAACTGAGCTAACTAGCTAATGGCAGCTACAGTTAGCAGCAGTTAGTGGTTACTTTGGTGATATGCTGCCTGATGTTTGTTTGCAGGATGTAATTTGGCCTGTTAGAATAAAGGCCCCCTGGGAGAGTTTGCTGAATGGTTACTTTTGTGTTTAAAATCAGTGTTTGATATTTGTTTTCAGGAATATCGTTTCACCGCTTGAATGATCATTTGGGTGTGTTTGACCTACAGAGGCAGCAGAAGAAAAATCTGTCACATGCAGCCATTTTAACAGTTTCCCAGCAGTGCGGCGGCGCAGCAATGTAGGAAATCCACATGCGCGTGTGGTGCAATGTGCCTTTTGTAGAAGTTTGTCTGAAACTTTTTGACTTCCAGGAAGTAGAAATCACAGAGATCAATTTAAATGTTTGTTTTGTTTTATGTTTTATCTGTTTTTTTCAGTCAAGTCAGAAATGTGTTTGAGCGTCGCCCAAAACAATCAGGAACTGTTTCATATTTATTCTGATTATTATCTCAGATCTTCATTTTGTAAAAAGAACAACAAAAAAAAAGATCTTGAAATGAAACACTAAAGTCTAGTTTACATTCTGTAATAGGAAATGAGGCCAAGAGCGACCTGAATAAACTGGGCACGGCCCAAATCTGGGCCAGATCCAGCCCACCAGAACAGAATCAACCGTGGCCCAGATTTGGAGCAGTTCTGGTTTATTCAGTTCGCTCTTGGCTGACGTCTGGTTCTGGTCTGGTCTGATTTATTATTCATAGCTGGTAAGATTTATTATGTTAAACTCAGACTTTATTCCCTCCTCTCTGAACACTTGTGGGAAGAATATTGCAAATAACAATGATGTCGTCATCTTCTGAACTTGAAAAACAAAGCCAGTGACGACATGTGTGGCTGTTGTCTACATTACGTGGCTCTACACAGGTGCAGCAGCTCAACGTCATGAACGCAACAACAGCATTGTGGTTATTCTTCTTCTTCTCTGTGTTTATTGGCCGCTGGCAAACCAACTTTAAAGGTGCATACCGCCACGTACTGTGTGTGAATGCTGCACTTGTTAAGTCAACTAAAGCAATTTGGTTTTGTATTATTGGTTCGATTTATCAGCCGATAATTTATCGGTCCAGTATATATATATAGCATCCCTCGCGTATATATCCTGTGGGCCCAACCTGGGCTGCAGCAGTTTTCCTATCTGTGAATTAAAGTTGACTAATGATTTCAAGTTATTAAAACCTCTTAGCTCGTACGACTTAAATTACCACTCTACTTTACCTGGTGATTCTCAGGTCATCAGTTTCCTGACTTTTTTGAAGTAAAGTCAACTTTTACAGTTTACAGTGTAGTTGTAGCTCTGAAGCTGCATTCAAAGTGAAGACATCTCTGTTAAAGACGATAATCACTGGATTTATTTTTGTAAAAATGTGTTTGCAGTCAAAAGACATGACAGCAGAGACGTTAGCATGACGTTAGCTGCAGCTCGCGAACAACATGCAGAAACTCACTGTGTGGGTTCCTCTAAACTCTGTTCTCCTCATGCGTCTGTATGTTCATCAATCAAGTTAAAGTATTTTTCCACGTCAGCAGGTGCGTCCCTGCCTCAGTTTGAAGCTATGTCTGTGTTGTGGGTCCTGTATACCCATGTGATCATTATCAGCCTGTAATGAGCTTCCTGCAGGCCTCGGAGCTCCCACGTGTCTCAGTGACCAGCAGGTTAATAGAATTAAAAGCTGCCATGAGGTGTTCAGGGGGTGTTGGACAGGGAGCTGCTGTCTCTGAAGAGACTCCAGCCTGCAGACCTTCACACTTCTTATTATCTCAGCGTTCTCCGAACTGACAGACGTGGCTTCTGGACAGGCCTTTCACTGTATTTTGCAGCCAGGCTGTCGTGGTTTACAGTCATTTCAGTTCATCCTAGCGGTGATGATTGTGGATGAGGTCAGGGCTTTAGTCTAGAGTCGAGGGCAGTTCTTCCACACCAAACTGGGAAAAACATTTATTTTTCAACCATTTCTTTGTGCACGGGGTTATACAGGGCAGCGTTTTCCACAAAGTGCCACAAAGTTAGAAGCACACTAAGATATATAAAGTAGCATTGAGTCTTCTCTTCATTGAAGGGCCGAGCCCGAATTTAGTAAAACAGTCTTTGACCAGACCTACGTGGACCGAAAGGTTTTAAAGGTAAAAAGGTCATGGAGTCAATGAAATAAAAACCTTGTGTTTGCTCATTCAAGTTTCATGGGAATCTTTCTATTGAATTATATGTTGTGTTTAAGGGTTCACTGAAATTGTTCAGGTACCATAAATATCCACTGCATAGCTCATGAATATCTGGCCTGTAGTTTCTAAGTTTTTGTGTTTCAGACCAGGTGTAGTATGTTAGAAACAGGTGCCAAACATTCATCATGCTTTAGCAGTGACGTGAGTCCCTGTTGATCCCTGGAGCTTTAATTAGCTCCTGTTATCATCGTCTCTGATAAACATCTATTAGTGTCCCTCTCTCTCTCCCACAGGACTAATTACCATCAGAAACTGTTGATAAGTGTTTTGTTCAGAAGCAGCTCACTGTGGACCTCATTAATGATCACGATGATTAGTTTCAGAATCATCAACAGTCATTACTTGCTGATGAAACTGGGGGACCAGTGTGGTCCCCTGAGCTCCCAACATGCAACAGTTTACTTTAGTGTTCACAACAAAGTTTCACAAAGTAAACTCTGATATTCAAGAGTTCACAGGAAGCACAGGTTACCCTGTTACTACTAAGCATCCCACGTGTTCAACCCAATCACCGGAATAAATGTTGGCAAATTAAAACTTTACGTTTCTTTAAGTTCAGATTTCAGTTTCTTTCTTGTCACAACATCTAGTTTTGGATTAAAATACTCGATTTGGTCGCCATGAAGACGACTGATGATGTCGCAAGGTCTCGTTAAAAACATCTAGTTTTGTTTCCACAAACACAGCGACAAAGCCAGACTTGTCAAAAATAGCATTTTTTCTTGCCACAGACACGGTATGAATTGTCCCTGGTCTCCGCAGGTCATGAGCGATTAATGTGAACATCTTATGACATGTTTTGTAGACATGTCAGTATGATAAGAAGCCTGTAACACACAAAGTTGAACGTATCTGTGGTTTAAAACCTAAACTGATAACATTTTCTATCCTGGCGAGCGGGTAACAACAGTTTCAGTCCTGCAATCAATCAAGACAATCAGTTATGATCACATTTATAGCTCAAGTATCCGGACACATTCAAGTAAAGAAGCTGTATTAGTCTCCGTTTGTTTTATGTAAAACAGTAACACAGCTGAATTAACCTGTTAGTGGTCACCGTAGCAGGAGTTCACGTCGAGCAGACGTCGGGGAACAACATGTAAACTCCTGTTAGAAACGCCTGAAGACCCAGAACCTTGTAGCTGGAAGGTGTTGCTTCTAACCACTGAACAACCAATTATCAAGTAAACTTGAATTTAATTGCACTGCTAAATGCAAAAACTTGCAGAAGAAAACTAAGGATTTGAGAGTTTTGTTTTTTTCTGACTGCCCTCTGCAGTTTCCATTCAGCATTCATCATGTTTCACTGTGAACGAAATACAAAATCAAAAAATAATTAGATCTATGATGTTGCCTCCAACTTAGAGAATGATCTTAAATCAAAGTTAATATTTACATTTATGGTTTATTTGATGTACATGTAGCTGAGTGGGCAAATATGAAAATATGTGATAAAATATTTGAGTTTATGTTGAATGAGTCATATTATAAAGCTCATGGTGTAACTCTGGCATCTGCTGAAAAACGAGTGCAACAGCCCCATTAGGGCACATAAAGAAAAAGCAGGAGGTGCTGATCCACAGACCTCCATGGATCAGACTAGCTGCGGCCCGGCTGTGACCCGGGGTTTTAATGTTGTGGCTTTAACATTTGGTGACATCATAAATCACATTAAAGTATGAAAGTATAAAACTATGTAGAATTTTAATATTTACTTTATTTTAATGAGGTAAAAATACAAACTCGGAAATGTTTATGTTTTCCATAAGTGAGTAAGCAAGCGAAAAATAAGGTCCCAGAACACTTTATGAAGCTGGAAAGGTGGCAGGGTCCGCCACGTATAAACAAAAAGTAAAACAGTATAAATTGTGTTGTCCTTTCAGGTCAGTTTGTTTATTCAGTTTATTCAGTCATTAAAACAAAGAGAGTTGGATTATTTAGTCTGTTTAGGAAGAAAAATAATCAGCCAATGAAGATCTTTCTCTTCTGATTATTATTTCTACCTTAAAACTGCAGAGTGCTCCTTTAAACATTAACAAATCAAAAGGACAAATAGACACAATACAGACAAAACAACACTAACAGTAACATAACTAAGACTGAGGATGTTTGAATGTGTTTGTACTGACTGTGACTGCAGAGAAGCTGCTGGTCATGATTCATTTCACAGCTCTTCATCTCCATCTGCTGTTCAGTGTTTGCTAACAAAACTTACTGATAATAAATGATGGTGTGTGTTTGTCACCGTGGCAAAATGTGGTCCTGTAGACTCCTTTAGTATCAGGAACTACCACAGAGTATTTTGCCAGGTGTGTTTATGTTTTGTTTATCTGTGTGATAGCGACACAACTACAGCTGACACAATATCAGATTGTCACCACACAATGATCGTTAATTCACAATAATGATATTATCTATAGAAAATGTGAAACAGTCAAAGTTCAGATGTGTCTTTGTCTTTAGTGAGTTTTGTCTCTTGGCAAATGAACAACACTCAAAATACAAGTGTGTGGTGGAGAGTCTGTAAGCATTACTGTACAGCAGTCACCGCACATGTGTGCGTCTCAGGTCACAATGAAGGTCCAGTTCTAAGATGGATGTCGTCCCAGCAAGAGTGAACGAACAAGGAAGTAGAAAAGAGGTCCTGGTCCATATTTGTTTTAAAGGAACAGTTCACCCAAAAATGTAAACTCAGTCATCATCTCCTCCCTCCATGCTGATATAAAGTCAGGTGAAGTCTCGTCGTCCACAAAACATTTCTGGAGCTTCACAGTAAAACAGAGTTTTACTGAAGCTGCTGGAGATGATTTAAAATGGAAAAACAACCAAAAAAACATCAAATGTCTCCAAACAGCTCGTCTGCTGTGAGCACAGTTTGCAGAAGCCCCAAGATTTAAATTGATTGTAAAAGAAGTTATTGATACCGTCGTCAGACGGGGTGCGTCTTTAAATCAGCAGCTTTAAAATAACAGTTTAACAATAAACTTACCCTGATGAAGACGTCAGCGTATTCATTAAATATAAATATTAATAAAGGATTTTGAACTATATCAGAGTAATATCAGATTTTCAGTCTGACTGCCAACAGGTACCATCGACTTACTTTGCAAGTTAGTCACTGTTTTTCACTTTTTATTGGCACAACAACAAACGTTATCGTCCAAAATGACATTAATGCACGAAAACGGTAAACTTGACTGGGAAGCTCTTTTTCTGCATTATGTTCTGTAAAGAAAAAAGATTCTGTATCGGTCAAATGATATTTTGGTCGGGCTCTAGATTAGATTAAATAAAGTGACTACAAGTTACTTCTGAGTGTTTATGAAACAGTCTCTGAGGGTCGAGACCATCAGTGAACAGACTGCTGTTTTTATATAGTAATTATTAACGCCTCTATTTACCTCATCGCGATCCATCCTGCGGTCACTCGCTTCCAAAACTTTCCTTTCACGTCCAAACAAAGATCTTTACAACAGCAGGCTTTGGTGTTGTACCACTTCTGTCCAAAGGGGGCGCTAGATTCACTTTAATAAAATCACCCAATGACGTTCGTACATCATAACTTCAACTGAAAGTCTCTACAAACCTCAGTAAACGACGTCGTTTTGATAAAAAATCTTTAATGTATTCATGGCATTAACAACGTGTCGTATGTAAATATGTTTATTGACAGATGTCGAACTCCACACAGACAGGATATAGAACAGGCAGCTACAGTGATCGTGATTTGGCATCTCTTGTTTTTTACACTGTTAAGACGGCAAAAAAAAAAACTGAGTAACTTCAGTTTCATTTAACTACATTTCAGTCAAATAGTTTTTTTGTTTACCTTAAATTGGATTATTGGATAATTGTGACCAAGATATGTGCTGACTGTAAAAATCAATAGTTTCTTATTTTTTGTTGTTTTTTAAACAGACAGCATTTCACACACGTAGTCCTGTAAAAACAGATAAACATGAACAAGAGGATGTAATTTAGCTCAACATTAAAGTCTCATTCTGTTAATTTGAGTAAATTAACACTTGAAACAGACTTAATAAGTCTGAACACAGCGAGTAACTCTGAATCCACTCATGATGACATCATCACCATGATTATCACTCATTCAGCATATTAACAGTCACAGTTTCTTAATGTCTCTGTCATGCAGCGAGTCGCCGGCTGAAGCGAACTCATCTGTGATGATAACGTGAGAGATAAACTGAATCATCATGAAACTGTGACGGATGATCTGCTCTGCTGCTCCGGAAACTTTTTAAATGATGTTTTATCGTTTCATCAGAAGAAAGGATTTGATTTAATGGAGCGTTCCCTCGGCGTCCTGATGAGCACAGCTCGGAGGATCGACTGTGAGCTGGCTGTGGCCCCAATATGACATGATTTTGTAGTTTTAGTGCCGATTTGCAGTCACCAGGAAATAATGTTAGCCGTTAACGTTTCTACAAACCACAGATCACACAGTGTTCACACTACTGGATGTTTTAAATGACACCTGGAGACATTTCCATCCGTGTTCTGGGTTTTTTACGGAGAGCTGCAGACTTTCCCACGATGTTTGTGACGACCCACACCGGTTATTTGTTTTCCAACCCGAGCCTCTGTTTTTATTGTTTCTAAACTGAGCTGACCAGATTTCTGAAATGAAAACTGGGAACATCTGCAGTCAAAATATCATTAAAATATCCAGTGTTATTATCTATGAATTAAAAAAGGGGGGACATTCTGTTTTCATGTATTTTGACAACAGTAACTGTTTAATTGTAATAAACTGTGGTGCAGGCCGACTGATAAAGTTGTGTACTAACTGTAGATGTTTAAAGTTAAGCTCATTTAAACACTGTCTATACTGTTGGGCAGTTTAATCTACAGCAACGCATCATATTATATAAGGTCATCGTATGTGTGGCCGTCTGTGCGAAACAAATATTTAAAAAGTAAACTTTCATATGTTTTCATATTTGTGACGCTAGATTTTCCAGCTAATCCGAGAAGGTTTATAAAGAGTTTGTTTAGCTTCATCTTCATCTTTCAGTTTATCACAAAGATTCAACATCAACACATCTGGTTTTCACCTGGCAGGAGGGGAATGAAAAACTGTAATCTGAAAAGTAACTGTAACTAAAGCGGTCAGATAAATGTATTGTTGTAAGAAGTACTATGTTCCCTTTGAGATGTAGAAGTAGAGAGTTACATACAATGAGAATACTCCAGTACCTCTAATGTTACTGTAAATGAATTGTGTAAATAAATATTAAAATATTAAAATTAAATGTAAAATGTCTGCTCAGCCTGTTCTGGACTGAGGCAGAACATGAGCACAGCGTTGTGACGAGAAACAGAAAACTCAAACCAAACAAATGGAAAGTTTTCTATCTGTGGTTTTGCAGAAACGTACTTGTTTAACATTTATTCTGGTGATTGCAAGTTCAGTTCAGTTTTAGTCCAACTTGCTTTGTCTCCAGTCTACATCAGATACTTGTGTTCCTCCTTTCCTTCCTTCGTTCACCTCTGTTGTCTCTCCTTCCTCACTCGTTCCCTATTTGACTGAATGTTCAGTGAAAAGTAGAATCCACAACCGACATATTTCAGTTTCATTCACGGCTTTTTGAAAGTAACACTCGTTTCATTCACACATTAATCATAAGTTCTTTGTCAAAATTGTGTTTTACATTTTCTTTACTGCACTAAAAGATACAATGATGAATGACAAAAACAATAATTCTTCATTTCAGTCCCAGATTCAATTATCTGATCATTAATGAAAGTGTGATTGTTAATTAAAAACATCCTGCATGAATTCTCGTTGTAATAAAAATAACACTTAAAATATATTCTTATAAAAAAGTGTGACAAACATAACTTCTTAAAAACTTTGACACTGACAGATGTCTGTGTGTGTGTGTGTGTGTGTGTGTGTGAGTGTGTAAGACATGCTGTGTTGGCTTTATATCAGGTCAGTCTTCTCATTAGTAAACGTGTTTATAGTTTTGATCATCACAGATGGAAGTCAACATGTCGTAATTCCGATTTTGTCAAGATCTCCAGATAACGACTTTGTTTTCCGATCGTGGTGATGAATTAATGACAGCGATGACAAAATACGACGTGAGCTCGACTGACAACATTTCAGTCATTTGATTTTTTATTCACTCATTTAAAATAAAAGCACATTTTCATCTGTCGTCAGTGCTTTCTTGTGATTTTGAATGAATCATGTCATTTACTCGGGAAAACAAAGTTTGCTATCTGGAGATCTTGACAAAATGATCTCGTAAACTCTCGTGATAGTGACAGAAATAACTTGTGATCTCAAGAAAACAAATAAAATTCAACTCGTTACCACCGGAAAACTGAAGAAAGAGTGTGTCTGACTAATGACCGCTCAGGGCTTCCGTAGATTTTCCTTCTTAATGAGGCAAATTCGTTTATGTGTTTATAAGTTTAACACCAGGAATCTTTTGCAGATGTTTGAACAAGATGTTTTATGGAGCTGTGCACTAAACGCTCAAATGCAACACAAGTTATTATGTTATTTTAACGTGTTGAGATCATTTCAGTGGCCTTTCCTTGATTATATAACCTTCATAAACAATAATGAATCCGCCCGTCTGTGGCTCGTTCTCCCTCTGTGTGGCCGAGCCTCTTTCAGACTCGCACATCTACATTTTCAATTCCTAAAAATGGTGAATTGAGCCTTTAAACCATCTCAAACCTTTTGAACAAACCCTCTTTGTTCACTTGAAAATGACGAGTGATTTTAATGGTTAAACAAATTACTTTATCGTTACGCTCGCATATGTGATTCTTTCGAAGTCGGATCTCCATCAGATGGCTTTCCCCAGGATGAGGATGCTCATGAGGAAGACCATGATGAAGAAGAGCCACATGAAGAAGCGATCCATCACCTTGGCGACCTTCCTCCACTCCCCGATGCGCAGCTGCGTGGCTCGCTGGTCCTGGTATGAGTTGGCAATGTACTCAATGTTCCTGCGCAGTCCCTGGTGCTGGCACACACACTGGGTCTTCACCCAGATCTCCCTCCTGTGCCCCCTGGCTCCACCTCCCCCTTCACCTCCTACACCTTTCTTCTCCTCGACATGCTCCTCTCCTCCTCCACAGGCACTATTTGACTCCTCCTCCTCCACCTCGTGTCCTCCAGCAGCTCCTTTCTCCTCTGAGTGGTCGATGGTCACAAACAGATCCTCTTTCCAGTCCGTCTGGACGGTCGAATCCTGCCCGACCTTCAGAGACTTCCCAGCTCCATCCTCCTCCACCCTCCCTCCCCACGCCTGCCCATTCACATCCCAGTTTGTTCCTTTGCTGTCGCCTCCATTGGCTGATGGGGCTTCAGACTCCTCCTGCGACAGAGGTTGTCTCCTGGATGAGGACCCGTTGAGGCAGTTCTCACCGACCTCGTAGACGAAACAGATGCGGGCGAGGTAGTTGAGGATGAAGCGCTCGGCCCACTGTGGGACGGGCCGAGCCTCGGGACCGCAGTGGTGGATGTTCATGATGAAGATGGTGAGAGCTGTCGATGCAGTGACCATCGTCATGGTGGCAATGTAGTACTTTCCTGTTGGAAAAGGAAATCGAATATCACTCACGTGTACAGTAAAATCTTAAACATCTCAAACACGAAGGTCAGCTTTTCTGCCCTGTCACCAGTTTGGTGATTGGTGGAGAATATAAAAGGGCATTAGACAAGTGACGGATAAATCTATCTACACAAGAGATTGTATATCATTGATTTGTGAGCCAGGATTTATCGACCTGTTGGCCTCTTGTTCATTACAATGCTGTTAGCAGCAAACATCAACAGGGTGTTGACTGCTCACCAAAATACTTTAATGTCTGCTCACTTTGTTTGTTACAACACAGAGCAACTGCAGATCTGCTTTACCTCGCAACTTTCTTCTCCCGTACAACAGTAAACTGTGTCTCAGCTAATTGAACTTTCATTTAAAATTCATTATTGTTCCACTGGTGCTCTCCTCTGATATGAGAAGGGAAATGAAGAGGATGCAGTAGGATATTACTTTAATATTTTATGTCTTCCGAAAACATGCGAATGATTCAATATCACAGAGTAAAACCTTTAAGGGTAATATTTTATTCTTTCAATGAGGGAGAAGGAGTAGTACTTTGTGGAAAGAAAACTCATCAGACAACTTATTATTCAATGCAGAGTCATAAAACATGTCTGGAGAGGATCTTTGAGAGATCTATGCCGTAATGCCGTTATTACAACTATGTCATTTTCACTATTACCCTCCATTGCTTTCTTCTACCAGTTATTTTCCCACTTTTTATCTGCCTTTTGTGTCACTGTTTTCATTTTGTATCCCTTCAGAGTTTAAAACACACATTTCCACGTTCTTGTTCTGTGTTTTGTGGTTTATGACTTCACATGGTCACAAACAGCACCAACTGTTCAAACCTGTTTTATTACTTAACAAAAGAAGCATCCACAACTGACAAACATCTACCAGAGGTTTTTCATTTACTCTGATTTATTTTCTAAAAAGTTACCATAACAGTCAAAATGCAAATTTCATAAATCATGAATCTGATCTATCTTATTATTTAGATGCTCTTCTGTAATTTAGCTACAGTCCAACCCTTCTTATATACGTGTTGAGTTATTTTCAATGACTTTTAGTGTCTGGACACAGTTGGAGACACTTCCTGCAGTTACAAATCGATCTAGATCAAAACTACATTACAAAACATCCATATGGTCAAACTTGTGTGTGATATACTAAAGAAACATATACAGATCCGTCTCAAGTGTTGACTTCAGAGAGAAGTATACTGTTCAGTCAGGAGATGCTTTGTACTCCAAACATGTCCTGAACCTTGTAAAAAAAAAACATGGTGAAACTGCACCAGTTGTCTGTATAATTGTACTGGGTTAGCATCAGAAGGGTTGATACTTTTCACCACAGCAAAAAGAAATTCACCATGTTAACATTAAGCTGCTGCTACAACACAAAGTGAGTTAGTTGTAAGCTCATTAACACCAAACGCAACTTTGTGCTAAAGACCATCTTTTGAATCCAATATCTGTGTCGAGTGTGGTGTTGTCAGGCCCATTTGACCTCCTGAAGAATGTGGATGTGTTCCCAACTTTCAAAAATGTAAATCAGGCTCTGTGAACTGATTATAACCACAGCTTCATGCTTATTATATATTTAAAAGGTCCAACTTGTGAAAAAGTTGATGTTTGAGTGTCATTCACAACTTGTCAAATACAGTGGTGTAGTAATGAGTCCTAAAACCCAGAAATCACAAGGTGCGTCATTACCACAGGCTGAAGATATGTCCCACAGTTTAGTTATAAAGCTTTTCCATGTGTTAAAAACGGTAAGCGGTTGCTAACAAGTGTCTAAATGAGACTACAGAGGTTGTCGGGGACATTAAACGTCCTCACAGTGAACACAGAGACTCATCTACGCACTAGTCCGTCTTTACAGGCCCACTTTAGTTACACACTGTTCTCACTCTGACTTTACAACTTGTACATTGATCAGTTTATAGAAAACCTGTACAGTAATTGCGCAGTAAGACTCTAAGTGGTGGTGACGTTTAAGTCATGTGTCACCGTGATGTCGTCTGTTTATAGCCTGACATTAGCTTTTTACTGCTACACATTTAATTTTTTGCAATAATCCAAAATCTAATTCCAAAAACTCACAGAGGGAACCAGGGTGTTGCTAACTTCAGGGTTAGCTTAAAAAAACATGTCATCCCTGCACCACTCTGCATATACTGACGGTTTGGGATGGTAGGTTGGGTCAGCTGCCACCTCAGGTGTCGGTATTTGACGAGTTGATAATTCTTACAAATTGGACTTGTAAGCAATCAGTAATTGCAGCCAGAAGCTACATGTTAAGAAACCACAAAAGGTCAGACTAAAAATGAAGAAACGGAGCAGGAGGGTTGGAAGAGAGCGATGAAAGTATTGACCGGCAGCTTAGGTCTTGTGTAGAAAACGTCTTCACACATAGGGCACTGGCAAGGGACAGTAATATCCCAGTGTCTAGTGATGCAGTTTTTGCAGTAATTGTGTCCACATGGTGTCGCGACTGGATCAGTGAACACATCCAGACAGATGGAGCACAGAAACTGATCTCCAGTCAGCAGACAGCTGGCAGCAGCCATATCCGTACGCTGAGGAGTGTCAAAAGGCAAAATTGTAATTATTTGTTTAGAATGATCAAATTTTAATTACTCAGTATGAAGAAAGACATTTTGTTCTATGTGAGGATTCTGAACTTAAATTAAAGTTACATTTTACAAGTCTCAACCAGCAGATGAGTGCTGGAAGTTTGTCATTATGCTGAGATACGGTTAATATTACTGGTTGTACTCACCGGTGTTTGGCAGAGACTCTGCTGTGTTGTTGCATCCTGGGTTACTGGAGACTTTAATTCTTTGCTTGCTTGGTCGTTTTTCTTTTGCACTTGTATTCTAAACAGCCCATAAAACTGCAATACAGGTCAGGCCAAGATATGCAAGAATGTTGTCAATAGGCCACCGCACTCCCTCAACAAGCCCAGTACACTGTAACTATCATGTTAACGACCGATTGTCCGCAAATTTTGAATGTGTATTCAAAACATTCATTGGAAACTGAGTTTTCAAACAACATGTTCTGCTTTGGATCCAATATTAACCTTTGAGTAAGAACATGCTGAGCAAAAAGAAGCAGTTGCACTAGTTTGACAGGATGAAGGACATGTCACAAACAGCATTCCCATCATGCAATCACATGTGCTACCAACTGTTTATTGAGCACACTCCTGGCTTTGACTCTCGGGCTTCAAATTAGTGTCTTGGTAACACCACATTTTGCCATTTTGTTGACTGGTTCAGAAAAATCTACACCGATCAGCCACAACATTAAAACCTCCGAGAGGTGATGTGAATAACCTGTATCATCACGTTACAATGCAATGTTCTGCAGGGAAACCTTGGGCCTGGCATTCATGTGGATGCCACTTGACACACACCACCCATCCAAACACTGTTGTGGACCATGTATACCCCCTCATGGAGACAGCACTCCTCGATGGCAGTGGCCCACACAGCCGGACAATGCTCCCTGACACACCACAAGGCAAGGCATTGACAGGGCCATCAAATCCCCCCGATTCCAATCTGATCGAGCATCTGTAGGTTGTGCTAGAACAAGTCTGATCCATGGAGGTGCCACCACTTAACATACAGCACCCAAAGGATCCACTACAAACAATTGTCGCTGGTAAACTCCAAACTCCAACTCTTTACACCGGCATCTTTCCGCAACAACTCTTCTCTTGCGAGATTTCAGAGTTAGACTTCTCCTTGCGTGAGACTACAAAAAGGATCTTATTAGATAACATTTGCACTTTTAATGGACAGAACTTTAACGATTTAAACTATCTTCACAAATTGAAGCTACAGTGGTCCAAGGATCCTGGCAATGCTGGGAAATTGGAGATGTATACCCTGACCAAATTATGCAACTTTACAGTGACTCTCATGCCTGTGGAAAAGAAAACTGGTTCTTTAAAAGGTCGCAGGTTGAACCGACTTTGAACCAGCACTAGCACCTGACCAGAACCAGCACTTCATTCACTGTGGTCCGAAAGGGGTAAGAGACTCCTCAGTCTTCTTACCTATCAATGGGACACTCTCGGAGGGTGGCATGCTCTCGGCCACCAGCAACTGAAACACAGTGAGAGCCAGTAGCACCGTGACACCCAGAGAAACCTTTTCACCCGAGTCAGCCGGCAGATAGAATCCCAGGGGAGCCAGAAAGGAGATCATCATGCAGGGGATGAGGAGGTTGAAGATGTAGAAGGAGGCTCGTCTCTTCAGGTGGAGGGTGAATGTGATGTCTGGGTACGGATCTGAACAGCAGCCATACAGGATGACATTCTTCTTGGCTGGCATTCCCAGAACCTGGTTAGAAAAGGGATTGCATTTTGTCAAAGGATTATATTTAAGAATGAGGCTTTTTTGTGGACACGTTTAAGACAAATGTTTACCTCCCACTCCACATTGGGGACAAAGTCAGCCAGGTCAGCGCTGTCCAAGGCATTGATTAAGTCCATCTGGTTGCCATTGTGAGTCCAGGAGCCAAAGGTTAGATGACACTCCTGCACGTCAAAGGGGAAGAAGGCCACATCCACAGAGCAGGAGCTTTTGGTGATGGCGGGCTGGTCCCACATGACCTGACCATCGTTACGAAGAACCACATTGGTTTCCATTGAGCTGGAGAACTCATCGTCTGCACTGTGGTGGAGAAAGTGGAGGAAACTGTGTGAACGCAGGGAGAAGGAGCGAAGGATCACAGAAATCAGCCAGCAAGGGGCCAAACATACCTGTTATACAAGACGATATCAGGTCTCCAAACTAAGCTGCTTGGTATGCGGATGGTGTCGAGACCGTCATAGTCCTCCTTCTTCCAGGTGAGGTAAGCGTCCATCCATACCTGTCGGACCCACAGGTAGGTAGTCAGGATCTGGTTCCGCTCATCCTGGTCAGAGGACATATACACATCAGCACAGGCATGAAAACATAGACAGTGAACATCTGGATCAGCAGTTAGGATATGGTTACCATGTCGATGATCTGTGAGAGGGTGATCTGCAGCGTGACGTTGATGATGTGGTCAGTGTCCTCCACCGGTCGCAATGCATTGGTGTAGTTAGTGAACAAGTCTGTCATCAGCTTCTGAGCATAACGACCGTGAGCGGCCAAGCAAACTGGGGAATAGAAAGAGAGAGAGAGACTACTTTATTAATTCAGGTAGTTATTTAAATCTACTTTTATCTTTTAAACTCAAGCAGCAGGACATGAAGATGACAAGTTTGGTCACCTCCTGCTGCCATTCCTGCTTCTCCCTTGAGATTTGAATGACTCCATGGCCTTCCCTCTAGCACCACCCACAATACAACGTTCACATTTTTAGCTCTGCTACTGGTAAGCTTCTGGCAATAGCTGGTTCAATAGTACCTTGTCTCAACAGTTTCATATTGTTGCTGTAATGAACACTGCAGCGTCTTGGGTTTGCCTCTATATTCACAAAAAATAACAAATAAAATCAGTATTGGTGGGTTCGAGATGAAACCCATGGAATATAAAAGGGTTCCCGGTAGAACACCTTCGGTGGGTTTTAGAAGAAACCTTGGATTGGAAAAGGGTTCTCAGTGGAACCACCTTGATGGGTTTTTATTAGCATGCATTGAAGGTGAAAAGGTTCTGGATAGAAGCCCCAGAAAGCATTCTTGGGGGAACAACTACACCATAGAAGGTTTCTCTGTCGAACCTCTGTAGGGGGTTGCTGGGTTGAACCTTCACAGCTGGTTCTAGGTATAACCCTTGATGTTTGGTTCTTAGTGTATAAAGCAGATAGAAATGCTGTCAGGCTACCAGCCTGACTGGATCGCATTCAGTTTTAATTTTCCAAGAGATTTTGTGGCCGGGAGCAGAACAACATTTCACAGTGAAAGCGAAGTTTATAGGGAACTAATCTAAACACAGATGGTGTTATTGTTCTATGACCATCACATTGTGCAATCAACATTTACTTCAGAAGGAGACATTAAAGCAAGAGACTTGCCTATTGCCAGTTTAAGAATATTTTTCTTCCCAATCCTTCACAAATGATAATAATAATTGTCTGTTTTGACTCTCCACAGTGTTATGAGGTTGGAGGCATGTAAAAACACATTTTCTCTGCTGCTTTCTTCCCTGCAGTGATTCTCTCTTAATCCTTAAACGTTTCAAATTTCCAGCAGTCCATCTTGCAGTCTGTCCATCCCACCGAAACACTCTAATCACACACATACCATAACGCACACGCGTGGAAACATCATTTCCCAGTTCAATTAACCTGGTAATCACCTCGGATTTTGCACATTAATCAGAGAACGTCTGCTGAACAGCAGCACTGATAAATCCTTTAAATCCTGTGATGACTAATGATGATGGTTGTGGTGGTGGTGGACAGAGAGGATGCAAGAGTGGATCCATCCAATGTTTCTGTGAAATTTCTCTTCCATTTCTCTTCATTAACTTTGAGATGAGGGAACTGGAAGTGCAAAAATGCTGAGAATAAACTGATTTCCAGGTTTTAGGACTCATTACTACACCACTCTATTGGTCCCAGTGTACTAAAGTCTTTGTTGGGTTGTCTGTGTTTCTATGGTGGTTTCCCAGTCTTGCATTCTCTCCAAGTGCTTCTGCTTTTGTCCTCCTGGCTTTCCAGTTTGTCCCGGGTTTCTATACTTCTTTGTTCTTTTTCTTGGATGCTTATCGGACTTCTTTTTCTGCTTGCACTTGTGTTGTCTGCTTTTTTGTTGCTTGCCCATTAGTGTTGTTTCGATTCAGCGTTGTTGCTTGGAGTTTGCATTTGGGCTCTCTTTTGCTAGCCCAGTAAAAAAAACGTAATTTTCAAATGCAGCCTTGGACAGCGCCTAAACTGGATCTGGCTTTGAATAAATCTAAATAAATACACACAGTAAAATTTAAAGGACCAGAATGCAATGCAGCCACAGACATGGTGATGAAGTGTGACAACTTAAAAGTACAGGAACAGGTCCATGAACCTATGAGAGTTTAAAAAGACAAATAAAATACAGAGGCAAAGAGACATCGTTTGTCACACATTAAACTCAACAAACAAAACACCCTCGGCGTCCTAATATTGACCCCTAACAACATCCTGACAGTTCAAACACAAACACATGAAGTGTTGAGCCGTGTTTGGATTTGGTAAATGTTCTCTGAGGACAAAAGCTGCGGGTGAGGATCAGCCTCCATAAAAACTCTCATCAGATCAGAGGAGCGCTGGAAACAGATCGACTAAAACCTTCGGATGAAGAATGATAGTATGACATCAGCTCCAAAGTCCGTATCAGATAAACGTGCTGTAAGTCAGAGAAGATAAAGCTGTCTTTAGTCCTGTAACCATATAAGTAAATAGTGAAACAACTCCAACAGTCAACCCTTGAGTTGTGTAAATTGTTTATAACGTCTGAAGACCTCGCTATCAGCGGCAGTTCTTGGTCTTCAGACAGTTGTGGAATGAAGTTCAGCCGCCAAAGAAACATCCTGGAAGGTCACAGTGAAAGTTTTTTTGCTGGCCGTCGCCTCCTAAACACGACCTGCTGTCTGCCTCAGAGTATTGTTTGGGCTGAGGATGCTGCAGTGCTCTGTGGAGTCATGTTTTAGCTTGGTGTTATGGGATTTATACACTGTACGATTCGGTAATGTTAGATGCTTTTTCTTTATTTCAGGACTAAGTGCTTATAAGATAAATATAAGAGAGATTAAAGACGGAAGATAAACATAAAACCTTTATAAAACCCCTGGTTCTTAAATCCTTTTGTTTATTTATTGGCTTGAATATAAGAGGATATTTCTTCTGGTAGTATTATATTCGAGGACTAAATAATAACTTAATCCCCAAAACAGATGTTGTTTTTGAACAGAGCACTGGTACTGTTGTATTATGGGTTGTTCTTAGCTTTAATCATGCTACCTATTCATAGTGAGTCTTTTAGTTTGGTATCCCCTTGAAGAGTTTCTGACGGCTCGTGTGACATGTTTTATTGCCGGACATAATGAACTCATGACGAATGAAAACTAGACGAAAATGTCTCCGAGCAGAAATGAACTGGAGACCAAATCATCTGTCAGACAGTTGGATAATTACTGTTCATCTGTTGAGTTTCCCAGATGTTTCTTGCGTTTGGGTCCCCTTATTCTGCTTCATCGTGACAATCAGTAGAAGTTATTGCCTGGATGTAACTCCCTGAACAATTTGAGTAAAAGCTGAATCTTTGAAAAATGAATGAATTTAAGAATAGCTCTTTATTTAGTTTGTCCTGCAATTGTTTTAATGGCAGCATGCACTCATGTAGAGGTTTGTTTACTACTCTTTTGGACTCAGTATTGTTTGGACAGAAAAATGCAATCCAATCCGAATTCTCGTCTGAACATCCTTAATGTCAGTTGTTCAGGATATAAGTCTCCAGTATATAACATTAGCAGTTAATGTTTCTGTAAACCTCATATACGTCCGAGGTTGACATTTGTACTAGCTGACCAGCCGACCGCAGTTCGAGTCACATCACTTGATATTTTTAAGGAGTCCTGCAGACATTTCCAGCTGTTTTTGTAGTGACCAATAATGGCTGTCTTTCACAGGAAGTCGGACCATCTCCATCTGTGATCGAGGTGACCAAAACAGGTATTTAAAGCCAAACCATGATGTTTTATAATCCTAACCAAGTGGTTTTTGTGCCTAAACCTAACCAGAGCATCAGCACAGGGTTGTGACAAGAGAGAAATAGAAAATGAAACCCAAACAAACTTTAAGCTGCAACATAAAAAACTTTCAGTTTGAACTTATCTGTGGTTTTGCGGATACATACTTAGATAACATTTATTCCGGTGATTGGGTTGGGGTTTCTATACTTTGATGGTATGATGACATAGATTAGATTTGATTAAACTTTTGTGTTATTGCATAGACTCATTGCTCAGCAGAGTAAAGAGCATTTGTTGTAGATATGAATACACTACAATATAACATGTGAACAGTATGAGTGACAGTAGACGAGACATGTAGTCGGCATCGGTACAAGTACAAACGTTAAACACTAATGCAGCAGCACTGCAGATGCAAAGCAGAAGAGCTACTGATAACTTGTTATCACATTTCCGCTCTGCATCCACTTCTGCAGCAGCATCGATATTCCTCTGCTGCAAACACAACCCTCATCACCCCTCTGTGCCTGTGGTTGGACAATATATGCAAAAACTTTATGATATAATTTTATATAAGTGTAAGAAAAACATGAACGACAGCCTCAGGAGTGACTGACTGACTCTCTCACTAACTTAGCAGAACTGTCATATAAAAATATAAAAACATTCTGTTCCTCCATATTTGACGGTGATCCAACCGTCAGCCACAGGAAACACTTCTGCCTGCTGCTCTGAACACTCGACAACAACAAGGACAGAGACACATAAGTGCAAGAGAAGACAATAAAGATAGAAATAAATCACACACACACAGAGGTTGAACAACATGCCTTGCTCAAAAAAGGAAGTGCACCAGACTATGGTCAGTTCAAGGACCTTCAGATAAACAGGAAATAATATATCACTAGATTCCAACATGTCTGTAGACACACACACACACACACACACACACACACACACACACACACACACACACACACACACACACACACACACACACACACACAACAGCACTAAATCTATCAGATGGGCATTAAAACAGGATATCTCATTATGAGAAACAGATAAAGAGTCTGGCGAGAGGAAATACTGCGTCGTTGGGGACTATTTTAAATCTTATTTTCATGTCACCTCTTCAAACTAACCAGGTGGACACCATATAGTTTTAAAACAATGATGTTTCAGTTGTATCTGTTCAGCTAGCAGTCCTATCCCTGTCTCTGTGTCCAACACCTTCATTCTGGACAAGTTCTCCCACAACTACAGGCCAGATTTCCATTAAATTTGACATTTTATATACAGACCGGTGACAAATTAAAGTTAAAACCCAACATAAAGCACCTTAGTAAGGTGTTGAGAACGGCTTCAGTGTTCCTTGTCAAATGTCTGACGGGATGGTCACCAGTCTTTCACAAGATATTCCCTTATTTGGTGCTTTGCTGATGCTGATGGAGAGCGCTGTCGCTCCAAAATCTCCCATAGGTGTCCAACATAGTTTTGAGCTCCTTGCATGTTTTTATGGCCCACTAGAACCACCTCAGTGACCAATGGATCGTCCTGAACATCAACTGAAACCATCTGAAGTAGCTCTAGATCTTATTTCTGGCCTCAAGAACCTCCTCAGTCGCTCCTAGAACTTAATTAATGACAACTAAAACCTTGTGAATGGCCCTTATGCTGGAGAAGAGTGCTGTCGATTACACTGGTACAAGTTCTTATGTATTCAACATACTAAAGAACCACAAGAAGGCCGGTCGAATCACCTACCAGACCCCTTAAAACATCTCAATGACAACAAGAACGTCTTAAATGTCGCCCTGGCTTGAACTTCTTTAATGACTATAAGAACCACCTACATAACCCCTTGGACCTCCTCAATGACTACTAGAATATTCGTAATGGCTTCAGGAACCACATAAAAGGATTACTTTCTACTAAAACTCTTGAACACCGACTAGAACCACCCAAAGGACCTCTATAACCTCAATAATAAGTGTAACCACCTAAGCAGCCACTAGGGCCACCCAACAGACCCTTTGAAACATCCACAATGACATCTAGAACCTCTTAAACACCTACTGGAACCACCCAAAGGACTTGTAGAACTTCCTTAATCATCTCTAGAACCACCTCAATATAGAGTCTCCTAAACAGCTACTAAAACCACCCAATGGACTCTAGAACCTCTGTAATGGCCCATAGAACCTCCTCAAGACCAAGGCAAACCTCCTAAACAAATACTAGAACCACCAAGAGGAACTCTAGAACTTCCTCAAAGACCGTAAGAACCCCCTCAATAATAATATAGAACCTCCTAAACACCTACTAGTACACCTAATGGACCTCTAGAACTTCCTTACGACCACTAGATCCTCTTTAATGACAAGTACAGCCTACACAACCACTAGAACCACCCAAAGGACCTCTAGCACCTTCTCAGTAACAAGTAGAACATCCTAAACACATGCTAGAACTTCCTCAGTGACCCTGATAAAGAAATGGGCCCCTCTGCTTAATGAGTACTTTTACTTTTGGTACTTTAAACACATATTGACTTCAGAACTTTCACCTCTAACAGAATATTATATGAAGTAAGAGCTCTGAGTACTTCTTTCACTGGCGTCCACTCTGATCTACTGACTCTTAGCTCCTGTCCCATCAGGTGAGATCAGTTCAGCTCTGACGTGATCGACCTGCAGCTTATTGTCTCTGTTCATTGTTCAGATGTCTTCGCGGTCCGCTGAGCAGACGAGTCAGCAGTTTGTGAGACGGCATCGACTCCCTGACGAGTTAAAGTGTTGGAGCTAACAGCTCTGGGAGCAGGCCAGCTGGCACACACACACACACACGCACACACACACACACACACACACACGCATACAATGCAGCACATATTTATCAGCGTCTTCACCGTGATCATCTTGAACCACATCATCATCATCATCACTATCATCGTCATGGTAATGTGAGTCCATACATTGTAAGTGGACAGATGGTCGACAGTCATGTGCATCACGGCTAAGTGCAAAACACAGATGATGGCATGTTAAGTCAATATGACCTGAGCTGTGTGTGTGTGTGTGTGTGTGTGTGTGTGTGTGTCTGTGTGTGTGTGTGTGTGTGTGTGTGTGTGTGTGTGTCCCAGTATGATTACTGCGGTTTTTTAACAGGGTTTATTTTCTTTTTTTCTCTCGTGGGTTTTTCTAACGGTACGATTACTATCAGACGAATCTTCAGATCAGCTGATTCTCAGTGTTTCCTGGCGTTTGAAACAGATTTTATTTTCTTGGTGAATAAAAGATGATATTTAAATGCTAAATCTTTTATAGCGCGCCCAATAAAAAAGAGCAGTGTTTAATCTCTCTGTATATTAAACCCCATGCTGCTGCTTATAAATGTGACACATTCACCACAGACCTGAGTCGTTACAGGTCCGACAGAGACACTGACTTTAGTGTAAAAGTGACTCAGGCTTGTTAAATCGCCCGAACAATTACTTAACAAGGTGCAGATCCGAAAGGGGAGCTAGTTTGTGAGAGGTCGACACCAAACCCCCAGGAAGAGCGCCAGGCACTTTCACAGTGGCCAAACTGTGTCATTACAACATCACGCTTACATTATGAAAGAAGCAGCCGTAAAACCGTGCATCATTTCTCTCCAGTGTCACAACCCTGCAACATGACATGACACTCTTATACAATTTGAAAAGTCTTGAAGAGCCACAAGTATAAATTATTTTATCCCCATTCAAGTTAGTCGGGCACTAAACCAGAAGTTAGCCGGCTAGATGGACGGACGGGGGGGCTCTGACGCTGCAGGGGACGACGTGCTAGCAGCTACTAGCCGCTGCAGCAGCTGGCTGAGCCTCTAGAGCTGCGGCTCGGCTCACGTTAACCGCTACGAGGTCGACGTTGAGTTCCTCTTGGTCAGCTGGTGAAGCAGCGGTCTGATGAGCATGATGACATACCACCAGATGCCGCGGTTCGGACGCATTTGGACGCATAGGCCCATTTTCAAAAGTTTATTTTAGTTTTATTATTATTATTTTAATACGTTCTGCAGAGAAGGGAGACTAGTGTCGGACACGGTTTGGAATGAAAGGGAGAAAACATGACAGAGTAACACGGCGAATATCGCTAGTATATAGTTTTCTTTTTTTGTTGTTTTTGAAGACGTTAGTTTAGGCGGCAGCGGGAAACCCTGAACCTGTAGTCATAACACAAACTTATATAATCATTGCTTTATCCAAGAGAGTCCTGAGTTTTTTATCTTCAGTAACATTGAAGAAATTGTTAACAGAGTGTCAGGGGATCTAGAAAAACTCTTCCAGAACCAGAGGCTCCTCAGACTTTACAACTCTATTACTCTTTACTTTGAGTTTTAGACGGAGGTCGCTGACGATCATCTCCTTTAAAGAGATAAAAGCACAGTTTGTGCTGTTTCACGACAGCAGACAGATTGTTGCAGTGAAGATGTGTGTGTCTGTTTCCATGTGAAGTGTGTTTGGATTATCTGCTGTTTGACCTCTGAGGTTTCCTCTGGACTGTGTGATTGACAGCTTTAATCCTCACAACCATCGTCGCTTATCTCTGCTTAGTGTGCTTCTTCCCATTGTATTGACATCCACACACACACACACGCACACACACACACACACACACACACACACACACACACACACACACACACACACACACACACACACACACACACGCTACATTACCAACATCGAACATCATTGAGGTGGTCCATAGAGGCATTTTTCTAGCTACTATTGTAAAATAACACACTTGATTTTTGGGTTGTTTTTCCTCCTGACGTCCCCAATTTTTGTCGTCACCACATTCGACCGAGTGTGGATCTCTGACATCTGGCATTTTTCTTCAATTATCCCTGCGTTAAATATCGATCTTATCGCCTGCAGCTCCGACCGGCTGAGATATGAACACAACTCCTTGGTGGACACGCTAATTTTCGCCCGTTTTCTGGTGCGACACCATGAAGTTGAAGTTCAGGATTTTGCTTCGTGAATATTTTGTGCTTCAGCGTCATTTATCAGCGTTGGGTTTGTCAGAGATACTGAAGTGAAATATATAAAAAGTAAACATCGTAACATTGTCAAAATCCAATCAGAGCTGTGTACGTGCAGCTCCTAACGGAGATATGAAAGAAACAAGATGTCTCACTCCTTCGAATCATCAGCTCCAGAGAAGATGTTGGTGGTGATGATGTGTCTGACTCCACCGTAGAGGTTTTGTTTTCACCCGCGTTCGTTTGTTTGTCAGCAGGATTACACAAAAACTTCTGAACAGATTTCCATGAAACTTGGATGAAGGATGAGTCTCAGCCCAGAACAGACTCCGTTAACTTTTGGTGCTGATCCAGATAAAGGCACGGATCCAGGAATGTTTTCTCACTTTCTTTAACATTGTGAGCGTTTTTCAACGTTCACGTTATTTTCTCAGGGAATGATGCCTGGATGTTCATGAAAGAAATCAGGTGTATGCATTTGAAAAACCTGCATATACTCACAAATTTGGGTTTAAAGATGGTATCAGTGTTTGCATGCTAATGTTTGCTAATTAGCACTGAGTACAGCTGAAGATGACGTCATTAGTTCGGCACCTTCTTGGTGTTCAGACAGAGGAGAGAGGAAGGAATTATCATTTTATCTCATATTTAAAGAGATTTTTGACATTTTGTCGGTAAAGACTTTTTGCTATTGTGACACTAAAATCTGAAATATCAAAATCACTGAAACAAAACAGACGTTTTTAAATGTAAGAATGGTTCATAAAGCAACTCATTTAGATATCACTTATTTATCAATCTGGTCATTCCATCACAATAAAAGCACGACATCCTGGATCAGTTTCAGATCTGCTCCTGGTCCCTGACCTCCTCCTCACGGCTGTAAACTCTTTTTTTTGTCCTCCTTATCACTCAGCAGCACAATGAATGCTGACCGCCCCCGTTCACTTCACCGTTCAATGAGAATCAACACGTGAAGGTCGCTGATAAAACCGTCAGCTCAGATTTAGTGTTTCGAGTTTTGAGGTGAAATGAGTTGAAAAAATACAGAAAAATAGCAGCTACTTTGATTATGACTTCTGATAATATCTTTGGTTGTGGACAAGGGCTGCAAATTTTAAAGGTCCTATTTGTGAGAAAAGTGGATTTTTGAGTCTCGTATCCAACCCACAACCGTCATCACATCAGTTTTGAGCTGAGCTGGGAAAGAGACTCAAAAATCAACTTTTCTAATAAACAAGACCTTTGAGGGAATTATTTAATACCTCAACAATCAAATATCAGGCAATAATTACTAAATTGTGAACTATGTTACATGCAAAATCACAGTCGGTTACATCAGGAGTTAAACAACCCGACCCAACAACACAGATCATTTTACAATGAATGTTTCTTTATGTCACAACTTGAATTTCTTTCTTGTCACAAGTCTGTGTTGATGCTCTGGTTAGGGTTAGAAACATCCTGGTCCTGGTGCTGATCCTGGACACCAGTTAACACATTCTTGTGTTGTGTCTTATTCCCAGTCACGTCTTCTTTTGTTTGTTTGTTTGTCAGCAGGATTAAACAAAAACTACTGAATAAATTTCCACTTTTAGTTTGAATCCAGTAAAAGAAACAGATCCTGGAAAGATTTTCTAACTTTCTCCAACAGTGCGATACAGAACGTGTTTTGACATTTCCATTAATTTATGCTGCATCGATGTTGATAAAAAAAATTGGTGACATTCTTCAGATTTTTAATTGGTTAAATTCTTGACTGATTAATCGTTAGCGTCCCTGTTGAGGACTGTCATGTAGTCTGACGAAACAAGAAGTTTGAAGACATCGGACAGGACTGAAGGAGGCGTCTCTGTGTCTACATTTATATTTATATACTTTTTAAGCTACACACCGTGTGTGTTATGATTATGGATGCAGTTGTCCTCCTTGGTGAATATAGTCTTTTTATTATTATTTTTTTTTACCGTATTTTTATATAATTCTATTTTTGTCCTGTTCTTCCATTTTTTCATTCATCACTGTTTGTGACTCTGTAGCTGCTGTAACAAGTGAATTTCCTCACTGAGAGATAAATAACGTCTCATCTTTAAGAATCAAAAATGATAATTGAGATTTCGACAGAGAACTGAGCAGGTCTGGACCAGAAACAAGAGGTCCACTTCTGCAGGCGGACACATTAGTGACAGATCCATGAGGTTAATCCTCAGGCTGCATCACTGACAGCTGTCAGTCACTCTCCAGCTAAAACCTGAGCAACATGAGAAACACACCTGAGCCTGAATGAAACAGCCTGTTCACTTCACATTTCTGAGAATGAATAAACCTAAAAAAGGCGCTTTTATTTTGACATCACAACATAAAGTCAACTGCGACGAGTGTTAACACACAAGGCTGAAGATCAGTTCATGGGTTTTTTTTTACCTTAAAAGTATCTGAAGTGGATCTGAAAATGTTTCTCACCTGGCAGGAAGAAGAGAAGCAGGAGATGCTCCATCGATCCTCTGCAGAGCAGCTTCATCCCGCTCTGATCGTATTGATCCGATAATCTAACAATCAATAACAATAATGTGATGACAGACCTGCCAGCATCCGACCGACCGACCGACCGCCGAGGAGAGAGGATAACACACACTGGGAGAGAGAGAGAGAGAGAGAGAGAGAGAGAGAGAGGGAGAGAGGTAAAGAGAGAGGGAGAGAGGGGGAGAGAGAGAGAGGGAGAGAGAGAGAGGGAGAGAGAGAGAGAGGGAGAGAGAGAGAGAGAGAGAGAGGGAGAGAGAGAGAGAGAGAGCTGATGGGTCGGTGTGTTTGCTGTAGTGCGGTGGTCTCTCTCTGTATGAGGGGTCATTAGTGCCACGCAGGCTGGAGATCAGAGCTGGAGGAAGTAATAGGATCCTTTACTTCAGTTAAAGTACTGATACTGTGAAGATACTCGACTACAAGTAAAAGTCCTGCATCAAAACCTTAAAGTAACTGACTTATTACGACAAGTATCAGAAGTAAAAGTCGTCATAGATCAGTAAAATGTTCCCCGTCACTGTTTTAACTCTCATATCTGATGTTTTTTAGATTAAAGGGGCACTTCGCAGTCTTCTGCAGACTGTGATCACAGCAGACGAGCTGTTTGGAGACATCTGATGTTTAAATCAAGTCTCCAGCTGCTTCAGGTGTTCAGCAGAACGCCGCAACTCTGTTTTACTGTGAAGCTCCAGAAATGTTTGGTGGACGACGAGACTTCACCTGACTTCCATCAGCGTGGAGGAGGAGATGACAACTGAGTTTCACTGTTTGGGTGAACTGTTTTTTTAAGAGGAGGTGAATCTTATCAGCACATAAAGGAACAACTCGTCCTTCAGTTTATGATCAACATCGACACATCTGGAGATCCAAGATATTCACGGGACAGGAAGGGAACGAAAATAAACGCCTCCGGTTGTCTGATGGACGTTCAGCGAGCTCGTTCACTGAGTGAATAATTAAAGCACAGGTTTGACTGGTTGTCTGATTCCTTTGTAACAGGAACCAAAAGCTGCTTGTACCTCGACACATCAGGTGACGACTACTTAACGTCCCTGTCGACCTGCACACACCATCACCCCTCACCTACTGTTGTTTTCAGTTTCTGTCCATGAATTATAAATACGTCAGAAACGGCAGATACACAGCGAGAACTCAAGTCTCTTCAGCTTCTTATTCACCTGATTGTGAAGTCGCAGCAACAATCTGACATGAACTTTTTTCAGACAGACAGCGTCGAGGTTTACAGGAAAGAAGGTGAAGGTGAAGACATGAAGCAAAGGGCCACAAGTTGGACTCAGACCCGGGCTGTTGACGAGGCGTCTGCACTTGTTTTCACGTTTGTTTGTCAGCAGGATTTTACAAAAACTACTGAACAGACCACAGTTGGATGGAGAATAGACCACATTAACTTCTGCTGTGGAGGAATTTCTTCTCACTTTCTTTAACATTGAAAGATAACGTGTGGATGTGGATGAGAAGAATCGGGCGTATAGTTACAGAAGCAGTTGTTGAGAAGGTTAAAACCTGTCGTCTTTGTACGAGTTGGTCTGAATGTCAGATTATTGGTTTGGGAATTTACAAAACCTTTCTGACAAACTAGTGAAGTGTTCGAACAGAAGGTTTGTAATCTGACGAACAGTTCTGATGAAGCATACCGACGACTTTCCGTTGTGGCCTTTATGTCCTCACTGGTTTCTGTTTCCACTTCAGAAACGTGGCACGTCGCAGCACAACAATCCGCCTCCAGCTTTGTGCTTCTATAAAAGGATTCATGCATCAATGCTACAAGTGTTTTGTGTCCTGTGAGGCAATAAAAGTCCACTGACTACATCTGTACTGATCTGAAACATCTCGTCTGTGAGAGAACGTCATAGCAGACTGTTCCTTTAAGATAACATCATCATCATCATCATCATCATCATCTGAACTTTAACTCTCCTCTGATGAAGCTCACAGTGGAGATGTTGCTGTGTGCGTCTCTGACTGACTCTGCTGTGAATGAAACGAGACACACTGAGCGTGAACAGCTGCCAGTCAGAGACGATTAATAAATAATAAATGATAAAGTTTGAGAAGTGAGGTGACGACATTAAGAGAAGATTAACGGATTAGCAGGAAATAAATTGGCTGACGGACGCAGCGGCGATGAAGTCAAAGAGTCAGAACCGTCTTTATTTTCCTTTAATGGGATCAAACGTTCCTGTTGGATCTGGTTCCTTTTAGTTTGACAAACTCACAAATATGATGTCGGATCTCAGTGATTAGAAGAAAACAAACAGTTTGTAAATTAAAGAAACAGTGTTGACACTGACGTTGTTTCAAAGGTGAACATGAAGAAAAATCCTATATGTTGATCAATATTTAATTGCAAACAGTGCCGATATTTAATGTCATCCTGATAAACTATTGTTTTTGTAAATATAAACTCATTAGAGTCAAAAAATCAGGTTTGTATATGAAAAGGAAACAGACCTGAAGTTTGCTTTGAAATTTTAATCAAATAATTAAAATAATAATAACATTTTTTATTTATGAAACGTTTTTCATGACGCTCAGACACGACAAAACAAATGACATTAGAAAAAAACTAACACATTAAAAACATGAAAAACAACAACTTGATTGAATACAACAAGAAGAGGCAATAAAAGATGTGTGACTGTTCACAATGTTTCACAAATGAAACGAAATGAATATTATATAAAATAACGGACATTTAAACTACAGAGAGAAAAACAGTTCGAGCAGATCATCAGAATAAATCTGCAAACAACACACGAGTTAAAACTTCACGTTCGTTTAGTTTAATTTTCAGTTTCTCTCATCACAGCACTGAGCTTTTGTTCTGTTGGGTTTAGAAAAACATGGTTTGGCTTAAAATACATGTTTCAGTCAACACGATAAAGATGGAAACGGTTCAACTTTCTGTGAAATATAGCGATGCATATGTTGCAGATCTCCTGAAAAAACACCTGCTGACGTTACATCCTGGAGACTTTAACGTTTTTGTTTCAGATAAAATAAAATGTTTAATTCTGCTTCCTCACGTTTAGTTTGGACTCTGATCAGTCATGATCCATCCAGACCATCTGAGAGGTCTGGATGGATCATGTATCTAACAATAAACCATCTGGTGTTTTATAAATCAACATTTTAAAACAGATTTTTGACCGACAGCCCGTGTAAAGATCTGAGACCTGGACTGATCCACTCAAACACATCAGCAGCTCCTTCAGACTCCCCGGCTGGCTCTTGTTCATTTTTTTCCTCTTTTCAACAGCTTTTGTCGAGTGAACCTGAAGGCATCTCAAGGTTAATTGAGCCGAGCCGCTGCTGTCGGCCAATTCTTTACGTCCTCCTGGAAATAAAAGTAAGAGCCTCTCTGGTGGGCTGGAGGCCAGAACTGGACTGAACCAGCCAACAGAACCAGATATGGAGCCAAAGTTTGACAAAACACTCTGAACCTGGAGGCCGATGTAAGAGAGCTCACTGTGAAACACTTCACTCTTTTAGTTCACTTCATTTAGAGCAGTATTATTGTAAGTACAACACCAGTCATCATGGGTACTGTGTGTATTTATACTGCCAGCTGGATCATTTTGAGTTTTATTGCTCTTGTATAGTTAAAAGGTTAATTTATGTATCATTTTAACAGCAGACATGTTAAACAAGACTGAGTTTTAGTCCCTTTATGCTACATTAGAGAAACAACAACAGCAAACAAACTATTTTATCAATTCACCAGAGGTATTTATTATTATTTCTGTCAGCCTCACCAAAAACTCACATCGGACACCGTCACAGCTCTGATAAACCTCTTCATGCTACGTGTTTATTTAATCCATCGTAACTCTTGAATGCAACTATTCACATCAAATATTCATTCTCAGATGAGGATGGTTCTGAAAGGGTTAAAGGTCAAACATGTCTGTATGAAGACTGATACCTGGCAGCGGTGCAGAAACACCAAACCTCCACTGAGGGGCGCCAGAGATACATCACATATATCAGTCTGTGATACTGTAGGTCCAGTTATTATCATTGATTCATTGATGTGTAACTATTATTTTATCAGTTATCAGTTGACTGTGTAGTGTAGTGAATGTAGTGAAGTACAAAGTAGAGTAACGTGTATAATTCAAGTGAAGTACAGTATTTACAGTACGTGTTGTTTAATGTGGCCTTTTATTTTTTTATATGAATATATTTATGATTGTTCATGAACAGAAAACGATGTAAACGTGTATAAGTTGTTGATATTAACTGATTAATGATGAGTTGTTTCTCATTTAAACTTTTTCTTTCACTTTGTTGCCAGACATTACATAATGACACGACTCCTCTCTCTGATTGGCCGAGCGCCCTGTCAATCCACGACGCAGCGTCCAATGAGAGCGCGCGGCAGGCGATACAAACTGGCAGCCGCCATGTTGTGTCTCCGGGGGCCCGGAGCGACGTCCGGTAGTAAACAGTAGATGACGTTACCGCCCGCTCGGCACTTCACGGGAAACGGACCGCAGCTGGAAGCCATGAGCCGTCCGTCCTCAGCCGGAGCCGGAGGGGGAGGACTCGGGGCCGGGAAGGCAGGCGGAGGAAAGCACGGGGGATCGGGAGGCGCCGCCGCCGCCGCAGCAGCAGCCGCCGCGGCCGCAGCAGCGGCAGCAGCCGCCGGTGTGGGCTCTGTGGCCGGGTCGGGGTCTGCTGCCCCTTCCTCGGCTGTGTCGCTGACCTCAGCCGGGCTCCCCGGTCAGTCCCCGGAGCTCACGGCGCTGTTCGAGTGCCCGGTATGCTTCGACTACGTCCTGCCGCCCATCCTGCAGTGTCAGGCGGGTCACCTGGTCTGCAACCCGTGCCGCCAGAAGCTGAGCTGCTGTCCGACCTGCCGAGGCCCGCTCACCCCGAGCATCCGGAACCTGGCCATGGAGAAGGTGGCGTCCACGCTGCCCTTCCCCTGCAAGGTAACACCCCCGCCCCGCCACACGCACACCTGAGCACCTGCTCCCCGCAGAGCCACTCGAACACGAGCTAACTGCTCACTTCTCAACACTTTAACGCAACTTCCTCATCCCGCAACATGCTAACGCTGACAGGTGTGCGCGCGTGGCCTGTGACGTCACAGGGACGCCAAAACAAATGGTGAGTTTGTGTTTAAATGTGTGTGTGAGCAGCCTGCTGCTGCATAAAGGGACAGTCCGCAACTTTCTACAAGTCACAGTGTCCTGAAGGAGCAAGTGGTGTTTACAGAGGGAAGTGACGAAGATCCAGACCAGAACAGTTTATCCAGCATGAACCTGGAGCAGGACAGGTGTGTTCCAGGTGTTGTAACCTCAGCTGTCAGCGTGGGGGACATCATGTTGAGTTGTTGACTAGTGAAACGTAACTTATTGATGTGGAAAAGCTCTGCTCACGTTGTCTCATCACACATTGTCGAGGTGTGATCGTGGCTGCATGTCAGCAAACACACTCGTTCATGGTATGTGTGTTCAGATGTTCTCGTGTGTCGGCTGTGGACGTCCACTTCTTGTGAAAGAAACATCTCAGGAGCAGCGTGAGGGAATATCTGCACATTTAGCACAAGCGTCCACTTGGACTGAAGGATGAACTGATCATTGGTGGTCAAAGTTCACTGTGACCTCACAAAACACATGTTTGTCAATAACTCAAAAATTCACAGCTGACCATGTTTATTACGATGGTTGAAACGTGAGCATCAACGTTTGGTTTTGATGCTTTAGAAATAAATAATTCACATTCTAGTAGTCGACCTCTGACCTCTGACATTTGAGTAAAACCTGAGTAAAAGTAACTTTGAGTAAATCTCTGTTGCTTCACCATTATTATTATTATTATTATTATTACTATTATTATTAGTTACTGGGCTGTTGTAACCTGATTTCAGTTTCTTTATTGTCACCGTGCAAAACGACAGCTGGTCGTCCACCTTCACTCTCTGCTGCCGTGTAGAAGATGTGAAGCATCAACACTGAAGAACTTGTAGTTTTCTTATTTTCTGACAGAATCATCTTTAATTTTGTTTCTCAGTGAACTTACACACAAACACACCATAAGCTTGTTGGCTGGTGATTGTCGTTGCACCATGTGATTAATTTTACCATCAGTTCTCTGTTTCTCACTGGAAACACAGTCAACACAGAATTAAGTTTGGTTTCACAACATTAAACTACAGAGGCTGCGTCACCTGGACAGACAGGTGGAGCGTACACCTGCGAGGCTGTAATTCTAGTTCTGTTCTAGTTCTGGGGTTGGATTACCATGTTAGTTTGCTCTGAGGCAGTGTGTGTGTGTGTGTGTGTGTGTGTGTGTGTGTGTGTGTGTGTGTGTCAGTGTGTCAGCCTCTCCTGCTCATGGTTACCTGTAACACCTCACTACAGAGAGATTTACTCTGAAGTCACTGAACACATTTGTAATAATATTTGTGTCTTTGTTGCTTCGGAGACAATCAGACGTGGATATCGTATCATTTTAAACACGTGGTGTCAGATTATCAACTCTTGTTTCAGCCTTAGAGTGTGTGTCTACTTCCTGTTTACTCATCTTCACTTTTAAACATGAAATATCACACTCAGTCTTCGTTCTCGTGACATTTCACAATTTGTGGTTTCCAAAGTCTGAACTGAATTGGGGAAGAATGATTTCAGGTTGTCGGCACCGACAGCGAGGGACAATCTGACCACTTTTAAAGCGTTGTGTCCAGGTCGATGCTGTGTGCAGATGTTTATCTGATCATTTTAGTGTTTTTTTCTGTATATTTGCTGTTATCACTCCGTTGCTGCCGTTCTTGGTCAGGTCTTCCTTGTTAAACAGATCTGTGATCTCAGTGGGACTCACCTGGTTAAACATTAATCTTCTTTTACATGTTGTTGGGGGATGTTTGACAGATCTGGCAACTTGAATCTGACATTAATGATCACAGTAGCGCTTTACAGACACTCAGTGTCAGCGATGAATGTCTTGTAACACGTTCGGGGTCACGAACGTGTTCGTTGTGAAATCCCGTGTCTGAGTGGACGTTCAAACTGTGTTGATACAATATTTCTTCATCACAACAGAGTTCTTAATCTGATCTCTGTGGTGACGTGGACGTGAGCTTCAGCTCTGAGAAATGTAGACGCTGTGAACCAATCAGGAGCCAGCGTTTTATTCTTATTTACCAAAGGAAACAATCAGCAGACAGACAGACAGACAGACAGACAGGTGCAGTGATACAGCTGGTTGTCACAAACAACTCTGACTCCATTACAGACACATTAAAGTTGAAGTGAGTCTCTGAGGTCAACTGAAAGCTGAGGAGGAGGAGGAGGAGGAGGAGGAGGTGGAGGAGGAGGAGGAGGAGGAGGAGGTGGAGGTGGAGGAGGAGGAGGAGGAGGAGGAGGAGGAAGCTGATATTCGATATTTTAACAAATGACACCTCTGAGGTGTGTGTCGGCTTATTTTCCAGAGAATCTGCTCAGAGACTTGCTGCAGATATTTGACCTGTCACAGTGAACAGGATGTGTTGTTGTTGTGTGAGTCCTTCATCTTTAGTGTCATTAATATCACTGTAGTGCTTCTTTCAGTATGAACAAAATGACCTTTTAGGCTGTGAGTTCAGTAAGTCATCTGTTGATAATTAAGGAATTATTAATCAATTATATCATAATTAAGAAACAGGAGGTTTTCAGTCGCTTCCTTAACAAATCGATCAGTCGAACACCGTCCGCTTCTTAAATGTGAAGACTTTCTGTTTTTCTTTGCTGTTTCTGGCAGAAACTGAAGAGTCTCTGTGTTTTGGACAAAAGAGGCGATTTGAAGACGTCATGAACGATGAATCATGAAAAAACCCACCAGATCAATCAACGATTACATTTAGTTGCAGCTCAGAACGTCAACTAACCATCAGTTTTATTCTCAATCAATCCCATTGATCCTGCACTGTTTAGTTGATTCATTGATTAAATGAAAACTGGCCATCACAGTTCACTAAATCTCACGTTTACACATTTCAAACTGTTTCTTTTTTGTCTGAAAACCAAAGATCTTCAACTCGATACAACACGAGACATAAAACAAGCAGATGTTCCTGTTTGAGAGGCTGAAACAGGGATTTTAGTTTATAAAGTGTTTCAGTCAGCTGCTTCTGATGGTGAATTTTCTGTCTATCAACTCAAAGTTTCAGCTGCTATGACACAGGTTCAGTGTTTTGACAAACAACCATTATGTAGTCACATTATTCTGCTTCAGTTTCTGTCTTTATACTGAAACGTGTCGATGGAGACGAGCTGCTCTTCTTCTTCTTCTGCTGCTTCATTTACATTTCAAACCCCGATAATCTCATCTGCATTCATGCTCACATCCACCGCCTACCTGCAGCTCTGTGTGTTTGTACCTGCTGGCAGACTGTGTGTGTGTGTCTGTGTGTGTGTGTGTGTGTGTGTGTGTGTGTGTGTGTTACCCATCAGTCTTTGTTGTGAGGTCGGTGTGACACTGTAGCTCTGAACCAAACTGGATATTAAAGGAAATTAAAAATTAAATGAGTGTTTGCTTGTTGAACCCAGTCGTCACATTGACGAGGAGACCTGAGTCAGTAAAAACGTTTATTAACGGATGAACCTGATTACAGATTCATCAGTTAACAATGATTTAATATCTTCGATCAGCTGTTGATAACTGGTTGTTTGAGTTGTCAGATGTTATGACGTCCTCACCCTAAAAAAGCGTTCTCTTCCTCTCGTCACAACGTTGTGCTCATGCTCTGAATAGGTTAAGGCACAAACAAACACAACAGATACGGCTGCAGATGTCCTGACGCGCCATCAAAAATATATATTTTTTTGTTGCCACAAACTCAGCTGGAAACAGTCCCGTGGTCTCCTTCAGTGGTTTCTCACTTACAGTTGTTGAAACTCAGACTTGAACTGTGGTCACTGGCTTGGCAGCCTTGTTGAAACGTTAACTGCTAACATGCAACCGAAATAAAAGCTGCAGCATTCGAAATCAAGTGTCAACATTATTAATGAAGCGTGTGATCGACTCTCAAACATTAGGAAATGGCTCCTTTTAATATCCTGATATTAAATTCAGCGCCTGGCTCTCCATCACGTCGGCTGCTGTTGGTCCTGCGGGTCATTAATGTGATGGATCTGATCCTCCTGAGTGCTCGCTAAATTCTCCGTCACTGCGTAATTGAATTAAAGTGTTTTTTTATGGTCGTTCCTCAGAGCGGCTCTCAGATCCTCCGGCTCTGCTTCATTCAGCTGTTTGATCCATTTTCTCTCTTCCTGAGCCAAACGTTAGCGATGTCACGTCATTAGAGCAGCTAATTTAGAGAGTTTCCACCATCTTTGCACTGACATCTTTGTTCTCAAGTCCCGGTGGTGAGAGGAACCACATATCAGCAGGGGAACAGACTTTGACACAACACCGGAGCGCTCGCCGCCCGTCTGTTCACTTGGTTTCTATCCCTCGTCCTCCTCCATCAGCGGGCGCCTTGTTCTTCCACAGTTGTTTTTACCTGGAGATCATGACCAGGGAAAACGATGCCTCTTCCTGTTTTGGTTGTGCTTCCTTTGTGCCGTGAATCAACCTTTTGTTTTTGTGGGGAAAATCGAGCCCGGTGGCAAACTGACTATCATAGTTACAGTGAGGCTCATAGGGAACAAATCTACAGACATCAACACTGTGACATCAGGATTTATTCAGAATGATGAGTTAAAGCAAACAAGTTGTCTGTTGCCATAATTATAATTATTAAATGTGTCACTGAGGGTTTAAATCACAGCGTCAGTGTTTTTACAGAAGAGGAAGGTGAGAGGAGCAAAGGATTCTGGGACGAGAAAGACAAAACAACAGGAGAATAAAAAAAAAAAGAAAGGAAACAGCCGCTTGTCTCAGCAGCTGTCAGCTCAGCACACACACGCGCGCGCACACGCACGCACACACACACACACACACACACACACACACACACACACACACACACACACACACACACACACACACACACACACACACACACACACACACACAAACACACACACACATATTTCCATACAAGTACAACGTGATGTAAACACACACTGCAGAGTTGAAAGGAGAAGAGAGAGACATGAAAGCAAAGAATCAGCGTGTCCTACTGTGTGTGTGTGTGTGTGTGTGTTTGTGTTTGTGTGTGTGTGTGCATGTGTCTGTGTGTGTGTTGGGGGGGCTGTCGACAGATGCTGGGAGGAGGAGGAGGATCGCACTCGGCTGAGCGATACTCCCTTTTTATTCTCTCTCTCTCAGCTTTCTTTCTCCCCGCCCCCACTGTGTGTGTGTGTGTGTGTGTGTGTGTGTGTGTTTCTTGCACAGTGTGTGTGTCAACGTGTGTGTGTGTGTGTGCTGCATTGCCTCAGTGACGGTGCTGTGCGGTCGGTTGGAGGGTGAATGTTTTTCTGCCGCTAAGAGAAGAAGAGCGAGAGGTGGAGAGACATTCAGAGGGAGAGAGAGAGAGTGTGTGTGTGTTTCACCTTGGTGTGTGTGTGTGTGTGTGTGTGTGCGTGTGTGTGTGCGTGTGTGTCGCTGGTATTCATCGCCGGTCGGTCGGACGGACAAACGCCACACAGCTGAGTGTGTGAGTGTATCGGCATCTGCGTGTGTGTGACAGTCGGTCGCTGTGTGTGCTTCGTTCTTCACCACAGAAGAAGAAAAACAGTTTGTTGTTTTTTTTTTCTTCTTCTGCTGCTGCAGCAGGAGAGAGAGAGAGAGAGAGCGGGCGAGCGAGGTTCAGCTGCATTACTGCTGCATCTGTTTAGAGTCAACGACAGAAGCTGGTACGTGTGTGTGTGTGTGTGTGTGTGTGTGTGTGTGTGTGTGTGTGTGTGTGTGTGTGTGCTGATTGATTATGTATCGGCTCTTGTTTTGATGTATTATTTTGTTGTTGTCAAACTGCAGCCAGCTGATATTTATATTTCTTGACTTTTATGGTAAACAGCTGATCACCGTATTTATTGATCGCTTATTTCAGATCAGATTGATCGGCGGTGTTGATGATGATGATCGTGATAATTAACGTTCACCTTCTTTATTAATTGATCTGCCAATTATTTTCTTGATTAATTGTTTAAAATAGTGAAAAAGCAACTAATACTTAACGTCATCGGTGATTGGATCATGATGAGTTGACTAATTGATTAATTGATCGATCATTTAGTCTATAAAATGTCCCAAAAGACTGAAACCCAAAAGAGTTTCACTTCACTGTGAAAGAAAACAGATAATAGCTGCTGTGTTTCTTGATAAACGGCTCCAGTTTATATTATTGTTTCTTTGTTAGTTCTGAATGTCGAACCTCAGCGTTGTCATGGCGCCAAGTGAAATGTGTCCTGAACCTGGAGAATCAATAACTATCTGAACAAAGAATCAGTCGACAACATTATGAATCTGACGTTTGCTGACAAAGTTTTTATTGAAATCAGGATTTATTTTATTCAAACCAAATTCTTCTTATTTATATTTTTCTGTTTTTCTCTGGATTCAGCTTCTTTACTCCAGTAAAAGTAATCGAGTACAGGCTCTGACATGTACTCAGAGTATCGGAGTAAAAAGTCTCCCTCTGAAGGACATTTGTGGTCAAAGCTAACTGAAGCTCACGTCATATTAATATAATTCAAAGACTATTAAAGTTAAAGGTAGAGTCAGTAGGATTTGTCCCAGCTGTTCCTGAACGCACCACAAAGATAGTTGATAGTTGAGTCTCATTCCCAGGACGTCAAACAGCCACATGTTGGGTTGGTAAAGCGTCCCGAGCAGCAACAAAGAGAGAAAATAAGAAACTCTCTGCAGATACGAGACGCTAACACGCCTTTTCTCCCCATTCCAGTCTCCCTCTCTGTCTGTTCACGTCTTTTACGTCTTTGTTTCATCGCGCTGCGTCTGCCGTTGAAATCAGTCTTGTGATGTTAGGAATAAAAATAATCCATAATTCACCTCAAATGCATCAAACTAAAGTAACGAGGCTGTTTTGAAGCTGTGAGGAGGAGAGTGTTTCAGGTGTCTGTGTTCAGATGTTGAGAGGGAAAGTCACAGAGATACTCAGGTACAGGACAGACACCTGAAACATGTACTGAAGGACAGTAACTAAATATTTTTGTTGTCTTTTCCTGGTTTTAAAGGCTCATTACAGTAAAGTGATGTCAGTGATGAACTCACCAGAGTGTTCAACTTCATCTAACGTCTTTGACAAAAAGTCATCAGTAATGTGGATATAATGACTAAATGATAAAAGTACCAACACTCATCTCTACAATATTTGATTTTGTCCCCCAGTCCTGATTTTTATGAAGATGTGTATCTTGTATTGAAACACTTTAAACCTGCAGGGTCATAAAGGAGCAGACTCCATGTTCACGGCCTGCAGACATGTCACATGCAGCTGTGTGAGACGATGTGCCTCGACAGGCTCAGCCAAGCTGCCTGAAGTCCTATTTTTCTGTTGATAAACACAGGCCTCCGTCTGGTCCTGATCCGGAGTTAATCTGACCACTCAGACGGTTCATGACGTCCAGAGTTTACTCTGAGTTTCGGCAGACGATTTATTTCCGCGGTGAATCCTCTGATTTCTGTTTTCAGAGAGCAAAGCGGCTGTGACGACGTGCAGCCAGTCATTTTAATCTCTCTGATATATGATCTCCACGTGGCTCTGCAGTCTGTCTGAACAGCTGCTGACCGACCGGCTGCTGCCTGTTTCTGTCCTGCTGTCTGTCTGATGAAAGTACGGAGGCCAGGGAGGGACAAATAACTTCAGGAGTTTAACTTCTAAGTCTGAGTGAAGTGAATCAATGAGTGACTGATTTAGTGAATAAACTTCCTGTTTCCCAACATGTAGCTGTGACTCTCTTTACTCTGTGAAGCAAAATGTTTCATTGAGTCACTTTCAAACTATTTTAAGAACAACAGGTCGTAATAATCATTTAATCAGTGAGGAAAGTGTATTTGAGTCCTTCAGTATTTTATCATGAGAATTAAACTTCAGTCAGAACTGTATTCATCCAGTTACAGGGCAGAGTAGGAAAGAGTGCACTTGAATGCATCATGACGTCCTTGTCGGCGCTCATATCCTTTGCTGTGGGAAGCGATGTAGATTACAGAGTTTAAGAATTCATTTCATTTCGATTGATTTCCAATTTTAAAATCTAAATCGTGACACCCTAAATAAAATATCAATAATAAACAAGAATATTTTACAAAAAGAGCAGGAAAACATAAAAAAACAGCACCGGCTGCGGCTGCTGCGCGTATGACGCCGAACACTGGACCAATCAATCAATCAATCAAACTTTATTTTGTAACACCTTTAATACAGATTACAACAGGAAGCTGTCGCTGTCTATTAAACTATCAATAAACTAAATGAGAGAATAACTGGCAGATTCATCAGTTATAAATATAATGATATAATATATAATAATAAAGCTGTTAGTTTATCTTGAGCTGTCGTTGTCATAGCAACAAGTCCTGTTGCCAAACCTCGTTCGATCATGCAGGAGATAAAACCCAGATACGTCCTCCCTCCCGGCCTCCAGCAGAGAAACGTCGAGATCCTGGCTCAGTTTTTGGAAGAATTCAGAAACCATGGCAACGGTGGTGTTGGACTCTCCCATCCCTGATCCAGGACGGCGAGCTGCGTATTGATCCTGTAAACTGGGACGCTTCAGCCACAGATCTGATTTATAACGTTTGTTACAGGAGGAACGAACTCCTGAGACGTGATTTATTCAATCACGTGAGATTAAAACCCAGCGTGTTCGTCGCTAACGAGACTTCCTGCCATCCAGATCCTGTAGGTTCCCTGCAGGATGGAGGGATTTTCATGGGATTTGTTGCCAATTAAAACGATCTAGAATAACAGCAGTTACCTGTAAATGATCCCAGAGGCTCCTGTGTTTCATCATGAAGAGAAAACTCTCTTTAAACCTGCCGTCTCTGCAGCTCTGCAGGAGTCGACTGGCTGTTTATTTCTCTCTGTTTTCTGCTGGCTGAAGTTTCTGGACTGTTTCAAAGTAAAAGTTTGGAAGTAATCAAGGTGTGTGTATATGTGTGTGTGTGTGTGTGTGTGTGTGTGTCAGCAGTGCGTGTTGTGTGTGCGATGCTGTGTCCGGCCTCCTGCCTGCCTCTCCTCAGGGAGCTGGCTCAGTGGCGCTGCCTGCTGGGTTGGCATCGCCACCACGGCGTGGGTTCAGCTAGCGCCGCAGGGCTAAGCGCTAACACTGGACAACAGCAGCAGCAGCAGCAGCAGCAGGGGTCAGAGGTCAGGGGGAGGGACAGTCGACCCGTCGGCCGCACCAAACCGCTGCAGGGCAGCCAGGTGAGTCCTGGACCGAACAGATACATGATGAACGTGTCGTGCAGCTTCTGGTTGGTCTCATTCGTCTCTGAGGGATTTGTTGCTGTTGGTTGTTGAACATCAGTCACTGTTCAGTGGACGATCGTCACCAAACCTGACTGATTGATTCACTTAATCCACAGATCTGTTGCTCAAACTGGACCTCCTGGATCCTCGTTCATGTCTCAGTGTGAGCTGAAGCATCACGTGACCTCCTGCAGCGATAGTTTCTGTAAAACCTCATTTTTAGATCAGACGTTTGTGCTCAAGCTGCGTAATACTTCTGTGAATGAGTGGATGTTGTAGGATAAACACAACCGTGGTGTCTGCAGCTGTCTGTGTGAACGTCTGTCGTGGATTATAATCCCGGCTGCAGTCCTGTGATGTCCTGATAACCTGTTTTAAATGAATCTGATTTCAATATTGATCCGAAACAAACTGACTCCGCTGATTTCCTGCCAATGAAAAAACCCTGAACCGCTCTGAGTTTAACCGTGATGGAGGGAATCTCTTTACCTCTAACCCATTTACCACACACACACACACACACACACACACACACTCTCAGTGCTTTTAGCCTGATTGCTATCGATCGAGGTGAAGCAGGTTGAGGATCTGCAGTGTTTTTCCTGCTGCGTTGGTTTCTGGGCTCAGGTGGTTCTGATGCGCAGCTGTTTTGAATGCAGGAGGATGTAGACGGTCAGTGTATGTGATTGTATTCTCACCAACTATATGTGTGTTTCTTGTGCGATCAGAAAGACTCAGTGAATCACTGCATATATTGATGATAAAGGATGAGTGTGCAGCTGTTGGACTGTTGGGTTCAGGACTTGTGGTTCAGAGGAACAATAACGTCTGGTGACGTTTCGTAGATGACGTTCTTCGTTTGTTCATAGTGTGACTTGATCTTGATCCTCCAGAAGCTACAAGCTTTGTGTTGTATAACTGTATATTTCAGTATCAGCAGTTGTACGTGAGCTTTGAAACAGAAGAAGTGAATTTTGTTGTATTCCTGTGAAAGAAATGCTGTTCGAAGCCACGACATCACTGTAATCTGCTCAGTGTCAGTAAGTTTCCCCCGAACACGATGAAATATTAATTTAAAGACTGAACATGTAAATCCAGTCATCATCTCCTCCCTCCATGTCGACTGAAAGTCAGGTGAAGTCTCGTAGTCCGCAAAGTTATTAAATAAAAAGATGAGCCAGGATTGAAGCTTTGAGTCATTTTCACTCGTCAGCAGCTTCAGATATCAAAGTGTGGAGTCGTCTTTAAATCGTCTTGGAGGAAGTTTTTTTTTTAACGACGAAACAGCCGGCAGCAGTTTGGCCTCAGTGAACCCGTCGCTGTCTTCCAGCCTGCCGCCCTCTTCAGGAAGCTGCTGCTGCGTTCCTGCTCTGCAGCCGATGAATATTTAATGAGGCGAACACTGAAACTCCTGCTGGGTCACCGTCCTCTGTCCTCATCACATGACGCACGCACCATTCTGATCAGTGTTCCACTTATCAATCGACCAATCGCTGCAATGATGTCGTCTTAAACGCCCGAGACGACACTGAACCTGACGAGTCTCAGTCTCAGGTGATGAAACACAAACATCGCTCTCAACAACATTCAGATATATGAGATTATTTAACCGTCTGTGTTTTCTCGGCCTGGTTTAATTGTATTAACACGACTGTAGATCTTCCCGGCTGCGGCGGCTGCACATTAACGCGCAGTGATTTACTGTTGCGGACGAGGTCGTCCGTCTGCAGCCGGCTGTGGTTTCGTGTCCTCGCAGCAGGTCGAGTTGCTGTTTTCTGTCCTGCTGTCGACAGGTTCAGCGTCTGTCTTCAGTCCGCTGCTGTAAATAAGAAATGTGTCGGCAGGTCTGAGGTAAACAGAAACCAGAGAGAGGTCAGAGTTATATATTCATGAATAGACGGAGGCGTCCGTCATCCATCATCCATCATCCTCCAGCCGTCTGCTCCTGTTTCCTGCGGGAGACAAATCCAGCGCTGGAGTGGATCCACTCGTCATGTCGGAGACGTTTGAGGTCCAACAGAACAGAAACAGTCCGTCCGTCTCTCACCGAGCCGCAGACTGACGCTGCTAAATCCTCTTTTATTAAGAGTGAGTTCACGAAGCGGTTATGATTTACAGCTGGAGTGATTTATGGATTAATCAAGTCAAGTATGAGTCAAGTATTTAGATTATTAAAAAATAATTCAAGTAGTTTTTCAATCACATCACATTACATTTTAATTTTCAAGAGTCTTGTGCTGTAAATTGATCATTCTGTGGTTTGACGACGTCACCTGGGTCTGAAAAATGTCCTGAACAAGTTAGTCGAGTGATTCTGAAAACAATCAGCAGATTAATAAAAAATGGAAATAATCCTACATTGTAGCAGGACGATAATTAATTCAAAGGGAATTCTTCATGTCAAAGAGGTCGTCGTTAGTAATTCACAGCTCGTGCCGTGATGATGTCACAGTCATGATGTCACAGTGATGTCATCAGGAAGACTTAAAAGATTTATATCAGGAAGTCTTTGAGTTACAAACTGGTGGTGTGGAGTAAAACATGGTGTTTAGCAGGCAGAGAAGCTCTAATGAGGGCTTTCTCCAGTTGCATTATGGGAAATGTAGGATCCAGTGTCAAAATCCCCCCCAAAAAATCCCAATTATATGAAACTGGATGTCACGTTTATCCCGTCAGACAAAACTGTGATTCATGATATTTTAAAAAATACTCCTCCAGCACAAATAAAGGATAAATAAACGGTGGTGACGTCGTCTCACTGACGTTTAGTTCACACAACGATACAACGAGCAGGGAGAGAATCAGCCACGCTCACAGCATCAGGAAACACAAAACAAATCAGGAAAACAATAAATGGCGGCACGTCGGCTTGTTTAAGTGCAGATCTGTTCACACGGTGCCACTAAATGTACCGAGCGTTCGTCCTGTTTGGATCCCGTGTGGATGAAATGTCACCAGAACATCTCGACACATCATTTCTTTGTCTTTTTTTGTAATTTTGTTTTTACTCTCTGATCTCGTCACAGTCAGTTTACTGTGGTGGCATGAGGACGATCCGACCAATCAGCAGTCTCCTTCTGGACACACTGAAACTGACTCCTCTCTCTCTCTCTCTCTCTCTCTCTCTCTCGCCCTCTGTGGGCTCAGTTGTGTTCAGATGTTCAAACAGCATCACTAACGCCTCCTCCTCCTCCTCCTCCTCCCTGCGGTCCTTCTCTGTCTTCATGTGTTTCCCGTCATATCGCTGTTCATACCTCATGTACCGTCCTCATCAGTGCTCCACCCTCGCTATAGGCTCCTGGTCTATCTATAGGTGCTTTGTTGTTCAGGATGAAGGAGGAGGAGGAGGAGGAGGAGGAGGAGGATCCCTTCACTGTGACCTTCAGCATCTCTGAAAAATTTGAGGAGAAAGCTGCAGCCATCACATGATAATCCGACCAGAATAGAAACACTTTGAGGATTTATTTATATCACAGCTTCATCTGGATCGTTTAAATGAAACTGATCTGTGAGCAGCAGCTCGACGTGACGAGGGAGGATCATAACAAGAAACACAGAAGAGCTTTATTCTGAAAATATGAAGCTCGTTTCTTATTTATAGGAAAACTAAAATGATCGCTATCATTATATATAACTGTTACAACATAAATTAGATTATTAATTATTATTTGAGCTTGCAGAAGGTTTCAAGAGGTCGTTTTCACTCGTCGAACACGAGCGCTGCTGTAAACGTTAGAGCTGCGACGATAAGACGATTAATCGACCAAAATAAAATTATTATCACTTCATATTTTGCTTTAAGATGAATAGTTAGAACTGGAATCAGTTTAAGTTTACATTTTGTTCAGAAACAAATATTGTCATGGCGTCACAGAGAGGAAACAATCGAAGAATCTTGAATAATTAATCATGAATATGAACGACTTCCTGCACAAATACAGGATGAATAAATGGATGTAACCTCGTCTCCCGGTCGTTGTTTAGTCTGAAGTCTGAACACATCAGGTTCAACAGCCTCTTCAGGTCAGTCATGTGAAGATATTCATGATTGTCTCGATGATAATGATGAACCACAATGAAGTTATTGTTAATAATGATCAGTTTCATCAAGAAAACGTGTTCGAACCCAAAACATTTTTAAAAAGATGCCGTCTCTCTGGAGTCACTGTGTTTGTGTCATGAAGTTTCATTTCTGTGTCCTTCGTCCTCCATCTTCTCCTCTTCATCCTCCTCCACACAGACACTGAAGTCTGAACATCAAACATCATGTGATCGTGTCAGAGGAGACGTTACGTCCTCCTTATTTCTGAACAAGTGATAAAATAAAACTTCTGTGGAGGAGAGAAACTGACGTCTGGAGGTTTGGCTGCAGTGTAATAAACGACGAGACATGATTTTTCTTTAATTAATGATTTTAGCAGTTTAATCAGTTATTGAGGTGTTAAATTAATTTATTCAGAGAGACATGTTTACCAGATGTCCTGTTCATCCAGCTTCAGGTCTCTTCTGCTGACACACACAGATGTTACAAGATGCAAATTTATGTATTTTTTATGTTGAAGTCGAGTGTTAACACTTCTGCTCGTTAAACACAGAGAGTAAATTCTGCTTTGGTTCGTTTGAAATGTGACAAACGTTCAGCCCGTCTGTTTCCTCCCTCAGTACTCGTCGGCCGGCTGTCTGCTGACGCTTCACCACAGCGAGAAGCCGGATCACGAGGAGGTCTGTGAGTTCAGGCCGTACACCTGTCCGTGTCCCGGAGCCACCTGCAAGTGGCACGGCTCGCTGGAGGCCGTCATGCCTCACCTGATGCACGCGCACAAGTCCATCACCACGCTGCAGGTCGGTCACTTTGTGTCACCTCGCTTAGTCCTATTTTAACGTTTATATAATATAATATGTGATCTTTAAAAACAGACCTGAGACTTTCCTCTCTCTCTGCAGGGGGAGGACATCGTCTTCCTGGCGACGGACATCAACCTGCCGGGCGCCGTGGACTGGGTGATGATGCAGTCGTGTTTCAGCCACCACTTCATGCTGGTCCTGGAGAAGCAGGAGAAGTACGAAGGCCACCAGCAGTTCTTCGCCGTCGTGCTGCTCATCGGCACTCGCAAGCAGGCCGAGAACTTCGCCTACCGCCTGGAGCTCAACGGCAACCGGCGGCGGCTCACCTGGGAGGCCACGCCGCGCTCCATCCACGACGGCGTGGCGGCCGCCATCATGAACAGCGACTGCCTGGTGTTCGACACCTCCATCGCACATCTGTTCGCGGACAATGGCAACCTGGGGATCAACGTCACCATCTCCATGTGCTGAGGGAGCACACTGAGACGCGTGCAGGACCGGTTCTGGAGGTGTCGGGTTCACCTTCGGTCTCGTTCTGTGGTGTTGGTGGTACCGCCGGCTGAGCAGCTGGAGCCGTTTGTGAGGAAAAAACTGAACATTTAGAGACGTTTTAAACGCTGAGAGAAAACTTCTCAAATGACTCGACAGCAGCGACAGACGGCGCCGCCCCGATGAGTTACGGGTCGTCCTTCTGTCCCTCGATTGGACGCTGGAGGACAAGTGGAAGAAATGTCCACTAGCGACGAGCATCAGGCTTCTGTCGGTCTCGAGTCGATGGATCGAGCGACCGAGCAGAAACGAACAGATTCTTCACACGAGCCTCCGTCGGACTCAACATGTTCACAATATTCTGTTCTGGTGCTTCAGTGTCTCAGGGTCGAGTCCACAGCGCTCACCAGCAGAGTCCAACACACCGCGACTGTTCAGGTTTTAATGAGCTGCACGAGCAAAGTCCCGCCCACTTAGTTACTGTTGCTAGGACGGACAAGCTTGAAGATAAGACGCACTGAGACGCGATGGACGGACACGTTCACGTCCGTCTGACCTTTTCCAAATGTTGCCACCGTTACTATGGTAACAAAGAGGAAACGTTACGCTAACGTGAGCTAACCGCTGTACGTTAGCTAGCCAGTTAGGTAGCGTTTTGCTAACATCAGCTAACCTAAGAAGATCGTGGCGTAAATACAACATGACTTTACGATGTTATCTTTGAACCGACGTCTGTGTCTTTGGGGACGGTGCTGAGGTCTCGCACAGTCTGATCCACTTGTGACAGAGAATATTAAATATAAAGTTTATCAGCTGAAATGACGTCACCGCACTGACAAAGTCAACTTCACTAGGATTTTAATAATTATAGATTATTAAAGCTGCTTCTTCTTCTGCAAAACACAAAAACGGTTTTCAAGTCGGACAACAAATCACTGATGCACAACACATCTGCGATCAGTCGGGCTCTAAGATAAACACAGTGAAGTAACAAACAGTCGTACAGTAGACGGGTCGACGCACATGCAGATTATTAGTAATCCAGGACCTCTTCGACCAAAGCGAACCAGGTGCTGGTTTCAAAGTGACTCGTGAACCTTTTTAAGAACCAGTTTGCTTTTCCACATCATGAGAGCCACCGTAGAGTCGCACCATTCAGTCACTGTGTGATTTAAATTCAGCAGCGCTGCTCAGAACAACTGTGGCGGACGACATCGAGTCTTTACGAGTGTTTCACGCCTGCGTTGGCGTCCAAACATGACCGGTCCTCGGACCTCTGGTTGCTTCAGTTAATGGAAAAAAAGTTTTGTTTACTCTCTCGTGGATAAAACAGCGGTCATAAGTGGTTTAAGTGGTGCTTAGTCATGATAACCTCGGCCCACTCCACCGAAGTGTTGGTTCCAGAACTGGTTCCAGAGAAGGCACCGGCTCTGAACCAGCACCTGAGCCGCCTCGGTAGAAAAGAGTTAAAGGAGCTGATACATTTACAGTAAACATAAAAACACTGATGTACAAAGTTCAGAGTAACCAGAGATGAAATGTAACTAACTACCATTTACTCAAGTACTGTACTTCAGTGCAGTTTGAGGTTCTAGTATTTCTATTTTCTGCTACTTTTTACTTCCACTCAGCTAAAATACTGCATTTTAAAATCTATTTAATTTATCGGCAGTCGGACACAAAAAACACAGATCTTGATAATTCTGAATATCGGCCGCAATAATCTGTCTACTCCTGGTAAAGAGTTTAATTTCACTCTGTAAAATGTGTCTGTTCTGTAAACGGGTTTGGATCATGATGTTGTTGTTTGTGTTGTTTTGACTTTTGTCCAATTATCATTCAAAGACTTTTTAATCTCTCAATCTCAGAAGTCTTCGTTGGGCTCAAAGTGTCCATGAAAGCTGCAGTTGTTTCTGTTATTCTTCATTAAATCGTCATATTTTCCACCAGTAGTTGAATCAAACCTTCAGGATCGGAAACGTTCCGACCCGTCAGCCAGATGTTTCTACAGAACCACTCAGTGACGTCTGAGATACAAACCAAGCTGTGATCCTCCGCAGGACTCGACTCTGCTGCTTTCAGAGGCTGCTGGCAGTTTGAGTGAAGCAGAATAATGTGAACTCTTCAGCGACTGAGCTTCAGCGAACAGCACTGGGGCTGAGTGGAGGGGTGCTGGTTCAAATCCCTGCAGCAGCGTAAGACTGACGGCATCCGGCCGTGTTGTGACCGCACTCCTCCCTGTCGGCTCGTCTCTCACGTTTCGGAAGTCGGTGTCCGACCTCTGTGGGAACCGGCTGAGCGGTGAAATCCAGTTAATCCTCAGACCTTCTTTAATCTCAGATAAAAGCAGTGAAATGGAGGAATAATCCTCCGTCCCTCTTCCTGCAGTCTGTCTCGCCGCCAGCGCCTTAACTTTTCTACCGCAAACCTCCTCCTCTTCCTGTCGGAGCTCTTTCTGAGGGAGTCGTGGTGCTGATGAGCTTCAGCCGACATCAACCTGTGTTCAGGTCCGTTCACTGAAGACCTGCCCAGGGAAACACAACCGAGACTGTTGATCAGAACTGATGAAAGAAATCTGTATTTTAAAAAGAGCTGTTGGCTGGTTTAAAGCCACAGTGACGCGATGGACCGATATTATAATTATTAAAAGCTGATGTGGCATTGTGGGTAAAATGAAAAAGATTTTCCAACTTTCCTCGTCTTTAAACCTTCGTAGCATCTGACCAGGAAGAAACTTCGCCGGATACCTCGACCACAGACTCGTCTGTACTGAACCGTAAACCCTCAGACCTCAGCGGCGTTTCCTCTGTGTTTACGTAGCGAGAATAAAAAAACTCCCTGACGGCGCCTCGACGTCTGAATTCAATAACGCTGATTTAAAAAAGTCAAAAGCCAACGTTAACTGCCAAATCAATCATTTCCTTCTCGTGTACAGGTTGTTTGGTGTCAATCTGTCATCTGCTGCTTATTAGCTAACTAGCTAATTAATTAACATCTTGCTTGATTACTAGATAACTAATTAACACCTTCTCAGATAGTGTTTTCTAACTATATAACATGTTAGCAGACATTAGCTTACTAGGTAACGTTTGTTAGCTGATTAACATCTTTACATTCGGCTGCTCGTTAACTTTTTTTCTAGCTGGCTAATAAACATCTTCACGTGACAAACATCAAACATGATCACTTAGTGTCTTTATTCATATTTTTGACTGTGGGTTAATACTGATGTTATAAACTGTTAGTGACCGTTGAGTCAGAACTGTTTGACGCATCAGAAACCTTCATGGCGCATGAATTACATCATCATCAGGCTGTTTTCAGTAGTCGTCTCTGTTATTTCAGCGCTCGGTAACGAACGCAGAGGGAACGCTGCTCTCTGATAATCACTTCCACTTTAAAACCCGCTGACTTTCTATGAAATGTTTGAAAATATTGTAAATGAAGTTATAATTACAATATATTTTCTAAAAACAAAAGACTGCTGCATTTATTCCTCGTGCTCAGTTCGACGTGTTTGTGTTTCGGCTGTAGATTCAGGAAGTCGTTTTCTAAACTGTTTGAGACGTTTGTTGTTCTGACGCTCGGCTGTCGCACCTCAACATCTGCACTCATACAGCTGCTTTTATTTTACTCACAGAGCGGTGAGGTAGACGTTCTTTGATCAAAAAACCCAGAAGCCTGTGGACAAAAGCCGACGTCAACTACGACTCCCAGGATGCATTTCAGCACCAAACATCCAGTCGCAGAGCTTCAGGTTCTGTTAAATGTGCCGCAGACGGTAACCTGAAGCTAAAAATCACACTTTGTAGAAACCACATTAAATATTCAACAGTTTGGATCCTTTTGGGATTAATTAAGTAACGACTATCTCCATAGCAACAGCAGCTGAGGCTCATGGGTATTGCATTTAAAGATGTCCACCAGATCATCAGCTCTCGTGGCAGCAGGACAATAAATCCACTGAAACTTAATAAAGTAAAAGAGCGACCCGGTGTCGTCTGACTGTGACATGAGGACGTTGTTCTGATTGGACCTTTCTTTGTTCTGTTCTGCTCACTTCTGCCATGTTTCTATAATAAATGGGTGCAGTTTGATTCTGTGTGATTCTGATCTTTACATCTTCACGTCACACGACATGTCCTGACGTCAGACGTGATGTTTCAGGACGATCGGTGACGTCAGTGTTCGGTCTGAAGTGTGAAACGTTTGTCTCCCTCTAGTGGCCGCTGGGGCAGGGTGTCTCCACAGCTTAGCTTAGCTTAGCATGAGTAGAAACAGGGAAACAGCCCAGATCTGTCAAAGGTCACAAACATCAGCGAGCTTACAGGCGTATTTCCAGTCTGCATGCTGAGCAAACTTCCCGCTGCCAGTAGCACAAGTGTACTTACGAAAATGTTAAACTATTCCTTTAAGTTTGCAGCCAGATTGTTTAAATGTTTGTTTTATTTGTCCACATGAAAACACTGAGACATGTTTTAGCTGCTTTATTATAAATCATGAATCCTTCACATCACACACTGATTTTAATTTCTGTAGGTGTGATTATCATCTGACTGACTGAAGTGTGATCGATCACAGAAAATCATGAGCTTTGCATGAATATTTAGTCACGCTGGCAACACGGATCTACAGATGGTGACGTTTAATGTGACTTCAGTATCTCAGCAGCTTTGGTTTATGAACAAGACTCAGCTGAACTTTAACGGTAGCGTGACTGTAGAATTATAATCTTGTTGTAAAATGTACATGAAGTGTAAATCTTGACACGTTTTGAAATATCTCACATGATTCATTTTTTTTTACACCATTTGGGGGAAAAACTGGAACCAACAGCTGCATCAGGAGAAACAACAACATACTGTATAAATTCAGAGTCCTTTTCTAGATTATTCCATAAAACCATGTTAGTTTATAGAAAATAAAAACACTGTTAGGCCTCATGTGAAGACGTTTTCTTCTGTTTTATTACAAAACTCATTCAAACATTTAACGTTTCGGGACTGAAGGATGGAAACAGGAGACATTTCACTACGGCAGCCGTTCAACACCGAGGAGGAGAGAAGAAGTCCAGAAACATTTTACACAGAACATAAATCAACAGATGGAACAGAACCAGCACCGAGAACTGGATCCTTTAACTCAGAGCTGTTTGTGTAATGAACACTGCAGCCACTAGAGGGAGCAAACAAGACTTCAGACGTAAACATGTAAACATGATGATTCTCATTCACATGTTTTTACAGGAGGTCTCAGTGTTTACGAGGACGCTCTCTGTCTCTGTCCGTCTCTCTTCTTCTCTCACCATCTCTGTCTCTGTCCGTCTCTCTTCTTCTATCGTCTCTATCTGCGTCTCTTCTTCTATCATTATCTCTGTCCGTCTCTCTTCTTCTGTCTCCGTCCCGATCAAACTCTCTTCTTCTATCATTTTCTCTGTCTGTCTCTCTCCTCCAGTCACCGTCTGTCTCCCTGTCCGTGTCTCTTCTTCTATCATCTCTTTCCGTCTCTCTTCTTCTGTCAAACTCTCCGTCTGTCTCTCTCCTCCTGTCGCCCTCCCTCTCACGATTCCTCCTCCTGTCTTCCTCTCTCTCCCTGTCTGTCTCCCCCCTCCTCCTCTCGTCCTCCCCTCGGAGTCTCTCGTTGTCCCTCGCTCTCTGTCCGTTCTGCTGTCCTCCCGGTGGCGCCGCCCTCTGGTTGTACTTGTCGTAGGCGGCGTCCTCCTTCTCCTCCTTGACTCTGAAGGCAGGAGGAGGAGGACGAGGAGGTGAGGAAGAGGAAGAGGAGGAGTGCAGCGCCCGGCTCCCTCTCTCCTTCTCTTTCTCCTTCTCGGCCTTCTTCTTCTCCTTCTTCTCTTTCTTCTTTTTCTTCTTCTCTTTCTTGTCTGAGGCAGAAAGAAGCGAGAGGAGAAATGAAAACAGACGTGAACAAAGACAAAGTTCATTAACTTCAACTTGTTTCTTATTTTATGACATCTTCAGCGTCAGGGCGTCTGTAGTTACTGCTCTCTGCCTGTAGAGGGCAGAAGAAGGTGAGCTCACCTTTTTTGGGCTTCTTCACGGGGATGGCGTACTGCTCGTCTTCCTCCGAGGACGAGGACGAGGGCTGCTGGGTTTTGGGAGCGCAGCCTTCCTCCCTCAGGTGTTTGGTCACGTCGTCCATGTCCTCGTGGTCTTTGGGAGGACGGTAGTCTTTAACGTGATCCACGCGAATCGTCCGACCTTTTATCTGACAGCAAACACAACACGGACTCAACAACAGCAGACGGGCTGGACCTCTTTAACCTCCTGCAGGTTGATGATCAGACTTCATTATCTCTGATGATTTAATGGGACACTTATTGACACTTCTTTGCTTTTTAAAGAGTTTGATGTTCAGATTAATGTCACCAGCAGCTGCTTAGCACAGCATAAAGATGGAAAACAGAGGAAACAGCTAATGAAAAGACAGGAGAGACACAGTAACAGCTCCATTATGTAGTTTTTGTGTTAATCGAGACGCAGCGTTCGTCACCTTGATGCCGTTGAAGTTGTCCACAGCCAGGATGGTGCTCCTCTGGTCTTCGTAGCAGATGAAGCAGAAGCCTTTGGACTTCCCCGTCTTCTTGTCTCGCACCAGGTTGATGTTGACGACCTCTCCATACCTGACGGGAGTTACAGAGAGAAAGGAGAGTGAATTCTCGTGGCTGTTTTGCTGAGGCAGCAACATCACAGCTGTGTGTAAGTTGACTTGATTTCGGTCGGGCTGCAGGAAACGTACTGAGAGAAGACGCAGATGATGTCACCTTCAGTCAGCTCGAAAGGAAATCCTCCTGCAGGGAGCAAAACAGCTGATCAGGCAGAAGCACAACACAGCTCATTCTCTATATAACCCGCTCTGTCTTCTTATAATAATAATAATAAAGAAACATATTATAATCTAGTGGATGCTCGTGTCTTCATCTGATGTTTCCAGCAAAATATTTTTCTTTCTCAAATTTCTGAAGGTAGAAGTTTCCAATTATAATTATAAAGCTTTCACAGCGTGTTAAAGCTTTGACTAAACATAACTGAGTAAAGATCTGAGAGCCGGAGCTGAGGACGAGCCCACACGCTGCATTATCTCATAATCTTACCGACGAATATCCAGGCGCTGTCTTTGTACTCAGAGTGCCAGGACACAGTCTCTTTCACCCCGAGGTCGGCCTCGCGTTCATTCAGTTCATTGATCAGCTTAACCTTCGTTAGTGGACTGAAAACAGAGAAAAGGTTTAACCTGTAGATATGATTAAACACGTTTATCAGCTGTTCCTCAGCACCAGGCACAATATGGAAGTTAGTATTTAGCACCTGAACGCACCATTAGTTCCTATTATTGTGAGGTGTTTGTTTTTATGTGGTGTGTGTGAGGTCAATGTGTTTACTATTAGTCCTTAAATCACACACATTACAAGCTATAGGGAGCTTCTAACTATTCTCTGTGTAGAGAAACGTTCACGCCAGACTCCATTCAAATTACAGCCAATTTTATGTTTTCCATTTAATTAGAATTATATATTTGTGACAGAGGTTTTGAATACATTTCGTGCAAGCTTGAGATCCTCTCTTGAACTCACCAATGATCTTCAACAATTAAAAGAAAAACAACCTTCCTTCACTAACACTGACCACAAAAGACACTGAAGAACTTTGATTTCATTGAAATACGAACTGCTGGTTTGGGCCGAATCAACAAACCGCTTCTATTTGCTCATTAAAACGTTAAATGTTGTTTGATGAAGAACGTTTACCGGCCGATTATAAAGGAATCGTTAAATTACGAGATTTTTCAACGGGGTTCGGGACAAACTTGAATGTATGAAGCGAGGTGGCTAAGTTTAGTTAACAGCGATGTTAGCTAGCTGTTAGCAGTGGCTAGCAAGTTAGCGTAAATCTGAAGATAGGAGCCACGACTGTGTGAATTAAGGCCGAACAGTGGATAGAAACACAAATAGTTGTTTAAATGAGAACATGTTTACTTACTTCATGTTGATTCACATGAAACAGAAGCGATGCTGCGGTGGAAGAAGTCTACCTTCCTGACATGAGCCACTTCCGGATGAATTCCCACCTCTGCTACCGCCTCCTGGTTGGATGACTTCACTACAAGCTCCGTTTATGGGACTAAATAACTAAACCATTATTTTTTTAATCGATATATAATAAATATATATACTATCGGCAGACCAAAATACTTTTTTGAGGATGTTTCTAGTTAAAAAAAATTGTTATTTGACGTATTTCTGTAAAACGTGTCGCTGTCCCGCCCGAACAGCAGGCGGCGCTGTGAAGGCGCCGCGTCCTGCTGCTGACCCGGTGTGTAAACAGCAGAGTCAGTCAGTCAGTTGAGAAACAGATGAAAACATTCATGAAAATTGTTTTTAACGGAGCTTTTAATGCTTCACTGAACAGTTTTATCTTTGGAAATGGGTCAGAGACGAACACTTCATCACGGACTGCTCTCATGTCAACCAGTAGGAGTCTGAGTTTGCTGCGATAGATACATTTAGCGCCGGTTAGTCGGGTCAACGTTAGCAAAACTGCTCTCAGTAACAAATAGTTAAAGCAATCTATTATTTTCCCTGCTGAAGTTACTCCTGGTCCACCACAACACTACTGCGGGTAAGTAACCAAAGCAGTAACTGAACTGAACGTTACTCATGAGGAGGGTTAATGGCTATTTTTCGCATGCTCATAGTCGTAAGAGGAACTCGCTTACAGATTCAACCAATTTAACTTGCTTTTACCGTTAATACGTCAAATGTGCACATTTAAAACTGTTTCAAGACTTTCCCTGACTTGTCTGGAAGTTGTGACAAATTCGGCATTAGATAAATCAGACTTTAGTGAACTTAACTTGTTTCAGTTGAATGTGAGGAGAGGTTCACGTTGTACCCGCTGTCTTCATCTCCGGTGGAACATGTCAGTATAACTTGAGTGTGAATAATCTACAAACTGTGTAACAGGTTGACTAAACGGTTTATGTGAAGTTTACCTGTGTGACATGAGAGTTTCTAAAAGGTAATCATTACATCAGGGAGTTTTCCTTACATACACGGGCACCTTAAAATGGTAGAATATTAAGTGGAGTTTGGTGGGAGCTCTTCCTCAGACATGATGAACAGAGCATGTCGGTGTTTCTGACTAGTTTGAGCTGCCTAACAGAGGCAAATCATCCAAAGTGAAGCTGTGTGTCAGAGACATGTCAAATAATTAAAAAATAATCATATTTTATGGAATTAACAGGAACTGGAGCGACTCTATGTGATACATCCTGCAGGGGGCGCTACTGTGTTACAGTTACTTGATAGTTTTCTGGGGCCAAAACTCTTAAATTATCATTTTGATAATTTTGATTTGTAGTTAATTGATTTCTTTCTCTGTCTGTCTCAGCAGGATGATCTCTCAGGTCTTCATCTTGTCCTCAAAGGGCGACCACCTCATCTATAAAGACTGTATCCTCACCGTCTTCTGCTGCTGTTTCTATTCACGTTCTTATTTTATAAACTTTCAGTTGTTATTACAGTTATTTTTTTGACAGGCTGAATGTGAACTTAAAACTATGTTTAAATCTCTGTGAAGATAATGTTTGTTTCTGCAGCTGTGATAACAAAAGACCAGACACGCTGTGTAAAAGTATCCTGTGCTCAGATGTTTTTTCTTTGTGTAAAGAGCGACACACACGAATCAGTGAGGAAGCTTCGTGTGTTACTTTCTGTTTGTTTGGTTCTTAACTTCACCATCAGACCGTGGAGAAGCTGGAAGTGACGTCATCAACATTTTCTACGAGAAGGTCACAGCGCTGACAGGAGACCAGCCTCCGGTCGTCATGGTAACACCATGCGTGTTGTGTGTGTGTCTTGAACCTTCACCAACATGCTAGGATCAAGTGTTAATGTCTACAGACTGAGAGACAAACCGTCCACACAGACCTGAAGTCTGAGCGTTAATAACAGCAGGATGATAAAAACACTATTGGTTTATTCTTTTAATCGTGGACCTTGAACGCATCACCAATCCAGTGTTGTTGTTGTTGTTGTTTTTCCTGCAGAGTCACAAAGATCTTCACTTCGTCCACGTCAGGCAGGGAGGACTGTACTGGGTCGCCACGACTACAGCAGCTGACTCCTCCCCCTTCACCATCATCGAGTTCCTCAACAGGTGTGTTTTATTTTTTATCTGTCTTTAATAACAGTTTCCACCATATTTACCACTGGACTTACTGGAAGCTGTAATAAAGAGACAACACAACGTTGAAAATAAAGTTTGTTGTTGATCTTTTTATTTTCACATCCACTGGTTATTTAAAGACGTAATACAAATAATGAGGTTTTGGAATTAGAAATATAACAAAAGGATTTTTGATAAGTTGATAAGAATTCAAAAGGATTTAGATTGAACACATTGATCTGATGATCTGTTTTCATCTGCCTGCAGGGCAACAACGAGGAAGTACCAGCTCAAATGTTGGTTAACAGATGTCTCTGTCCGTCCGTCCGTCTGTCTGTGTCTCTCTCAGGTTAACAGCTCTGGTTAAAGATTACTGTGGCAGTCTGTCAGAGAAGTCGGTGCAGATGAACTTTGCCCTCATCTATGAGCTGCTGGATGAGATCGTGGTGAGTCTTCTTTCCTCAGGAGCTCCTCCTAGCAGGCAAGACTGAGGGCACAAACATGGTCCATGCAGGACGCTTCAAGCTAAACAAGATTTCACACGTGGTCAGGAGTTCCTCCTAAGATTCGTATCGCAACGCAAGCGCGAGCTGCAACGCAAGTGAGGTCATAAAATGACCAGTCTGAGCTGCAACACTCAGTCTGCAGCTCTCGCTTGCGTTGCGATACGAATCTTCATTTTATGACCAGTCTGACGAAGCTCTGGCAGAACGTGTCCATCGGCATCAACAAAGACTATTTATGACACTTTGTCACCGTTTGACAAAACATTCGTCTATAGACACAATGTTTGTTTACTGCAGTAGTCATGGCAACACTCAGATGAGCTCCATAGAACCAGTCACAATATTTACAATAACCGCTGGGTAGAAAGAGTCCTGTGTCACCGAGCTCACATGTTGTTGTTCTGTCTGTCTGACCGTCTGTCTGACTGCCTGTCTGACTGCCTGTCTGACTGCCTGTCTGTCTGTCAGGACTATGGTTACATCCAGACGACGTCCTCTGACGTCCTGAAGAACTTCATCCAGACTGAAGCCGTCTCCTCTCGACCGTTCAGCCTGTTCGACCTCAGTAACGTCGGCCTGGTTCGTTCACACCCCTCAGTGCTTCACACTGGACCTTTAAACTTGCAAGATGAGATTGGTTCGAATGTATTTTATTTAAATCCACATTTGTTGTTGTTGTTGTTGTTGTGGTTCTGCAGTTCGGAGCGGAGACACAACAGAGTAAAGTTGCTCCGAGTTCTGCGGCCACCAGACCGATTCAGTCCAGCAGAGAGGTGAATATCTGGGACTTTGACCTGTGGATCATGTCTCGTAGAAGGAGCATTGAGGCCGTGAAATTTTACATTCAAGTTTGTTTTTAGTCAGCAGCTTCTCAAAATTCTTTATTTCGGACATCAGAGTCGACATTTGTCTAATAAACTAATAAATAAGAGCAAACAGGATCCTGATGAACTTCATGATTTTGTCAGGATTTCTCAGAGACGTTCACTCAAGAATTATAAACAGTTTGAGTTGTTTTTTACTGGACGGGGTGTGTCGAAAATAACTGACATGTTCCAGTAAATAGTCTGATCCCAGTTCCACGATAGACTTCCTGAAAAAAACTGAACCGTTTCCATATGTGTGTGTGTGTATGTGTGTGTGTGTGTGTGTGTGTGTGTGTGTTTTTCCAGGGAGGGAAGAGCGAGATATTTGTGGACGTGATCGAGAGGATGTCGGTCGTCATCGGCTCCAACGTGAGTGGCGTCAGCAGCAGACTGTCTGAAATGTGTCTTTTATGATGTCAAAGTCAAGTTTCGGTTCCAGACTCTGATTTGTGCTGCAGGGAGTTCTGATGAAGGCCGACGTGGAGGGAGAGATCAGAGTCAAGTGCTACATGCCGAGCTGCTCAGGTGAGTCTGAAGAGAAAAGAGGTCACAGCTGCAGGAGCCTCCCCTCAGTTAAATGTCAACAGGACAGGTTGTGTGTTGGTTTTCCTCCTGACATTTATTTAGTTGTCATGTAGCCAAACTGACTGAAACAACACAAGTGTAGACAGATGTGAACCCAGAGAACAGACTGCTGGTGTGAGCAGAAACAATGAGACACTGAAGCATTCACTGTCCGCCATTTTATAAATGTCCGTCTGAGTGTGAACTTCATGTGATGTGAGTGTTAAAGTCTTCACTCACAGTCCGTCCTTCTTCAACAGAAATGAGAATCGGTCTGAATGAAGAATTCAGCATCGGCAAGTCACAGCTGAGAGGTAACACACACACACACATACACGCACACGCACACACACACACACACACACACACACACACACACACACACACAACTTTTAGGCCACAGTCAAGTGAAAAACTTTTTATTCTGTGATTATGAAAATGTCTAAAACAGGTGGATGGAAACACACAAACTGTTTTTATCTTTATTACATGAAGCTTTATTAAAACTCGTGGTCTTCATTTCCTCCAATATTAAATTTCCACCCATTATTTTTCATGGGAACAATCAATTCAGTGAGAAACAGCTGCTCTCACAGAAAAATGTGTCTTCATGTGGAAACATGAGACTGACACTGATCCAAACTTCATCTTCTGCTGTAAATAAAACCAACAAACCTCTTTACTGAGGAGATTTGAGGCAGACTTTTGATGTTTTTGTTTGTTTGGATCGGACAGATCTGCTGTTGGATTGTTTTAATATGTACAATTATTTTATTGTTTTGGTCAAATCTGTTGATGTCGTTTGATTTGCGGAGGATGTCATGGACGCTCGTGGTGGCCAGAGGGGGCAGGACCAGCAACCTCTTGAACATGGATTGCCTTATTTGAATAATTTAGTAGAACTACTTCAAACATGTTCGAAAGGAAAAACAACAACTTCAATTCAGGCTGAGTTTAAGAATCGTATCACTCTTCTCTGAGTGTTCTGACCCGTGCTGTGTTTGGTCTTCAGGTTACGGGGCTGCCGTTCGTGTCGACGAGTGCAGCTTCCACCAGGCGGTCCGACTGGACGAGTTCGACAGCCACCGGATCCTCCGACTGTGTCCCAGCCAGGGAGAGGTGATCCGTCCACTCGCTCTGTCACTCTGTCGTTGGCTTTATGTTCATTGGTTTGGACCGCTGTGTTTAAGTAGATACTTTATCTAGACGTGGACATAAAATGTTGTAATGTTCAGCAACAAACTGGAGGAGCAGCAGCGTGTGGTGCAGCCGGTACTCTGAGGACTCTGTGCCCCGGTTTTCACCTGTCAGGCTGCGTACAGTCTGCTCGACCTCGTTTGTAGACATTTTTGGAAACTTATACAAGCTGAGAAGATCTGCGAGGTTGAAGAAGTGCTTCAAGAAAAACATTTACTTGTTAAATGCAGTTGAAAAGATGAGGCTGTAGAAAAAAGGTGGGTTTTGTAAACAATCGAAAGTTCTTAAAAAGATTGTTGTTAATGATCATAAAGTCCATTCAACGCTCCTCTTGAACAAAACCTGACCGCTGAAACCTTCATGAAGGAGGGTTTTTATTGCAGGACTGTTGTATTATCTTTAGATTATTGTACTTAATAAACTGAAGTGACCCTGAGGGAATAATAACAGTCACAAATCCTACAAAACAAACTGTTTCAGGCCGGCTGCAGGAACACAAAGTATCTGGTTTTATGAGCTGTTTACTGTTAAACGTCTCACTTAAGCCTCTTCCACAGATTCCTGCCTCAAAGGAGCAAAACACACAAGATTTAAATGTTTCAGCTCATTAATTACAAATCACTTCGCAAATAAACACAATCCCATCCGGTTTACGCTGATTACCTTCCTTCTCGTTGGTCATTTGTTTTGATTTATTGTGTGAAAATGGGCTCAAACTGACTGAAAACTCTGAAGCTTCTTGTTGTACGAGTCTGAGGACTTTTCTCCGTCTGCTCACAGATCAGTCGTTCTCTCTCCTCTTCTTCCTCGTCTTCATCTCTTCTTCTTCTTCTGTTGCAGCAAACAGTGATGCAGTACCAGCTGAGTGACAATCTGCCTTCAGCTCCTCCTTTCCGTCTCTTCCCAACCATCGAGAGAGACACCGGGGGAAGGTGAGAGTCCCACAGAGTCCAGTCCACCACGGCTAACAGAGCTGAGGAGGACAGCTAAGCGGTTAATCTAGTGATCTGCTGTCCCTCATGTTTTTAAAACTACCTTTGAATTCTTGACATATCCTACAAATTTCACCTCTCACTTCAGTAAACGATCTGAGTTTTGTCTGTGAGTCTCGACAGTCTGATCGAGGCTCAGAGACACAAACGTTGCCGTAAAACAAAGTCAGAAATGTGAAAAACAAACTTTCAGCCTGTGTTTCCTCCGCAGGCTGCTGATGTACCTGAAGCTTCGCTGTGATCTGCCACCGAAGAGGTCAGTTTTTATTTCATCCTGCTGAATCAAACATCTCAGCGAGCTCTCGGAGCCGAACTTCAGCTGTAACTATCAAACTGTAAATGTTTGATGAAGAAAGGTTTTAGGATCAGACGGTGCAGCGGGTTTGTTCTAACGATCGGGTCACAGAGTTCTGTTGGAAGGTTTGTGTCATTGAATCAGAACATTTCAGCAGTGATGTTGAGTCGATGGGTCACATGACCTGGAGGCTGTCGAGAAGAAAATGCAGATTTTTCATTAAAAAATATTAATAACAAACAGATGAAACCTCCCAGTGAGCACTTACTGACACAATGTTAATGAACACATGGAGGATTAGTGGATGACAGTGATGATGATGATGATGATGATGATGATGTCACTGTTTTGTTATCGCAGCGCTGCCATCAACGTCTGTGCCACCATCCCTGTTCCTAAAGGCTCCGTGAGGTGAGACGCTCTCATTCAAATTAAAACCGAGTGTGTTTATGAAAATGTCGATATGTAAAAACGTTCCAGCTGACGACGGCTCGACCTCAGAGTCTGTTCAGGTTTCATTTGATTACGACTCTCGTGTTGTTGTTTCTGTGAGTCGACGTGAAGAAGAGAGTCGACTTCCTCGTCTGTGTGAGGGAATCAAAAGTTAAAAACCGTCTCTGGCTCGCTCGCTTTTTTGAAAAGGAAACAACATTAACAAAGTCGGCAGCTCACAGAGGAGCAGAAGGAAACTCTCCTCATTTGTTATTTAAAGTTATGGAAATGTGAGTCGGTGACGGGTGCAGGCTCCAGCTGCTGCAGCAGCAGTTTTACACCAGTTAGAGATGGAAGTTAATTTAGACGTCGACGGCTAAATTTAAAAACCATCTGTTTCTCTCTGGTTTAACCCTGTTTTGGTTTTCCTCAGCTGAAAGCAGCTCGTCTGGAAACACAGTGTAAAATCTTAATGTATGATGTGAGCTGCTCAGTGAGGCTGTTAAAGGGTCAGTTCATCTAAAAATCAAGAATCTAGCGCTGTTTATCCTGCAGATAGTTCTGGTGTGATGCTGAGTTTTGGAGGTATCGGTCTGCCTTCTCTATCACGCTCGGCTTGCGCCACCTTGTTCTACTTCTACTTCTTTGGTGATGACACCTGTTGGAAAGTGTAACACGTGATCAAGAGATCTCATGAATCCATCTTCTCAGGCTTCGAGCTATGTTCTTGTGGCTGAACCACGGCGTTTGAACCAATCAGTATCCTCTGACACTGGACGTGGTTCAGGTGTGACGACCAGCGAGAGAAGCGACAGTGGCGGCTCCTCCAGATGTTAGCGTAGCTGCTGTAACATCAGACCAGGAAGAGCAAAGAACGACACTGAAGGCTTTTCTTGATGGAAACATGTTGTGCTCTCGGTTTGATTGCTGTCGATCTGATCGGTCTGAAGTCAGCCCATGACAGACGGTGATAGACAGATGGTTCATCCAATCACCTGCCAAGTATTTCTTGAAAGTGTCTGCCTTTTCTCCAAACTGTTTCCAAGGACGACTTCCCAGATGGTTCTTGGTAACAAACCATCTGGTCGTCAGGTTACCTGCGTTTCATCGTACCGACTTCATTCACATGAATTAAACTCCATCTGAATTCGCACACAGCTGCTGCAGCAGACTGTAACAACGCGTTTAAAACTGTGATCACGTGAATGCAGCGTCCGATCCCAAATAATAACCACACAATTGTGGAGCAGTGTTGTGGAAAATGACAGAGTTACATCATCTGAAAGCCGTCAGCAGGATTATCTATCAAATCAGCAGTGAAAGCCGTTCTGCCTCACTGCTCCATCACCTGCAGCACCTCCATCACCTGCAGCACCTCCTGAACCTGTAGCACCTCCATCACCTGCAGCACCTCCTGAACCTGCAGCACCTCCTGAACCTGTAGCACCTCCATCACCTGTAGCACCTCCTGAACCTGCAGCACCTCCTGAACCTGCAGCACCTCCATCACCTGCAGCACCTCCTGAACCTGTAGCACCTCCATCACCTGCAGCACCTCCTGAACCTGCAGCACCTCCTGAACCTGCAGCACCTCCTGAACCTGTAGCACCTCCATCACCTGTAGCACCTCCTGAACCTGCAGCACCTCCTGAACCTGCAGCACCTCCATCACCTGCAGCACCTCCTGAACCTGCTGACCTCAGGTTCATCTGTAGTGTTTTAACTCTGCTGATCAACATGAAGTTTATTGTTTCGCTGTAGTGTTGTTTTGTTGTCGTGTTGTTGTGTTGTCGTGTGTCGTGTGCAGACGTGTTCATGAAACTGTTCTGGGTTCAGTTTGTCGCAGGAGCTCAGCAGTCCGGATCAGAGCGCCGAGCTGAAGCTGCAGAGCCGAGCCGTCCACTGGATGATCCCTCGCTTCCCCGGAGGAACACAACTGTCTGCTCTGTTCAAGGTGAACACACACACACACACACACACACACACACACACACACACACACTGAGACAAGTAGTGCATTTCTAGCCAGATGCTAGCAGTGTCAGTCAGGGATTAAAATAAATTAACTGCCAACTATTTTGATTATCAATTAATCATCTGAGGAACAAAAGTCTAAACTCTCTGCTGTCGGCTTGTTAAATGTGAATATTTTCAGTTTCTTCTCTCTCTGACAGTGAACTGAGGATCTTTGAGTTGTAGACGAAACAAGACGTTTGAGGACGAAACACTGATCGAGTGATTCAGAAATTAATCAACAGATTAATCGACAATGAAAATTCTCATAGTTGCAGTTTCAGTTGTCTGATATGTTTCGACAGATATTGAATGAACTGTAATAACTCGACAGTTTAATGTGTCCAGTTCATCAGTTTATGACCGAATATCTGCAGAACTGATGACATTCACATCAGCATTAGCTGTACTTTGTGTTGTATTAGCACGTTTTAGCGTGCTAACATGCTACACTAAGATGGTGAACATTGCTCAGCATTCACATGTTAGCATTATGATGTTAGCACTCAGCTCTCAGCGCCGCTGCATCCAAGTACGTCCTCATGAAGCTGCTGCAGGACGACAGACTCCACAACAATGTTTTGTTTGGGTGTTATGTTTATTAAAATATGCTCATATAGTCGATGAACTGATTTGTTGAACAACCTCTCTGATAACCGATGAATTATTTTTCAGTCTTTTGTAAAGCAAAGATGTGAAATATTTGATGGTTTCAGGTTTTAAATGTGAGAATCTGCCACCTGTTCTTGTTTTTCATTACAACTGAACCTTTGAGGTTTGGACAAACAAATCAAATGATAGAAGATTGTTTTCTATTTTCGCTGGTGTTTTAAAGACCGAACATTGATCTCCTGATGGGAAATAAACTGGCAAACTAATTGATAACAAAGTACCAGAATCTATAATTCTTTCGGGGAAATGATTGAGAAATCACAAGACCTGCAGCATAAAATGTTTCCTGTACTTGTGTTCAGCTCATTTCTCCGACCATTAAAGACACCAGATTAAATCTCTGTACAGGAATTGAAAGATGAGTTTGAATACAGATAGAAGAAGGAAACACAGAGTGGTTTTTATTTGAGTTTCAGTTTCACAAGCAGAGCAGAGTAAACTCTCATCATGACGGAGCAGCAGGTTCAGCTGGTTCTGACGGGGCACAAAGTTTCTTTGTAAACAAATAAAATAAAACCTGATCTCTAACGATGATCTCCGCCCTCCTCCTGTTTCCAGCTCGAGGTCCCCGGCCTCAGCTCGGCCTCCATGTTGGAGGTGGGTCCGGTCGGGCTGAGCTTCGAGCTGCCGAAGCTCACCGTCACCGGGCTGCAGATCCGCTTCCTCCGCCTGTCGCCCATCCAGCCCGGCCCGTCGCAGCGCTGGGTCCGATACGTCACCCACTCCGACTCCTACACCATCCGGATTTAACTTCACTCGTCTCTGCTCAGACTGATTGATCCACATCAGGTTCATGATGAAGCAGCATCAATGATTGTTATTGATCCATGCAGGACAAATGAAACAGATCATGTTCTTTCAAAATAAGATGTGCACATGTGGGCAGTTTTAATCTGCAACGTTTTTTTTTTGTTTTTTTTACATATTTATTTCTGTTGTAAAAACTGGACTTGATTTAAATCCAAATAACTTTTAATTTTTAAGTTTTGTCTCTTGTGAAGATTTAACACCGGACAGCTGAAACAGGAACTTCATGTTGGACCAGGAGCCAAAAGAAAACAGCTGTCGTGTCGTGTTGTCAAGTTAAAAGATGGCACTGTACAGACGCCCAGAGAGGCGAGCGGGAAAACAAATTCTAGTGATCCTTTTTTACCTCATTAAACATTTGGCGGGTCAAAGCTCACGGTGGTCCAGTTGTGTCCCGCGGGCCCCACGTTGGACAGCCTCGCGGATCACACTCAGCAGGGTGCGACCGGCGTTCTGCTGCTGTTCAACATTTTCACTTTTATTCAGCTGCGGTGATGAAAACCTCATGTGCAGATCAAAACCCACCTGTGATGATAAGTTGGTCTCTCAACACGTTGACTTCCCGTTTGTGGCTTCCAGCTCATTGGTTCCCACTGAACTCATCAATCTTTAAAAACTCCTCACAAATAAACAGTTTTCAGTCGTTTCGCCAAACAGCTGCTCACTTTCTGTTTTATCTAACGAACAGGAGGAAGTCGAGCGTTTGTTCGGTGCTTTAGTGAGTATTCCTAGCTGTGTGTGTGTGTGTGTGTGTGTGTGTGTGTGTGTGTGTGTGTGTGTGTGTGTGTGTGTGTGTGTGTGTGTGTGTGTGTGTGTGTGTGTGTGTGTGTGTGTGTGTGTGTGTGTGTGTGTGTGTGTGTGTGTGTGTGTCAAGATAAACCACAGAGTGTGTTCATGGTGATGAAGAACAACAGTGAGGCTCAGTGTTGTGTTTTAATAGTTTTTGGACAAATATGGAGCTCTGAGGCGACGAGGAGGAGGAAGACATGAGTTTGAGTCTGAAGACGAGAAAAACTGAAACTATTACCTGAATCTTCTTTTATGAGTCTGATGAATTAAATTAAAACACTTCTCTTTGTATATGTTAGTTGTTGTAGATACAGATTGTTTATCCAGCTCAGCTCAACAACAGTCAGATGTCACACTCGTCTCCTCACGTTCACACCGTCTGTAAATAAACTGGACCTTGTATTGTGTTTGTGTTTCGTCTCAGGATTCAGTTCTGTGTTTTTTAAAAAGCTGAGCTTCAACATTTACTGCCTCGACCTCTGAGCAGCAGCTTCAGCGGAGAAATATCACACATCATCAGCTGAGTCAACAGGAAGCTTCAAAAGCAGAAACTCACTTCATGCATGTGGGAGAGATTCTCATTTCTGTTGATTGACAACAATCATTTGTGTCCAGTGATCCGTTTCACTTCTGTTTTAGGACTTCAGGCTGATAAATCTTGGCTCTTTGTGGTTGATTGTTGGTTTGTGACCTTTCTAAAGCACCTCTGACCTTTTAAAAACTGATAAGGAGTCGTGCACTGTAGTAAAACCTTGTTACCCTCTGATGTGGGAGTGCAGATGATCGTTATCCTGATCGCTGTGAGGAAGCTGATGCAGGTCTGCAGCAGTAACAGGATACAGCCGAGGGAAAATATCCTGGAAATGCATCAAGGGGTTGAACAAACAGTGGATCTGTGAGTGGAGTCGGGTCGGGCCTCTGCTCTCTGTTTAGAAACGCTCAGTCACAATAATTTGAATCCAATTCAGACTCATTTGAATTGTTTGTGGCTCTGAGCTCTGAGCCATCTGCTCCTGCACCAACATCATGTTTCATTTAGAAGGAAAAGCTCAGTGAGCTCCTCAGATCGCTGCTCACTGATCAAACATATCATTTATATGTTTCGTTCTGAAGAAGACAATTCGGCCTCATGATCGACTTTAACTTCTGGTGCTTTGATGTATTCTGATGCCGACACGTCTGAACTTTTACCTCAGTAAAGTTTTGAATGCAGTATTTCTACACTGGTGCAGATATTTTTACTTTTAAAAGTGTAACTGAGTGTTTCAGGAGAAATCTGTAAAGTCTGACACGTTTATGTGTCAGATTGTTTGTGTGAGGGAAGGAAATGAAAAGGTTTAACTTAAAGGTGCAACATGTAGACATTTAGTTGAAAACATAAAAAAAAACAACTAACATTATAAACAGAGTGTGAAGAAATATCAGTTATGACGTTGAGACGTGCTGGTGGTTTAAACAGCAAAACGTCAGGAGCTTCCAGTCAAGACCGCTAGCTGCACGGCTAACTGAGCTAACGACACCTACAGTTAGCAGCAGCCGAGCACGTTATATTAAAGCAGAGCTCGTCGACTTTCAGGGTGTGAAAATTACCGGGATCTTCCGTGTGTCGCCCACAGAGCCGACCGAGCCGACCGAGCCGGTTCTCCAGCTCAGCACCACGCTAACTGGAATAGAGATGAAGTAATGACACATGCTGCTGTCATAGACGTTACACATGTTACTGGACAGCGTGGCTCAAAATCTGACAGCGTAATGACTCATTTCTGGGGGGTTGTGACTCAAATAAATGAATCCACCGTTTTACAGACGACTCTTTCACGTTGGCTTATAGGGAAAATCAATAAAGTGTCAGTTTGTCATCAAACTAATGAAACATCAGACTGTGACGTCATTATAAAGACGACACAGTCGTTAGTGACGTCGTCTCCTGACTGAAACACTGCAGAGCTGCTCCTGTACATCAGCAGCTCACAGAACTGAACCAGAACCAGAACTGCAGTTGTTGATGTGAGCAGATTTATTGTGATACGACCCTTTTCTGAGCCCAGTTGGCTCCATGTTGGTGTTGGTTCTGGTGCTGATGAGACGATGTAGTTCACTGAGCGCTTTAACACAAAACTACATGAGGTTTGACTTTAACACAACAAACTGACAAACATGTGATTGACGACCCAGTTAAGTGAGATTCAAGATGATTTTCTCTCTTCCTTCACTGCCAGACGAAGGTTTTATCAAATAAGGTCCAATGAGGGCTGAAACCAGCTCTCTACTGCTTTTACTGTGAATCTGAGAGGCCGATTCTTACATATCGCACCTTTAAGAGGAGGAGGAGACCAAACCAGAGCAAAAACAGAGTAAACAAATACATAAAAACAGAGTAAATAACCTCAGTTTCTTCCTGCTTTTAATAAAACTGAACTCTCATTATGTTTCCAAGTGAATCTAAAGTGTAAATTAAAGGTTTGAAAGTGTAAACAGACTGTGTGTGTGTGTGTGTGTGTGTGTGTGTGTGGTGATAACACGGCGTGTTGTTGTAACGAAGCATCATCGCGTTGAGTCACTCTCCTTCAACAATGAATCATCTCGTGTCTTTTTAACATTAAATGCTTCTTGTTGTGTTTCTGCGTTGCGCAACGTGATCTGCAGCCGCTGCGCACACACACACACACGCACGGACGCACGCACGCACGCACGCTCACAGAGATCCTGCCTTTGCGGAAGCCGGAGCAGCCGAGGCGGCGCTAAATTAAATTAGCATACTAACTAGTTAGCTGTGCGCCGCTGTGGATGGACGGGTGAGCGCAGCTTCCTGAGGAAACACACGTCTTCTAAAGTCGAGTCTCCGCCGATTCCGGGCTCATTTTGTTGGGATCTTGCTGCCGTCCGCCTGCCGAGGAGATGGGGGACAAGGCGGGCACCAGGTAGGACGGCGAGGCTACACGGGCTAACGGCTAGTTAGCATCCGTTCTCACGCACTTTGCTAACGCTAGCCGAGCCGCTGCTGGCCCGGGCGGGGGAGTTTTTTCTCCGCCCGTGCTGCAGAGATTTACCCGCTTCGTGAGGAAAAAACCCGACACGAAGATGACGGAGCGTCCTCCTGGGTCGAGTTTGAACCTCTGGTCGGATGACCTCGTTCATCGGAGGCGAAGTTAGCACAGCAGGGTGGGGTTAGCTAACCGCGATACGTCTCCAGTGGACAGGACGGTGAACCAGCCTCCGATCAGAAATCTGTCAAATCTAGATGTCTCGCTAATGTGCCTCTCTCATAAACATTGAAACAACAGAGGAATCAGTGAGACCCGCTGTTTAATGCAGTGCACTCGGATTAAATGCAACTGCATTTGTTTAAATATAAAATGAATTTCAGTGCTGAAGGCAGGAATTCCCACGGTGCCTCTCCAGCAAAATACGGCCGTGGTGGGCGGTATCGACCAATGGAAATCCAGAGTAAAATGCAAGAGTTTGTTGAATTAAAGTGCTGCTTGGTGGATGGTATCAATGCCGATTTTGCCGGAAGACTTAAGTAATTCACAAAATATGTGGAGTTGAGTTTTATCTCGCTAAATACACGAGGAACGTTTAAAATTTAAATATTTCCGAATGGAGTCTGGTGCGACCGCGCACACCGAGGGGCTATGTGGGTTAGCCTGCTACCAATCGAGGCTAATTTCGGGTATGTGGGTTCCGCAGGCTTATGCTAATTATCTGTACATGTGTGTGAGTCCTGTGTGTGAGGAGACCTGATGAACCAGGTCAGGTGTGGATGTTCAGGAGATGAAGAGCAGGTGAACAGAGGAGACGCCTGCTGCTCGGATCGTTTCTGACAGATGAAGATGCTGTTTTGACACAGTTGAATATGTGAGATCCAGACATCACTGTCAGCCTCGGGATGCTCCTGTTTGTCTTCACACACCTCATGTTAATCACATCACCGCTGTGTTTCTGTGCTCTCCTTCCTTGTTTTTGTCTTTAATCTTGATCCAGAGTTTCTGCAGATCCTGATCGGTGTCAGCGTCTCTGCCTTCAGACTCCTGAGTTCAAATTAATCTGAGAGAAAAACAAAAACAACCTGTATTTTCTGCTAATCTGCAGCTCGACCAGACCTCGTTTATTCGTCTCTTTTTATGTTTATGGCAGCTGAGAATGTGCTTCTCCAGCGGTGCAGCCCAGTGTTTTGTTCGCTCCTGCACACTGGATTTTAATAAAATGATGACTGTGAGGATAAACTGCTGACTCTCGGCTTTAATCCGAGGCTGTTTACGTGCTGCGTGTTTGTTGCCGAGACAAAGGGCTGGTTATTTTACAGTTTCTGTGCAGAAATGTGCAGACGTTGTGTCTTTTAGCTGCGCTCGTCGTCTGTAATTATTCTGTGATGGACAGATTGAAATCTGTGATCGGGCCTCTCGCTGACATTTGCTCCAGCTCTGTTAACTTTCCTGCCTCTCCTCTCTCCACCCTCCACGCCAGTCACTTCCTGTTAGGAAACAGGTGGGAAACAGGGAGGAGAGGAAACGAGCAGGAGGAAAGACAAACATTATGCAAACAGTGACGACTGTTGAAGAAACTGCTGATATCCCCCCTCGGTGTATAAACACGCCGTCATACAGGAGCTGTGCAGCTTCGGGCTGTGACAGATCAGCTGTGGATGATCCAGTGTACATTATCTGAATACTGATAGTGTCGCGTCGACTGTTTCGTCTCTGGTGATTATCTGTCGGCCTGACACAACAAACTCGCAACAACCGGAAAGTTGAACTTCAGTTGACTTCTTCCACTTTATGCAGATCTTCACATGTAGTCCAACAAATCTCTGAGGGAACGACTGTGAAGTTGTAGAAAAAGTCACCTGACAGTTGTTTTCGTTATTGATTGATCTGCAGATGTTTTCGAAAATTAATCGATGAAGTGTTGAGTTTATAAAATGTCAAAAAGTTGTGAAAAAGGCTCATCTGGGTCGTTCGACGCCAACTCACCCAGAAAACACGACTGTTTTTAGTTCATGTCACAGATTTTCTTGGAAACATTCATGCAAATACTTTGAATAATAAACTCAGCAGCTCTGTTCGTCGCTCTCCGGTCGTCCCCTCTCATTCCTCTGCTGTTCCCTGTAACGCATCACATTTACTCTTAATCATAAATACTTTATTGATCCCCGTCGGGGGAATCGCGCAATTAAGTTGGATATTTTCTACTCGTGTGAATACACTCTGCATTTACTTTGTATGTGTCTGCACTGCGCAGACATTTTTGCTTGAGTTTGGTGTGAAAACGAGGATTATTCTCACCAGACTTCATGATTTAAATGTCAGATTGAAACAGATTGTCCTGTTTTAAAAACCTTATTATTGAATAATGGAAACTCTGATGCAGTGGAAGAAAAACAAACCGACGCTGGGCAACAAATCAGTGTTATATTGTTTATGGTGATATGACACAAGTGTTGTTGTTTCCTGGTTTTAAAGGCTCATTTCAGTGAAGTGAAGTCATTTTCTGAACTTACCAGACTGTTCCCTTTATACACGTAGTCACTATCAAACAATGCCAATAGTCGTCACACGGTATTGTCGATGTGTTGACGTATGTGGTCAAAAATATTGTGATTCTTGATTCTGTCGCCCAGTCTGAGTTTTCATGAAGCAGATTATTCAGAGACGTCGGGTCCGGCTCGACGCTCGACATTGTTTTGGTCACTCAGCTCATGTTTAGCTCGTTTCCTCCTCAGAGTTATTTTGACTCTGCCAGTTATTTTGTAATGCAGCCACTTTGCTAACACAATATGAAATAGTTAATTTCCTGTAGTGTAGTTTTTTCTTCTCGAGCACTGAATGGGTTTTTGTTAACGTGCTTTGTTGGTACTGTTTGGTACAACAATGGTGTTGGACCGGGTGACGGTGATCAGCATGATGTTGCTGAGTAATGAAACAACGCTGCTTCAGTTTCTGCATTAAAACGAGCGTGACGGACGCCTGGTCGTCGGTCGTGTTGAGTCCAGAGAGCGTTTGTTAAAGTTGAGCTTTTCTCTGCAGCAGAACTGTTCAGAGCCTCTGCGGGCGGCGCCGGACTGTAAAAACCCGTTCTCATTCACATTGAACAGAAACCTGTCGCCCTCATGTGTGAACAGCCAGCAGAGCGCTGCTACAAGCTGCGAGGCTGTGGTTTGTTGTGGAGCAGCAGCCCGTGAATATCTTTAAATGTTATCAGTAAAATCTGAGAATCATCTCTGGTAACCAGAGAGCGACCAGAGCACGACTGATACCATCAGTTTGTTAAAAGGCGAGCAGCTGTGTTGTGTACAGGCTGAAGGCAGGACAGTGTTTTGGGTTTTTTGTTGTTGTTGTTTTTTGGCTTCAACCCTGAAAACAGCAAATTGCATTAGTGAGCGAGTAACAAAATCAAAGCATGTCCTTCTGGAGACCAGCAGGAGAGAGAAAAGGCCTTATTTCTGACATGTCAGCTGGATTCAACAGCTTGTTTGTCAGTTGAGTCTGTTGAAGACGACCGCTCTGTGCTTCAGTTGTTCTGCAGCGTTAGTGGACATTTGCGTAAAGTTAAACCTTTCTTAACGTCTCCAGGTTTTTCTCGCTTCAACTCAAATTGAGTGACGTCTTGTTGCATCTCTTTATGTGTGAACAGGATGTTTCAGGCCGTAACACAAGCAGGAACAGTTTTATGTTATAGAGCAGCGACAGAAGTAATCTCACATAGTGCTGAAGCCATTAGTTGAGTGATGTTAATCACCAAACTGTAGCTTCAGCCTGTGAAAGCAGACTGGACCGCGGCCCTCCTGCCGGGCCGAGGAGACTGTTGTTGACATGAACCTGTTTAAATCAGCAGAACATTTATTCTTCTTACCGCAGAACGCTGAAGGCTTCTGTCCTCGTCTGCTTCTGTGTTTTGTAGTTGTGATATGAGTGTATTTATTAAGAAACATATTTTGTTTTATATTCAGAAGAACTTGATTAGAAAACACGCCAGACTTGTTTAAAGTTTATGACTTAATTTCATTACTTTTATCATTTATTATGGTTTATTGTCTGTATAACCTTTTCAGCTGAGGTTGTACAGATGTCAGGGCGACGCAGCGTTTGAAGATACTCCATGAAATAACATCACACTGAGACAAAATACCAACGTAGGTCCTGGAGGATCATTTCTGTTGCAGAGTTCAAGCCATTAACTACGTTTGATTAAAGAAAGTAGCTGTTATCACTGAATGTAATGCTACGTGACAAATGACATGATTGTATCTGAATATTATTGTGTCACGTCGAACATGCAACAAACATCATATTGTAGTAAATGTTGAGCTGCACTGGCCGACTGACGGGACTGAAACAAGAACCTGCTTCAGTCTGATTCTGTTCACATAACACCAATATAGATTTAAGATCAGCTTGAAGTGGACCAGGACTGCAGCTGACGGTCATCAGTGAGGCCAACCTGAACACAATACTCGTGGTTTAAGCTTCAGTGAGAACTGGGTCTGACTGTTCAAAACTGTGAGGCCACGTTAACTGAAGCCGATACAACACACGATTTTACTGGCGATTACCATGGCAACGGTACAATCGTCTGAGCGTCGAGGCGACTGGGTCGGCCCATGAGTATGCACAACCCAACTAGATTAATTTAACTTGAGGCCCGTGTCCACATAGAGTTTCTTTCAGGCAGAAAAGTTCTGGCTGTGTTCAGGAGCGCTGAGATGAACCTTTTGAGAGCTGAGAGAAAAAAACGCTGTAGTGTGTCTTGTCTCTATGACGACAACCACCGCTGCATGATCAACACCGATCCTTTGTGGTTTATTATGTTTGTTTTTTATTTGACCTCAGAGCGAGGCGGATGTGGGTGATGACTTGATCTATAGGAGACAAAAATACGATAATATTGTCGCCTAGGCCGGGAAAAGAAGAAGAGCCACGGCGGCGTCACCAGAGCCTTTCTGAGAAGTTCGGAGATTTTCAGCTCGAAGTGCTCGAAACAGCCGCAAAAAAAGCGGAGCGTTCAGAAAAATCGAGGGCGTCGTCTTGACACTTTTCATCATTTTTTGACATTTTAAAGACCAAACAACAAGAAAATAATCAGCAGATAAATCTACAATTTCCAGATTCCTTGATAGAATCAGAAACGTGCAGCTTCCTGCACCTTCACTGATCTTCAGTGTTTTATTCATCGTGCAAACCAGCAGGATTATAATGTCATTAAAACCAATAACATCATCTTGTGCTTCCTCCTCCACGCGAGCAGTTCAGTTAGTGTTGTTGAAACCTGTCTGATGGCTTCTGTTGCAATGCCCGGTGGACTTCACAGCTATGTTTAACTCTCATTAAGTTTGTGTGTCTGTGAACGTTAGCTGGTGAGTTAAATGTCATCAGGAGGGACAGGAAGGATGGGCAGAACCGCCAAAATAAGACCCATGTTATGAGGAAATGGTATTTTCTGGCCTGGGTTGCGGGTTGTGTTTAGGGATTTCCATTTTTCCACTCGTCGAGCGTCAGATGTGTTAACTGTTGGCGTGTTCTTACTGTTAATGAAGCCACTTCGAGGCTGATGTTGAGCAGAGAGATGAGTGACAAGTGTTTGTGGGCAGCAGCTCATCAGACTGGAGTGTGATGATTGCTGCAGAGGAAGTGCAGCGAGGAACCGGTCCAACGTGGGGAAGTGCCGTCAACCAGACCGCAGCCTCCTGAAATAAAGCGAGCGTCAGAGTCTGTTTCTCTGAGTCACTGTGTTCAGTGTGAAGTTCACTCTGTCTGTTGTTTGGCTAATGAATAGCTGTTTTTTTAGGTTAGTTTGGTGTCGAAACGTCTGAATCAGCACGAAGCTGTTCTGATCACCTCGATGAACTCTGGCCCAGAGGGAGGACGGTTTCCTCGGTGAGCAGAGGACACTTCCTGTCCTTTGATCCACCTGTTGTCTGCAACATTTACATTTCATATAGATTTCAACTGACAGGCTTTAGTTTCTGACAGAAGATGTACAAACATTCATTTCCCCTCATTTTACACTTAAAAGAGCGTCTGGTTGTAAGCGTGAAAGCGTTGGATAGTTTTGATATCTCGGGACAATAACTAGCTGTGATCGTGGCGACAACAACAGGTATTTTAAGCCAAACCATGATGTTTTTCTGAACCTAACCAAGTGGTTTATGTGCCAAAACCTAACCAGAGTATAAACACAGCGACCAAGCTATTTCCAACATGGATAATAATAATTTCTCTTCTAGACTTTCCAAATGTTATCGGACTGAATGATTCAAATTCTGATAGTGAAACGAGTCATTTCACGGTGGTTGTGACGCTCAAAAAAAGTAGTAGTATTGTTTGGACCCCAGAACATCACGTGATGTTGTAATTAAACTGTTTGGCCACTTTGTCAAAAGCCCGGTGCTGTTCCCGGGGGCTCGGTGTCCATACAGTCCCTCAACAGTTTGTTGTGTGGCTCGCTTCACATGTTTAAGGATTTATAAGATAAATTATCAAATATACAACAGTACTGTAGCATAGCAGAATTTTTTTGGGGCAGTCTAATATCGTCTTTTACTCAGTATTTGTTTCTTAGCTGTGTTTCATGAGTCCTGTTTCCCATGAGCCCAAAGATTATTGCGGGTTTTGTGTCACGGGTTGACAGGACGAGTCCAATGAGTTCATGTCTGATAACCGGACAGAGAGGACTGAACGCTGTCCAAGTTTATAGACAGCAGAGATTACAGCCAATTAGAGCTCGTTAGTCTTTAAAGCTGTCATTTTAGTGCCAAAAAAAATCCAAGTATTTGTTTCTTCCAACCTCGGGAACATTGCATTTTTTCTCCTTTATTGTTTTTTGCTTTGGATACATATAAACAAAACACAATAAACAACATAACAACCAAACGATCCAGCGGTGACCTCTCCACCCCATCCTGTACCCATGGATCTGCATCTGGAACATTTTATGAAACCGCTTTTATGGCATTATGGGACAAATCTCACCACTAAAACCTAAACTATTGTAATCATCAGAAGAATAAAGGAACGAATGACGACAGAAAGAATTAATTTGCAGGAAAAACAAGTCACCATCTCACACACACAGTCCACAGCTGGATATAAAGCAGTTAAAATGATCCCGCCAGATAAAAACACTGGGTTCTTGTCCAGGCATGAAGCATCACATCCCAGTCTGCTGTCAGGGGGACGGGACTCTCCTCCGTCTGTTTATCTGAGCCGGCGTCCCCGCGGACCGACCTGCTGCAGGTGGATCAGCCGCTGCTCGCCGACACGTTTATCCGCCTGGAAAGTTTTAGAAGCAGCCAGCCGAGCGTTAAAGCGTGTTTACATGCAGCCGGCTGTTTTCCTCCAGAGCTTATTCCCACGGCAGCCGGTCCAACCTCACATCACACTCACGTTGTCTGCAGAGATAAACATCTGACGCTCAAAGACGGGAGTTATGAGCGTCAGAGATTGAAAACAGAGCGTCACGTTTCAGCTGCTCTCACGAGTTCAGATCCTGAGTCATCTCGGCTCAGGTCTGAGGAAGTTCAGTCGCTGTTCAAGTTTATGCTGTTTGATCTCACATTGGCATTTTAATGTGCAACTAGAGCTGAAGTGATTGGTTTAGTGATCTATCAGTCAGTTGACTAAACTATTTAATCAGATTTTATCACTGTAAACTGAAAATCTTTGAACTGTTGGTTTGACAGAACAAGACATCTGAAGTCCTCATTTTGGGCGTCAGGAAGGACGTTTTCCTGACATTTATAAACCAATACTACGTACCAATATGTTTGTTTGTTTATCGGTCAATGAATACCCACTTTAAACACCTTAAACTCTTAAATACAGGTAGGGATTACAGTCGTGTCTGTTTTTCACCGGTACACCAGGAGGAACTTGAGGTTTAGGAACTTGCTTCATGTTTCTCATAATTTCTCAACGGCTACTGACGTTAATCTGATATCTGGTCAGTATCTGTGTCAACCTTCGCTTGTAATAATTGCATCGTGTTGGTGGATCATTTCTGTATTTTCAAACTCTGAACAAATCTGCACAAAACAGGGCAAAGGGCAGAAGTTGATTACAAATGTTGTTCTGTTTTTAGATTCTGGTAAAGTTTGTGTTTCAACCGTCAGTCACTTGAAGTTTGGTCTAAGAAACAAATCCAGTCTGTGGATCTTTCAGTCTGACGTTCAGTAAATGTGTAAAGTGGCTGCAGTTGGATCTTCGAGTCTCGTTGAGTCGGATTATGATCTTGACGTTGGTTGTTTGGATTCTCAGGCTGGATGTGAAGAGTTAGTCTGCGTCTCTTCTGACACAAACACATTGAAGTTTACCAGAACTGTGTGATGAAAATCGTTGCCAGTTTTCTGCAACCAGAAGTATTTAGAAATGTTTCACTTCATCACAGCAGCTGTTTGTGTGTCAGGTCTTCAAACACTGCGACACAAGTTATTGTCCTGATTTATTGCTGAACATCCGTTTCCAGATTCCTGCCACCACAGAAGGAACCCAGATTACTGACATCATTTTAAGCAAAACATGTTCAAAACATTTCCCCGGTCTGGGCAGATGGTCGCCCGCCATTGAGTCCGGTTCTGCTCGAGGTTTCCTCCTGTTAAAAGGCAGATTTTTCTCTCCTCTGTCTCAGTGTTTGCTCAATGGAGGAAACGTTGGGTGTCTGTAAATAAATAAATTAGAGTAAAGTCTAGACCTGCTCAATTTAGAAGGAAAATAACTTTTGTTGTGAAGTGGTGCTACACAAATAAAGATTGATTGATCTCCGTAATTAATCTGCAGCAGGTGTTGACTGTCAAACTGTCGCCTCGACTGAAACTAGCTCCTGTGATCAGGAGGAAGACGTCAGCTCCACTCACTGATCAAGTTTAGGGCTGCAACTAACAATTACTTCTGGATTAACTGTAATTAATACCCGTCACACTTCCCAACTTGACCTCCTCACATGTATTGTTTCGTCCAAACAACTGTCGAAAACAAGAAAAAGATCAGTTTGGTCACATAAAGGCTTGAAGAACGAGCAAAGATTCACATGTTGGATCAGAACAGATCTTTAAAGTCGCTGCAGGTTAAATCTCTGAGCATTTACTTCTTGTTGTAAATGTAATCAAGTCTTCATGATTGAATAAATTACCACAGAGTTGGAAATTAACCGTCTCTGCTCCGAAATGAACATAAATGGTCACAAACAAAAACAGACGACGTAGGAAAATTTAAAGTAATCGACGCTGACGTTGAAACAGTTTAGTGACGAGTGGATGATTGTCTTTGGTTACAACCTCCAGTGTGCTGATTGGCTGCTTTTCTCTGTCATGTCACACTCATCTGAATGTCTGTTGGTTTTTGACATTTAAAGATGGTCACAGACACGTCTTACTGTTTTAATTTGTTTTACAGTACAACTGATTGAGAAAATAACCTAAATCCATCGTTAATGAAAATGAATCAGAACCGGATCGGACTTTCCCCTCGTGTACAGCTGAGAGTTATTTGTAGTGTCTCTGCAGCTCATTACTGACTGTTTCTGTGTTTATGTGTTTTCTTGGAGCCGTAGCTGCAGTTAAAAACACCGCCGTGATAAACAAGCCTTTAGTGCCAAAACTGGAGTCAGAAAACTTGTAAATCATTTTTAATTTGTGCTTTGAAGTGATCTAAATTTAACGGTGGTGTGGAAAGGATCAGCGCCTGTGACAGGAAGCAGCCATCAGCTGGAGCTGCTGCTCAGTTGTAAACAGTTTATTGGCTGCTGGGACAGTGAAAGCAGCTTCAGACGTTCCAGCTCCGTCACTTCGTTCCAGCAGAGCTCAGATGTTTGAGTTTCTCCTGAACGACTCGGAGGATTTTCTCTTTAACCGTTTCGGCTTCAAAACGGAGATGTGAGGAGAGGAAACTGCTATATTTGTTATTTCCTGTTTGTGTTGTGGTGGTTGCAGGAAGTGACCATTTCACACCATTTCTGGAAACCTTGATGGTTGCGGTCTGTTTGCACGTGCTTCATTACTCTTTAATGAGGCTGAGCACACGAGCTATGTGATGTTCTGAGCGATACTGTGATCATGGTTATTACTGAAGTCTGACTGATTTGTGTTTTAATATATGAAGAAATTCATACCTGGTGTCAACACGAGTGTCCTGAGTGACCCGATAACCAGCGCACAGCTTCAGCAGCGTCATTATGCGTCTCCCTGAACACCTGTGATCTGAGCTCACTTCGTTTCTACATGCAAATAAACACATGCATGACTAAGACAAACGTCCATGATGATTTTTACACAAAGACAGAAATAACTTCATGTTTAATGTTTGCCGAATTCACAAGAAGGCCCAAATGATTAAGAATAGTCGGAGACAGCGTTTCAGAAAAGTGTATAAGTTTCTCCTAACGCAACAACTCACTAAATTGAGTGTTTTTTATAGAGAGTCTGGTGACTTTCTCCATGGTCGACAGAGAAGGTTAAATTTGACATGTTTACCATAAATAAAATGATTTACTTTTGCACAAACTGAGGGTAAATGGTGAAATCAGTGTAAACGGTGTGTTCAAACAGCTGCTAAATGTTGGCAGGTGAGATGCACTTTAGACACAGAAGCAGACAGGCTGGTACAAACTGACGCTTTTTACAACTTCATGTTTTGATTTAATGCTGAATTTACAAGAAGGAGACAATGATTTAGAGTTTGTTGTAGCCGTTTCACAAAGTTTGTTAAGTTTCTCCTCATGAAGCAACTCTTTAAATTGAGCGATTTGTTAAGGGAGTCTGGTGATACTGCAGTTACTAGGTCTATCCGTCTCTGTGGGGAAAAAAAAAATGTAATGGAAGCAGCGAAAATTGAAAAAAGACGAGCCGAAATGATCGGACGTGAGGAGCGTCGAGGAGACAGAGATGTCATTTTTCCATCATGTTTTTTTTTAAACGTGGTTTTCTATCGTTTGCAGAGACACAGTTATTAAAAGTGTCTCTGAGTCAGAGCTTCGCATGATTCAATATCACACAGGAAACTATAGCTTACTGTCTGTTCTGAGTAGTTTTTAACCAAATAGGACCACCTGAGCAGGTGGTCGTCCACCTGTCCCCATTAAAGCTCTGAGCTGACATCCCATAATAACCCAGGGTCGTGTAGAGTGAGTTTTTCCTCTCAAACCACTTCCTCCTCAGTTTCCTGCTGTGTTGAAATGAACAGTGGGCTCGTTTGCAAATGAGACATTTCCTCAGGTTATTTAGACGAACTGTTGTCACGTGTTGAAACATCTTCACCGTTTTTTCCTCCTGATGGAGACGAATCGAACCCGAACAAACCGATGACTAACACAAGTGTCTTCTGTCTCTTCCTTCTTGTCTTCTTCCTCTTTCCAAACTTCTCAGAGTTTTCAAGAAGTCGAGCCCCAACTGTAAGGTGAGTCAGACCCTGTATCTACTCTGCAGCGTCGTGTGGACGAGGAAACACAGACGAGCAATATGAAGAGCAGATATTTTAATTCAGTAAAAGTAGTAATGCCACAATGAAAATAGAAATACTCGAGTAATGTAAACACGGTACTTGAGTGAATGTACTTAGTTACATTCCAAATCATTATTTGACCCAGTTCCTGTTAAGTTAATATCACTTTTAAATATCATATGAGTGTTCATATTATCGTCAATACTTCTTCTAACGTAGTATTTCAGTTGGATTTGATCGATCGTCTTTAATGTATCTTGTTTTATTATTTTATTCTGCACTGACGTCGGCCTTTACTCCTTTCACACACATTATTACTCTGTTGTTAGTTTTTATGTTGAAACTTCTCATGTTTGATCTCTGGCACCATAATGTCCTTCAGGATTAATAAAGTTCAATCTTACTTTATGGTCGTTTGATTAAATAGGTCAGGCAGCTAAATATAGATCAGGTCAGATGATTCAGCTCGCTCTGTTTACTGAGTCTGCTCAACCACAAAGCATCTATACGTCTATATATATAAATCTGTAGTACCAGGCTGTAAATATCATTAAATGATGGCAGTAAAAATACTGTAACTGTGACATTACTGCTGATTCAATCATCATCTGTTGTTGTGATCAAAGTAATTGAATAAAAAGTGACGCTGTGATTGGTCTGCAGGTGACAGTTTACCTGGGAAAGAGAGACTTTGTGGATCACCTGGACCACGTGGACCCAGTGGGTGAGTCGAAACATCTGGACGTTCGTATATTAATGTTTAATCGAGAGGTTTAAAGTCCAGAGGAAAGTTATTAAAGAACAATGTTTGCGTTCCACGATTTCCAATGAATTTTCATAAAATGTTTACCTGTTGTTGTTGTTGTTGTTGTTACATTTAATAGAGTTTAACAGGTTTCATTTGACCCCCAAAGACCCGGACAGCCGGCTAAACGCAGCTATTGTTCTGAAATACTTAAACAACTTCAGAACCACTAATATCCAAACGCTTTAAAGACCCATGTAAAGTGGAGTTTCTCAGCGTTTCAGTGTTTTGTTTGAGCATTCAGGGCCTCCGTAGTGACGTGATTACACCATCGTCGTTCGGCATTGAGTCGTCGAGGAAACTCACGTAGTGTCTCCTTCTCACGGTCGTGGTCGAGCCACTTCTGTTTTTCGTGTTCGACGGGTCATATATTTGTCTTTCTTGTCCTGCGTTGTGATTTAAAAATCTTTCTATTCACTCTCTGAACTGTTTCGGACACATCGACATGGTTCAGTTAATGAAATATAGGATTACACCAAAGATAATGTTATGTAAGTGTTTTAATGCTGCTTCATTCGTCCATTCTGAGACGAAGCAAATGTAAAAATGGGACTTTAAGTGAATCAGACTGAAACTAAATGTTCTCCTGAATCACATTATGTCTGACACTCGATGCTGACTGCAGGAAAAACTGCATAAATACAGGAGACGTCAGGCGCCCGAAAAGTATTTAGATTATGAGGGTTGAGTTTGTGTAACGTGAGCTGTCCACTGACACGAGGATCTCCAGGTGTGTCAGAGCCTCAGCAGGTAGAAGTGTGTGTGTGTGTGTGTGTGTGTGTGTGTGTGTGTGTGTGTGTGTGTGTGTGTGTGTGTGTTTGTGTGTTTTGTGATGACACTGCTGTTTGTCTTCCTTCCCTCTTGCTGACAGATGGAGTGATCCTCGTCGACCCGGAGTATCTGAAGGACCGGAAAGGTACGACAGCTTCCTCCTGAACATCAAAGTGTTTTTTATTAAAGAGGGTCGAGTGAGGTCCGATAGTCGGTTCAGTTTTGGATCCGGCTCCAAGTGTTTGAAATATTTCAAAATCATTTTTTATTTAATAAACACAGACTCCTTCCTGTTGTTTTTATTCCTGGTAACATCTGTGAACCACTGATTAATTCACTAGTTTCTCCTCCTCCTCTTCTTCTTCCTCCTCCTCCTCCTCCTCTTCCTCTTCCTCTTCCTCTTCCTCCTCCTCCTCCTCCTCCTCCTCCTCCTCCTCCTCCTCTTCCTCCCTGTAGTCTTCGTCACGCTGACCTGTGCGTTTCGATACGGTCGTGAGGACCTGGACGTGTTGGGTCTGTCGTTCAGGAAGGATCTCTACATCTCCACCTTCCAGGTGAGAGCTGACGACACTGTAACTAAGTACATTTACTCAACTACTCTACTTCAAGTGCAACTCCACCAAATGTACACATGAAAGTGTCTTGGGAAATACTATGTGGGAAAAAAGTAGTATAACACCTTTTGTGGCTCCAGAGGAAGCTGCATGTAATCTGATGAACTGTCTCTTCCTTATCTGAAGCCTACATTACCCACAATGCAACTGGCCACTGAGTGACATCTCTGGAGGCAGTTGATCAGATTTTAATGTGGAAAATTGGTGGAGTTACCCTTTAAGTACAGATTTGAGGTACTTGTACTTCAAATGAGTCTTTTCCTTTCATGCTGCTTCACACTTTTGCTCCACATCAGCTTCAGTTAGTTCCTTTAAACAAAACACATGACGAGAATATAAAATATGAAGTTTTCTTTTAAATGAATCCATCTGAGATTTTATCCAAGTACAGCTGACATGATTAGTTTATTAATCAGTTGTTTAACGCCTATTTTGACGATGGTTTCTTTTGTTTTTACATCACAAATCATTGTGTGGTTGCAGCGTCACAGCTGGTTTCAGATCAGCGGCTTTTCTTCTGAATGTATTTGAATGTGTTTGTGATAAAGTTGAGGTTTGAACTGTGAACGAGTCACTTTGAGCTCAGTGTCAACACATTTCTCACTATTGTCACCAAACGACGAGTGGATTAATGGAGAAAACAATTAGCAGATGAATCCAGACTGAAAATACAGAATAGTTCAGAATGAGCTCCACCTCAACAACTACAGTAAAATCCTGCTTTTACATTAATGACCGAGTCACAATAATCTAATGACATCAGACAGAAGAGGACAGTCGCAGCCTGCAGGGACACTTTACTGATTAGACTTTATTAATGGTTTTGATACAGGACTTTAACTTGTAATGAAGTATTTTACGGTGTAGTACTTGTACTTCTAGTTGAGTAAAGGATGTGAACACTTCCTCCACCTCTCCTCAAATATCAGAACTGTCTTTCTCTTGTTTTATAAGCCTGATATTTGGAGAAACCTGCTAAGTTAACAAGACATCTGAAGGCTGAATGTTATCAACATGTCTCCGTCTCTGTCTCTGTCTCCGTCTCCGTCTCTGTCTCAGGCCTTCCCTCCGGTGCCTGAGGAGAGGAAACCGAACAGCCGGCTGCAGGAGAGGCTGCTGAAGAAACTCGGCCAGCATGCACACCCCTTCTACTTCACTGTGAGTCACTGCTCATTTCCAACATGGCTGCCAGGTGTAAGAAAGATATTTGATGATGTCGAGCAAAGAGAGACGACACGTGTGAACAACAGAGGGGTGGGAATGTCTCAGTTATAAGATGCGTCGTGATGCAGATGTGGATGATTCTGCCTCGGTGCAGAGACGGAGAGCTCGCGTCCAGTGTTCGGCCTCAGCCGGACAATAAAGTTGTAAAGTGACGTTGCATCGTCGCGCTCATGCTTTGCTGGAGCGAGGCAGGAATCAACAAGGAATGATTTAATTTATTTTCCGTCTCTGCATGTCGTCTATTCGTTCATTCATTAAATGCAACTCGTACATCAGTCGCACAAACGGCAAAATCAGAGATTGTTTTTTTTTTTTTTTTTCCATCATCGATGAATTTGCCTGAGCTTCCTGTTTTTTAAAAAGACTTCTCATCTCCTCAGTGTCATTATCGCATCTCGCCTGCAGTTCCTGGAAGGTTTTGGTCAGAAAGCCGTCGCAGCTCAGCTGATCGTCTCTTTGCATCTATTCAAACGCGGTCGTTCAGCAGTCAAATATAACACAACACATGACTGTGTGTTGTTGTTGTTGTTGTTTCCTCCTGTGTATTAAAATCAGCTCTTCAGAAGTTGAGAAATGGAAACAGGAATTTGCACAAAGTCACCTGAAGTGGTTCGGCTCAGTTCCCGGAGCTGTTTGGTTGTAAATGATGTGATGAGGCTGTTTCACAACGCTTCAGACTCAGGACGGGAGAAAAGACATTTTAACTGAAGACCAACAACAGCGTCACGAAAAAACGACTAAAGGCTTCAGGGTGTTGTCGTGTGGTCTGGAGGCTGCTGGGTAAATGTCGGCGCTCGCTGTGAATACTGCCCCTAGTGTTCAGTTTGTTATCTGCACTCCTTTAAAGGGAGGAAGTTTCAGGTCTGGCTTTGGTTCATTGTCGTTATTGATTGAGTTGTTTTTGTTGCTCAGTTAGTAAAACACCAGAAAGATGTTCATCAGAGTTTCACAGTGACGCTTCAGAAAAGACCCAAAAACATTCAGATGACACAAAAACGGAAAAGCAGCAAATCTTGGAAAAGTCTTGGAAGATAAATGAATCATTAAAATTGCTGGAAAAATATAATTCTGTCCATCGTCCGACTGAATTCTCTAAACATTAGCGTCAATCACTTCTTTTCAGCAGAAATTGGTTGGTCATTTTTGGGTTTTCGACTGTTGTTTGGACAAAATAAGATTAAAGATGTTAACTCGGGCTCCTGGAAGTTTTGAGGCTTTTTTGACTCTTCAGAATTTTTACCTCCGTGTTCGTTGGTTCGTTGGTTTGTTGGTTCGTTGGTTTGTCAGCAGGATTACAAAAAAAACTACTGAGCAGATTTCCACTGAAGTCGGATGCAGGATGAGTCTCAGCCCAGAACGGACCTCAGTAACTTGTCTTGCGAGCCTGGATAAAGGGACAGATCAGAGAATCCTTCTCTCACTTTCTTTAACATTGTGATATTGGACGTTTATCAAATATGTTTGATTTGATGTTGGATTAGGCTTGATTGAATTAAAGGGGGCTGCTGGTGGAGGTATGCACTCTACTGAACTCTGTGACTTCAACAAAATGAAGTAAAACCACTCACTGTGTTATTTTCTTTTGTGATTCAGATTCCTCAGAACCTCCCGTGTTCAGTCACTTTACAGCCCGGCCCAGAGGACACTGGGAAGGTAACACACACACGCACACACACACACACACACACACACACACACACACAGTTTCCACAGCTTTCCTTGTTAGGACATTGACTTCTATTCATTGTGGACAGCTGAACTCTCACCAGGACGTCAGAAATGACGTTTTGCCTCATTAGGACCGGACTTTGGTCCCGGTGAGGACGACGGTTCCTGACAATGACGCTGTTACTGGAAAAGGTCGCAAATTGACGACAAAAATGCACACACGCACTCAAACCCTAACCTTAACCGCTGACCCACAAATCAGCTTATTATCAACCGGGGACACGGCTTTTGTCCCCAATTGTACAAACTGTACCCAATTAACTGGACTTTAGTCTGAAATGTCACATAAATTAAGCTGAGTCAGAAACAAACACATCGATGCTTCTTTTGACGTCTACTTCCATTAAATCAGTTTAGTTTATTATTTTTTATGCAGATGATCTTGAAATAAAAGATCTATAACATAAATAAATGCAGTAATTGAAGAGCAGGTTCGTTCAACAGATTCATTAAAGTTTCTTTGTGTCTGTGCTGAACTGTGAAAACTGCAGCCGAACAGGAAACATGATTGTGTGTCTCAGCAGGTTTAAATATAAGAATATAATGTAAGCAGCTTCAGTGTTGCGTGCTGAGTGAATCCAGGTCGTGATGTTGAACCTGTCGGTCGTCTCTCTGCAGGCCTGCGGGGTCGACTTCGAGATCAGAGCTTTCTGTGCCAAGACAATAGAAGAGAAGATTCACAAGAGGTGAGTTCACAGAGCGCCGAGAAACACGTCGGAGGGAAACAAAAGTTATTTTAGCTCCAGAGTTACGATGAGCAGATCTTAATTGGGAACAACATGAGGTTTTAAATCTGTCAGTGCGTCAGCAGGCGGTGGATCAGGGCTTTTATTCTGTAGAGACACTCTGTGAGCTGACAGCTGGTTAAAGTCAGGAGCAGGAGGTGTTTTCTTTGGCCCGGACTGTTTTCAATCCTGTGTGTGTGATGAGGCGGCCAGTGTGCGTGTGCGTGTGTGCGTGTGTGTGTGTGTGTGCGCGTGTGTGTGTGACGAGTCGGCCAGGTTGAACTCAAGTGTTGAATGTCTGCAGGAACTCGGTGCGTCTGGTGATCAGGAAGGTTCAGTACGCTCCGGAGAAGCCTGGTCCTCAGCCAATGGTGGAGACGACCCGCAGCTTCCTGATGTCTGACAGATCCCTTCACCTGGAGGCGTCTCTGGACAAGGAGGTACACACACACGCACACACACACACACACACACACACCTGCCTGACAGCTGGTTTGTCATGTTTGTTTGGATAACGCAGATGTACACAAGTGGAGTACTTGAGTTAAATGTCAGATCAGTCACAGGAGACTGTAACTACATGCTGCTGAGAACATTTGTGTACTTTTACTTCAGTGCAAGTACTCTGAGTCCTTTTTCCACCACTGGTGTGTGGAAATTAGATATCACACACATCAAACGGCCTTTTATTTCTTATCAAACCTAATAAATGTCTCTTTTCCCATGATGCTTTGTGTGTAGCTGTATTACCACGGAGAGCCCATCAGCGTCAACGTTCACGTCACCAACAACTCCACCAAGACCGTCAAGAGAGTGAAGATCTCCGGTACGTCCCTCTGTCTTCTTCTTCTTCTTCTTCTCCTTCTTCTCCTTCTTCTGTCATTTTCTCATCTCTTGCTGACAGAAACTATAGTTAAGTCTATAAAATGTAACAAAAAACAAAAAAAGCTTTCACGGAGCCCAAAGTGACGTCTTCAAATGTCTTTTGTCCAACCAACAGTCTGAAACCCACAGTCGTCATTCACCGTCAGAGACGAAGAAAAGCAGTAAATCGTCACATTTAAGAAGCGAGAATCAAAAGACGAGTGACAGCTTTGCTTTACAAAAATGATTAATCGATTATCAGAGTAATTGGCAATGAATCTGTGTTTTGGACTGTTGGTTGGACAAAAGAAGAAATCTTCAGATTAATAGATCATGAAAATAAAGTCAGTTTCAGTGCTACAGCAGTTATTAGGTGCAGATAAGAACAGAAACAGTTGGAGAACAAATGATTTTGTCACCTTCCTCATTAATACATGAAACCAACACAAATGTCTGATTTCTGTCACGTTTCCATCCTGTGACCTTTGACTGGAGCTCTTTTAATGATAAAGTCTTCATGACAGGAGAATCAGCTCCACCTGCTGTTTATCTCCGTCAACCAGTGAACTCAGCAGGAGAGGACGAAACAAACATTTGTCAAAATGTATTTTCTACTTTGATGATTTTGCTGTTTGACGCTAACGGTCTTCTCTCCGTCTTCGTGTCTCTGCAGTGCGTCAGTATGCAGACATCTGCCTGTTCAGTACTGCCCAGTATAAATGTCCAGTGGCCCAGCTGGAGGCAGAGTAAGTCCCAGTTCTCCTCTCACAGATGAATGAGGTCATGAAACACCTGACGTGACTTGATGTTTAGCTTCAGCTTCTAGTTGACCTCCAGTTATTATTTAGAAACAAAGACACAATTAAACATCACTGAATAAGAAACCAAGAAAAATTGGCTATAAGTCAGTCTGTGCTGAGTGGGCGGGGTTTACTTGACCAGTGTGATTGACAGCAGTGTGTCGTCTCCATAGTGACCAGGTGTCGTCCAGCTCCACCTTCTGTAAGGTGTACACTCTGACCCCGACGCTCGACAAGAACAGAGAGAAGAGAGGACTCGCTCTGGACGGGAAACTCAAACATGAAGACACCAACCTGGCCTCCTCCACCATGTAACTCTCACACACACACACACACAGTGTACAGGTGTGTTATACAGGTGTGTGTCTGCAGTCATGTGACCACAGCGCTCTGTTGTGTGTTTCAGTGTGAAGGACGTCACCAACAAGGAGGTTCTGGGGATCCTGGTGTCCTACAGAGTCAAAGTGAAGCTGGTGGTCTCACGTGGAGGGTACGACACACACACACACACACACACACACACACACACACACACACACAGCTGACATCACTTCCTGTCCTCTCAGCCTCACTGTTTCCTGTAGATGTCATCATTAGTTTTGGGCTCTTCTGTCAGACTCTACTCTACTTAAACATTTTGTGGCTGAGCTGCACTCACATTAACAACGACGACTGTTCTGGAGATCGATCGATCGATTTCAGCAATTCTTTAAGAAAAACTGCTCAAACTCTCTGATTTCAGCTTCTTAGATATTTCCTGGTTTCTTCCTCTCTGGCAGTAAACTGAATATCTGTGGGTTGTGGCTGAAACACAGATTTTATTGACCAAACAACTGATCGATTAATCAAGAAAAATAATCGATAGACGATGATAATGGAAGGGAAATTTGAACATCTGTATCTCCATGACAACTGAGCAGTGATGCGTTTCTGTGTGACGCTGACGGTCAGGAGGGATTTACATCAGAGCCTTTGTATCTGATTGGGTCACATGAAGGTCGGCTTAGTACATATTGAGCTGGAGGGACGTATGTAGCTGCAGAGCACCGCTGGCCTCCACTAACACCTACTTCACCTGAGAAATTAATACGTTAGACCTCCAACACACCTCCTGCTGCGATGCTACGAGCTAACAGTCGTGTCAGTCGTGGTTACCGTGGTTCCCCACATCACATTTGATTGGATAAATGTGTCTCACGGCCTTCGAAATTAAAAATGGGTCATTGATTTGTCGTTACAGGAGGAAAAAAGGGGGCACATGAGAGACAACTGAAGGATTAACACTGAAAAAACTTAATTTATATTTTTATTTTCTTAAGTTAATGAGAGAAGGCCTGCAACTAATGATTATTTTCAATGTTGATTATTTTCTTGATTAATTGATTAGTTGTGTTTTGTCTACAACACAAACATATTGTTCGTGCTGTCGGAGAGGAAAATAATCAAACCAAGTAATCGCTTACCAAAAAAGTTGGTGATTAATTAAATAGTTTGTCTTTAATTAACTGAATGAAGTTTGGTTTTGGTCGGACAAACAAAAACAGGAAATGTGGGCTGCCATGGCAACAGTTTTCACCACCTTTCGACATTTTATTGACAAAGTTAAAACGTCTGGAAAACTCCTGAATAAAACAGATAAGTGTCGGTTGCATAAGATGAAGAGACGTAGACCGTGGTCCTCCATGTTGGTGCAGCTCAGCCTCGGCTTCCTGCTTCGTCCTCTAACTTCCTGTAGTCAGTGTCAGTTACCGTGGAAACCGTCTGCTTGCTTGTTGCTGTAGTAGCTTGCACTGTAGGTTGTGAACGTGTCGTGCTTTTCATTTTATCTCCCCTCTGTGTTTTTGGCTTTTTGTGTGGCTCCCCCCTCCTCCTCCTCCTCCTCCTCACCTCCTCCTCCCCCTGCAGGCTGCTGCGAGGCATGTTGGAGAGGTAAATGTGTCAGAAAAACACAAATCTGCTGTTTCTGTGTCAGTTCAGTGCTTTGAACCAGTTTAAACCAGAGACAGACTGCTTCAAACTGGTTTGAAAACATTTAATACTTTTAAATCAGAGTAACTGGATAAATGGAGATCTTTGTTTTCTGTATATGTGATTGATAATTGATGATAATTGAAATCTTGATACAAAGATAATCTTTTACCTGATTGTGTCTTGATAACTCAAATATAAAGTACATTAGCTCAACTCCATCAGTAAATTATCATCAGGGTGGTGTTAAATTCACTGTTTGTAGTTTTTGATCTGACTTCCTGTTTGTTGTTGTGTTTCAGAGACGTGTCGGTGGAGCTGCCCTTCATCTTAATGCATCCTAAACCTGTGGAGCCGCCGGTGTCCCGCCCACAGTCAGGTGACCACACACACACACACACACACACACACACACACACACACACACACACACTCACACTCTCTCACACACACACACACACTCACACACACACGCACACACATCCGTCTTTATGTAACTCTCTGGCCTTTTCCATCTGTGTCTTTTCTTTATCATGCTCTGAATTTCCATGGAGACAAGAAGCAGTTTCCATGGTAACAACGGTGTGACATGCTAATGCGTGCGTGTGTGTGTGTGTGTGTGTGTTACAGCTGTGCCAGAGCTGGACCCCCCCATCGACACCAATTTGATAGAGTTCGACACAAAGTGAGTATCAAGTCTTCTGATGAGGAGTTTTCTTTACAGGAAGAGAGAGAGAGAGAGAGAGGTAGAAGAATAAACAACAACACTTTGTTTACCTTTTGTTTATCTGATGTTCTTCCTGCTGGAACAGAAACAGGAAGTCGTCATGTCTTCGATGTACTAACTCTCTTCTGCTCTCCGTCTCTCAGCAGCATCTCCCAGGACGACGACTTCGTGTTCGAGGACTTCGCTCGCCTGCGGCTCAAAGGCGTCGTCGACGACAAAGACGAGGACTGCTAGGAGCTCGCCAGCCCTTCATACGCTCGCTTCGAAACAACCACACACACAGACACACACACACTTACACACACACTCCTACACTTCACGTTACATTCCCCGGTGGAGGGGATGGATGAGGGCATGTTTGGACGGAGGTGGTGTTCTTCCTCTCTTGCTTCAGCCATTCGTCACGCCGCCGCCGCCGCCATTTTTCGCCGCCGTCTTCTCCATCTGTCTCCTCTGTTTCTCTTTTAGCTGAAGGTTGAAAAACTGTAACATGTAAAGCAGCTGCAGGACAGATGTTGGCGGTGTGGCTGCGCTGTTTGTTTCTGTGTCGTCAGGGCGATCAGGCGTGGACGGGAACATGTGAAGGAATGACGTATGAAGCCGAAGAGTCGCAGCAGCTGCAGCGTTCGTCCTCTTTTACTTTGAAATCCTTTTTGAATGTCGACCGTTTCTGCGGCGAAACAAACAGAATATATATTTGAAACATAGAAAAAAATAATCTTGTACGAGCAGTTGAGGTCTGTGTTGAGTGGTGATCGACATTTTTTCTTCAAGTAAATACTGTAGATGATTTTTACATCATGGCTGCAAGGGGAGGACACACACACACACACACACACACACACACACACAGCCACAACAGTCTTACACAGGCGACTGAAGTTCGATTTCACCAGCATCCACTATCTCACGCTCTCGTCACGCTGAACGCTGTCGTCCATTTTGTAGAAAGTTTGTCGTCACGTTCGCTCAGTTGTTTCTGTTTGAGAAACGTTCCAGCGGTGAAAGAGTCGTTTCCTTTCATCTAAAACTCTTTACATCGTTGTAAAGTTAAACAATACGCAGGGTTTGGTTCAGTGGAGGAAACATCACGAAGATTTAAATCTTTGAAAAAAGATAAAACGCTCACAAAAATGTAGTTTCATTTAAATCTTGACCTGAAAGCTGCAGCGATCTGAAGCCAGGAGGTTTTACTAACTTTGGACTTTAAATGATTTAAACAAAATAAACCCTGAGGTGTAAAAGTCTGCTGTTATTATTATATGAAAAAAACACAATTTCCTCAAATAACTCAGCAGTGTAACGTTTACTAAACATAAGCGTATAAGAACGGCTGTTGGGGAAAGTTTGATATTTAAATTCACTAAATAAGTCTGAATATTTTGAGGATAAAAAGTTGAGATGTTACGAGAAAAGCAGGTTAAAATCATAACTTTACAAGTTGTAATATTATAAAACTGACGTTGTCCAGTGAAGATCTTGAAGGAAACGGCTCAAAAAAATATATAATTGAATTCTTAAACTTGGGTTTTACAAGTAAAAACGTTGTTAGATTTTTACACGTCACCCTTTCACTCTTAAACTCGTCCTGTTGCAGGTATATTGAGTGAAACGCTGCCCTCTAGTGGCGTTTCTGGACAAAATCTGAAGTTTGTTTTTGTTGTTTTTCTTTCACAAGTAGGCGAGGACAGAGGGGATCTGGAGCATCTGATGTTTATTTGTTTGAGAGCTCCACGATCCAAATTGAAATCTCGTTTTGATCGATTTTCAATTTACAATCTGAATCTTGACAACAGAAGACGTTCATGTTCTCTGAGGCTGAAAGTCTCAGCAGACGCCTCTCTGGTTCGTTTAGCTGCCGTCAGGGAAGTTAACTGATCACTGATGAGATGAACGTTTCATTCTTTGATTTTCATGTTTTTGTCTTTTTTGTGAACGACCACTCACACTTACTCACCTAATTAACAACGTCTTGAGCTTCATTTCTTGAGCTAAAGTTTTCTGCCAGTTAAAGTAAATAAAACTGAACCAACTAAACTTTTTTTTTCAAAGTTATGACTGAAAGATTTCTCCTTCCTCTTCTGTTCCTAAACACCAAACTGTCTTTGTTGCTTTAGCTGGCTAACAAAAAGAAAGAAAAGCGAGCAGAAACTTGGATCACCCTGGAATCGTTTCTCAAACTCGGATCAAACTTTAGACTTGAGTCGGACCTCGAGTCACTCGACTTGTTCGGGCTGAGATATTTCACCTTCATCTGGTTTCTGTTCACTCGTCTGTTTCTGACAGGAAAACTGGATTTCTCTTCTGTTCTGCAGCACCTCGTCAGTTCGTTCAGTTCTGAGGTGCTTTAAAAAACAAACTGTTTCTACTGTGAGTTTTTATCCAATCACAGAGAGCCGTCAGCTGAAACAGTCTGTGACTCGACCCGGTTTAAAACGATCAAACTGTCATCGTCCGCTCGTTAAAGGGAAATACTGCTGTTTTTTTGTCTTTTATCATCATCTCTCTGTTTTAAATCCTCATTGACCCAAACGCACTTACTGAACATTTAGTGTTTCATTTTAAAGAGATCGAGCCGCAGCTTGTAATCTACGAACCACAGTAAACTGCATTGTGCCTTTGAAATCTTACTGTTGCCAATAAGACGACATCTTTTAATCACCAGGTTTGTTTTTTAGTTTTTTTTTGTGGCTAAAAAACGAATTTGCAGAGTTTTCAGTGACGTCAGATTCAGTTTGTGAGGTTTTTTTGTTAATCAGCAGTAAACTGAAGGAAGCTCCTGTAAGTCGATAAAAAGGGAAAAGAAATGGCAATTAAAATTATAATTCAGTGTTTTTGTTTATCATTTTTCCAAAAAGTCAGACTGTAACTAAATTGTTTAATTGAATATCGAGGTCATTCAGTGATAATTATTAATTTTGCCCTTAAATCGTGCTTAACTTTACGTCTTTTAGCTTCGAGTGTTTTTGCCCCGAATTCTGTCTGTCAGGCAGAGAAGCTGTCGTCATGTGACCTCTGTATCCAATTTGAATGTTTTGGTTACATGATAATAAATAAGCCATCTCCATGACAACTGGGCATTTCAATCTAGTTAAAAAAAAAAGGCCATGAAACGAGTTTGAAGGCCTCAGGAACAACGAACAAGTCGGACCTTTCTGTTTGTGTCCGTCAGAATTAATTCTCGTCAAATTCTGACTTTGGTCCGATAAAATAACAACTTCATCGTCAGAATAAAACTTTAAAAAATATCGGAGATCATTTTGTGAAAATAATCTTACACAGAAATTCTGCCTACTTCTACCCTGACTTCTGTCTGTCAGGCAGAGGCTGATTTCATGTGACCCAAGTCTGAGATTGTGAATACTTGATGAAACTGAAGCAGCTGGATCCAGTGAAGAAGGCCGTGAAATGTGCTGAAAGTCTCGGGAACTTAGAACAAGACGGACATTTATTTTTATTTTTATTTTTTTCGTCAACTTAATCGCTGTAAGATAACTTTTCTTGTAGAGTTACATTGCAACTTTTTCTCTTTAAAAAAACAAACATCTATTTCCTCTCATTATACTTTGACTTGGTGTCGCAAATTATCGCTGTGTTGACATTATTCTTCTATAAATTACCTTTATTCCTGGAATATTGAGTTTTTTTCCCGTAAAATTACGACTTTAACCTCGTAGATTACTTTTTTTTTCTCTGAAGGACTTAACTTCTTATACAATGAGAACTTTATCCTGTAAATCTGCTCCTGTTACTGATTCACTCAGCTGATTTCTCTCACATATCTTTCTCTCTCCACGGGTCCTAACTCCGCAGTCTTATCGTCAGCCTTTAAGGTCGATGCCATGTGACAATAAATGACCAAATTAAACACAATAAAAGTGCCATGAAACCTCCGCAGCCAATGAAACCAGTTGATGAGAGATGTGATTAAAATGAACCAAACAGCACCAGTGTTTCCCTTCAGAACCACCACATGAACCTCCTGCCTCATCTTCTACCGAATCATCATCATCATCATCATTGTTTAATTTCATTGTCTTCATTCAAACTCGGACATGATGTGAAGGACTTCAGCAGCTCGGGTTTATTCTCCTCGACTGGATCTTTTTCTCTGTATGTTCATTCTTAAAAAAAAAAAACAAAGATGGCTGAAAGTAGTTCAGGGCTTTCTAGCGTTTGTTTGTTCGTCGCCGTCAGTTTCCGTCTCTTAACGAGTTTTCTGTTAATTTTCTCCCCAATAAGCTGCACAGATCAACATTTCACACGACACAAGAGCACTGCACTTTCATTGGACGAAACAAACCCACAGAACTGCAGACGTTTGTTATTTTATTTTTATTTTTTTTGCTTATTTCAGGAGACAAAGAAGAAGAATGTTGATCTTTTTTTTGACGCTTGGCCATTTTTTGGAAAATTGTTCGTTGTGTTTTTTTGAAAAAGGCTTCACACAAACCAACAAACTTTTATTTTTAATCTTAAAAACTGCCAAAATTCCCTCCCTTCCTCCTTCGCTCAGTCATTGAAGCTGCGACCGTCACCCAGAAGGGAAGAAGAAGAAGAAGAAGAAACGGAGCATGTTTTTAAATTTTTTGATTTTATTTTTATTTTCCAAGCAGTGCTGTGAATCGTACGAGCTGTGATTCTGTCCTTATTTTGTCGTGCATATGTGGGGTAACTTTGCTAAGTGTGAAAATATTTTGACAAGTGCCACGCCCCGGCCTGTGCGATGCTTACCATAATGTCTATAAAACAGGAAGTGATTTCTGCTGGTGGGACGAACACCAGAAAAGATAGAATTATGATTATTATGCTTCTGATTATTATTATTATTATTATGGTGACTATTATTATTATTATTATTATTATTATTATTATTATTATTACTTCTACTGTATCATCATTGCGACCATGATTATTCTCATAATCATTTAAGAGTCTATTGTTTTGCCATGTATTTTTTAATTTGAGATTTTTATTTTAGTTTTCTTTTTATTATTAAAGGCAAAATGAACTAACAGAAACGGCTGCTGCCTCGTTAATGTGCCGCTGATTAATGTTTCACGTGTTTCCGCCACACAGTTTCTATCTCGGCTGTCTGACTCAAGTGTGCAGCAGTTTATTGATTTGTAGATAGAAAGCTGTGAAGTTAAAGGAACAGTTCACCCAAAAACTAAAAACATTTAAAAAACAAAAAATAAATGTCTCCGTCCAACATAATCCTGGTGTCTGGAAGCCCAGAGATCCCAAACTGATTTGAAAAGACGTCATTTAGCAGAACGCTGTTTTACTGTGAAGCTCCAGAAATGTTTTGACTACGAGACTTCACCTGACTTTCATCTGCATGGAGGAGGAGATGATGAATCTTTACTTTTGGCTGAACTGTTCCTTTAAAAGTAGACGTGTTTTCAGATGTCTGGGTTTTGTACTACTGTTATTTCAACACAGACATTTAGTTTTTCTTCCTTATGCTGCACTTTTTATTTGCTTCTTGTCTCCGCATGTTGCAGCCTGTTGAGCTCTCAGGGCCACCGTAGTTTCCACTTTCATCACGACTGGTAACAGCATAGATGTTTCCTGCCTCAGCTGGACTTTAAAGAGCTCCTTGAAAAGCAGAATACTTACTGATACTCCCACACTTTAGAAATATATAACTTTTATCACCCCAGAACTTTAGTTACTTTACAAATTAAGATTTTTGTGTACGAAACATGAAAACATGAAAGTGCAGCTGTAGCTCCACCTCAACCTGTTTTTACATTAATGCACCAATCATAATAATCTGTGATGATAATATTAATATACAGTATGATCACAGTCACTGGGGACATTTTACTGCATTGAGTACTTTTACTTTGAATAAGATATGAGCGAGAACGTCAGTATGTGTCTGTTCATCCAATTAAATTATCTGTATCCATATCCGAACGGATACAGATACTCCGAACGTGGAGTAAAAAAGGGGCACTGTGTAGTTTAGGAGAAGGAATTCAAATTCAGAATATCAATATTTACAATGTTAATGAGGTAATAATGACACAAACTCAGAAATATGTATTTTTTTTCCCATCAGTGAATAAACAAGCTGCTCTCAGAGGAAAATAACAGAACACTGTTTGAAGCTAGAAAGGCGGCAGGGTCCGCCACATATAAACAAAGTAAAACAGGATGAAAGTGTGTCGTCCTTTAAGGTCAGTTTGTTTATTGAGTCATGAAGACAAAGAGAGTTTGATTATTTAGTTTGTTTAGGCAGAAAAATCAGCCAATGAAGATCTTTCTCTGCTCATTAACATTTCTTCACCGAAACTACAGACTGCTCCTTTAAGCTTGAAATTGATACAAGCTGACTAGAAGTTGAGTTATTATTATTATGATTATTTATTTATTTATGGCTTTTTTCATTCTTGGAGTCTAATCTGAAGTGTTTCTCTCCTGCGTTTATGATTCGAGAACTGGTGGGAAAAATAATCTTTCTAACTTCCTTCTTACTTTCTTCCATCTGTGAAAATACGTCGGAAAAACATTTTTCAGTTGAATTTTGTAGCAGTCCAACTGTTTGTCGTGCTACTATTCTTTGTTTGGGCTGATTTTCTTTCAGGGCTGATCACAGGGGATTCAGAGCACCTGTGCACAGGTGGGGAGACTGACTCCTGATTTGTGGAGTGGAAGCAGCTTGAGGTATTTCCCTCCCAGCCAATCAGGGTGTGACCCTGTCTGAAAGGCTTAAAAGAGGTGGGAAGTGGCACACCGGTGGCTCTCACCCTCATTCTGGATCTGCCCCTGGCCCATAATGAATCACTCCCTGAATTTCCAAGAACCTCATCCCCTTAGATTGCCAGCCAGAACTCTGGTCTATCTGGGCCCTGTTTTGTTTCTGGGCTGCCCACAGCTTTAGTGAGGAAACTTTGTTTTTTTGGGAACCCTTTAAAACCCAGGCCCCTTTACACCTTTGGTTTACTATTTTATTTCCCTGGGGCCTGTAGAAGAGGCATTTGTTCGTTTATGGGTTTATTGTCCTAGTAGTGGACAGTGGGCATTCCCATAGTTATGTTTTTGTTTATTTTTATGTAGGGTGGGCTGGCCTGTAGGCAATTAACAGCCAGTACCGCCACATAAATGGCAACCACGAAGGGACACGTCACACAAGCATAAATCTTGTTGATAAAGGGATTTAGTATCGTGTCCCAATCTTCTGATATGCACTAAACAATCGTATGCAAGTGTATTATTTTGTGTATTTTGAGTGTTTTATCCCTCCATCATGTCTTTGGAAGACCCCGACATAACATTGTCAACATTCGAACCTTCCCTCACTGAACTAGAAGTGCATGTCCTGAATGGGGAAGAGGAAGATGATGAAGAGGGATGGGTGGATGCTCCACTAGAGCCTCAGTATCCTGTGGATACACCCCCCCTTTTGGCTGTGGAAGGATTGTCACTTCATCTCTGGTTTCTGTAGCTTCTTCCACACCAGAGCAGTCTGACACTGATTTAGCCATTGTTGCTGATGCCGTAAATTCTGTTGTCAGCAGAAGGACGTACAACTTCTTGTGACTGAGGTGCACACCTTGCGACAGCAGCTGGACTTAGTGCAGGCTACTCACTTGTCCATCAACAGTGCGCACTCACCTCTCAGATCAATTCCCTACAAAAGCGAGGGGAGGTGGTTGAGAGAGAAACCGTAGCACCTGTTGTAGGCCCCTGTCAAGCACACAAATCATTTACTTCCCCAGTCAAAAATGTCATTTCATTGCCAGCTCCTGCTGGAGTTCATTCAGATTGTGCAGGTGCTGCTGCACCTATGGGTGACATTGGGCAGGAGGAACCGTGTAGAGGGACTTGTAGCAGCGTTCTTTTGTATACTTCCTTACCACCCATGTTACCGCTCTTGTCTCACTCTGGTGACAATTTGTGTGATATAGCTTGTTTACCTAAGGGCGAGGACTTGGGTGGTCTGCTCCACACGGCGGTTAAAGAAAGTGGCTTAATAGGAAAGGAGGCCGGAAAACTGCACCAACTGTTGTTAAGCAATCCCCGGGTCTGCACCACCACTTTAGGCCGCACATCAATGCTGAAACACAAAATCATATTAAACCGTGACGTTGTGGTTCCCAGCGCCCCTACAGATTGCCCTTACAAAAGTGCAAGATTGTTAAGGAGCAGATTGAAGACATGTCCAACAGGGTATAATTGTGCCTTCCTGTTCACCATGCGCTTCCCAAATTGTATTGGTACCTAGGAAAGATGGTGGCTCCCCCTGGTTTTGTGTGGATTTCCGTCGTGTGAATGAACAAAGTGAGGGAGATGCCTATCCTCTGCCAACAATTTCTGAGATCCTTGAGTCGCTGGCAGGCTCCACTGTATTTACCACCCTGGATCTCAATAGTGGTTATTGGCAGGTGGAAATGGACCCTGAAAGCCAGCCCCCGACAGTTTGTCACAACCTTTGGGTTGTTCCATTTTCCGGTTATGCCGTCTGGCTTGAAGGGCGCTCCAGCCACCTTCCAAAGGCTGATGAATCATTGAATCACGTCCTGCGGAGCTGCCTTGGAGACTGCTGCATGTTGTACCTGGATGATATTATCATCTTTTCTAAAGCACCCAGACACACTTTGGTGACATCCAGCGAGTGTTTGATTGTCTCCAGCAGGCTGGACTTACCCTCAAGCTGAAGAAATGCCACTTCTGTTGCCCAGAGCTTAAATTCCTGGGTCATGTAGTGAATAGGGAAGGAGTGCGGGCAGATCCGGCAAAGGCGGAGGCGCTGCATGACTACCCAGTGCCAAGGAACCTAAGGGCAGTCCAAAGGTTTCTGGGTCTTGCGGGATGGTACCATCATTATTTCCCGAACTTTTCAATGATTGCAGAGCCTCTTAACGCACTGAAAAGAAAAGGAGCAGTGTTTCTGTGGACGGATCAGTGTCAGAGGGCATTTCAGTGTCTCAAAGACCATCTGACCTCGCCTCCTGTCCTTGGTCACCCCGATATGTGTAACACCTTCGTGGTCTACGCGGATGCCAGTTTGACAGGTCTTGGCACAAAGATCTGACACCTCCTCCCAGGAGCAGGTCGTTGCATATGGGAGTCGCTCTCTGTCCAGCGCAGAGCAAAATTACTCCGCCACAGAACGTGAGTGTCTTGCTGTGGTTTGGAGTTTAGAGAAATGGAGACATTATCTGGAAGGAAAACCTTTTGTGGCCGTCTCCGACCACTCTTCATTGCTGTGGGTCTTTAACACCATGAAAGCTAGCTCCAGGCTTATTCGCTGGGCGTTGCGTCTGCAGGAATTTTCTTTTACGATTGAGTATCGTAAGGGCAAGTTGAACAACGCACCTGATGCTCTGTCGCAGGCCATTATTCCAGCCTTCCCTGGCATGTGAGGAGAAATTTGTTCCTTTCCCCCTGACTGAGGATGTCTGGGAAGCTCAGAGGAACGATCCAGAAGGCCGGAAAGTGTATGAGGCACTGCTTCAGGATGACTCATCATCTGGTGAAGCAGACTCCGGTTTTGTCATCTACCATCCACAGACAAACATGACAGAGCGCACCAACCGCTCTCTCAAAAGCATGATGGCTTCCTACGTTGGGGAGAAGCATAAAAGTTGGGATCGTTTCTTACCAGAGTTGCATTTTGCCCTGAACTCTGCGGTCAATGACACCACAGGCTTTACCCCAGCTGAGCTACTGCTTAGACGGCCTTTGAAGAGACCTTGTGCGAGAGCTCTGGAGCCCTCGTCCCAGGTCCCACAAGCGCCGAAGAATATCCAAGCTCTCCTCGAGTCAAATCTGGAGCGGGTGAGACGAAAACAGGCTCAAACTAACAATAAAAACAGGAGACAGGTCAGTTATGAAGCGAAAGACAGGGTCTGGCTGAGAGCCCTTGTCCAAGGCTTCTCAAAATTTTACAGCCAAACTTGCCCGATGGTGGATTGGCCCCTATCGCATCATGGAGCAGGTAGTTCCTGTGAACTACCGGATTGTGCTAGAAGATACAGGTCAGGACCTACGGGTGGTTAATGCCTGCAATTTAAAGGAGTGTCACCCCACCAGTGCTGAGGTAGAGGCTCAGGAGCGAGAGGCTCTTAGGCGCATCTTTATCGACAGTGATTGGCGGCACGTGGCGGCTAGTTGCTTGATAGCAAACAAACTTTACACAGTATTTATCAAAGTGTTCGTCAAGTTTCAAAACACTTGACACGTTAGCTTTAGCTGCTATGTGGCTAACAGTTCAATGGAAACATGATGCTAACAACAACAGACGGTTTTCACCAAGACTCACCAAGTCGCTGTTCATCGTTATTTCATCATCATTGTCAGACTTCTGTAAGTTTAAACAGCTCGTCATGTTTTACAGTTTAACATGTGGTTAAAATGGCCGTGTTGTGTACCGACCTGCTGCAGACCTGTCAACACCTCCATCACCTGGTGATTGACAGCAGCTGCCACCTGTATGCTGATTGGCTGCGAGCTTTAACAACGGGATTTCAGAAAGCAGTACGTTATATTCATATTTTCGCCACTTTACCTCGTTGTCAGTCTTTTCTGACGGAAAGCTGAACCCGAACTAACCCTTTAAGACACTTAAGTCACAAGAACACAATAACAGAATGAAGGAGCAGCAGAACAATAACTCCCGTGTACTGCAAGGTAAATTACTGTTTTTGTCAATGCAGTCTGGTGGCGACGCAACGTGGTGGAAATATTCTTAATAAAGCGTAAGCTTCTCCAAACTCAGGGCGTGCAGACCGCCATCTACTCCAGTAATACCTGAGAAATACCTCATACAAATCAACTTTTGATGAACAGCTTAAGTAAAGACAGACGTGGCTCAGTTTTTATTTTGGATGCAGTTTATTGTAAATCAGTGGAACATCAGCAGGTTTCCTCTGTGTGAGTCCAGTCCAGCTTTAACCCAGCAGACTGGTGTTACTGGGCGACTCCCAGTGTGAACACTGAAGGTGAAGAGTGTCGTCTCTCTGGTTAAACAAATTCTAGAAAACTAAAACTAGCACAACAAGTTCTTGACGAGCCATGATCTGGATCAGTTTCTGATGAGCAGTGTCCGGGGTCTTTTTAAGGATTATTAAAAAAAAAAAAAGTGATTTTGTCTTCAGTCGCGCCGTCATAAAGCGTCGTAGTCGTCGTCGTCGTCTTCGTGCTTCCTCTTCAGCGACTCGGCGGCGGAGTTCTGCGACACCATGTTGGTGGTGATGAGGATGTTCTTGGAGCCAATCAGAGACGGGTTGATGAGGACGTTGGAGACGGGCGTGGACGGCGTGGCTGGCAGAAGAAGAAGAGCAGCAAAAGTTATGTTTTCTAGATGTTGTTGGCAGCCATTTTGTTATTTACATTGTTTTATGTATTTTGTAACTCATTTTATTTGCTACTGATTTTGTCCAAAACACTTTTGAAAATGTTGATTAGATAAACAGCAGCTTTCTTCACTGAACTTCTGAAATAAACAAGTAAACAACCTGCTGGTGTGGGTGGTTGAACCCAGATATTAAACTGGTTTCAGATTGAAAATAACTGGTTCTTACTGGTTTTGGTGGTGGCCGTCTGAGAGGGTGGTGGGATCTGTACGGTGAACCTCTGGCCCGTCAGAGACACCGGAGTTCCGACTTTACTGGTGACAGACTGGACAGACGGAGTTCCTGTGCAGAAAACACGGGTCAGAACACACTGGTCCTGTAAACACACACTGGTTTAAAGAAGTCGGAAAACAAATCTTCACCCTGGATGACAGACTCACCGATTGTCGGTGTGCTAGGTCTGCTGGAGACGGCGCCAACACTGAGGCGAGGTACCGATATCCTGCCTGCAGACGACGACACCTGGAGGACAATAACACAGCTCAAAGAGTCAATTTGACAGAAAAAGTCAAGATATTACCTGAGATACAGTAAAAGTTTCAGAGGTTTTACCTTTTTCTGAACGGACTTGAGTCTGTAGTTGGGCGCTGTCAGACAGTAGCGGTCTGGAGGAAGTCGAGGTCCAGTGTAGGGTTTGATGAGCGGGAGAGGAGTCTGATTCTTCTGCCTCGCCACCTCCAACAGGAACTGAACACAGCAGAGATCGAGCTTTCAAAAAACTAAATTCAACAACAACTTAAACGCAGACTGCCGCTAAATGTTTGAACAACAACATTTATAATTAAGTTTACGGTTTTCAAAAGTTTTTCCAGACTTCACAAACATAAAGAACTGCATTGATTTGGTGATTAATTGATGAGCAAATCAACGGAAAATTAATCAACTATTTTAAAAACTGATTTATCGTTTTTTCTTGTTTTTTTTTCCAAGAAAAAAAATAGGAATTTTTGACAATTACAGTGAAGAAGTCGAAGAAGAAAAAAAAAATCTTGTAATTACAGGCATTTATACACATTCACAAATGAATCTCTTGTATCAGAGACTCAAGCTGTTAAAAAACGACAGTGTTGATAAAGAAAAAGAGACACAAGCGGACGAACATCAACTATCAGCCAGAATGGACATAGTTCAGACAAAGACATGATCATTATCATTCTTCGACAGGAGGACAGGAGTGTGAGGATGGTGGAGTCTTACGTCTCGTGGTGGCGGCGAGGTGAACGACTGGTCCATGCGGCACTGGATAGCCAGTTTGATGTCGTCGGCGTCCACGCTGGACTTCTTGGCATGTGTGGCGTAGATTTTGGCGTCCTCTATGATGGTCGTCACATATCCTGTGAACAGAAACAACAGCTGAGTGACTTTATGTGGATGGTTTTACTTTGCCCTCATTAGATCTTCACCTCCTTTGAAAGTTGTCATGTTTTGTTTTGTTTCACAACTCTGATTACAGATTGGTATTTTACCGCCACCTGCAGATCTGTGGAATAATGTGAAACTCTAAACAACACAAACAAACTGCCATCCAGCTTCACGTCCATCACAAATTCAGCTGTTCACATATAAAAACAGTGCTGTTGACTCACTGTAGGTGAACTCCAACATCTGGTTGATGACTCGGGGCTCGTACTCGGTGATCCCCATGTCCTTCAGGATCTGCATCATCACCTGCAGCACACAGTGATGATCCACCATCAGACAACATGATGACAGCAGGGTGAAGAAACATGACGTGATCTAAAATTATTGATTAACCTGCTGACTCTTTTCAAGATTAATAAATTCATTATTTTTATGACTTCATCGTAGGTTCTCAGAAGTTGTGACGGACACTTTAACTATTTTACAAACCAAACAAATACAGACTTACTTCAGTAAATAAATAAATGTATTTCAGTATATTTATTCTCAGGACTTTAACCCATTGTCTTTGACAAACCTTTTTATTTCCTCCTGACTGCTGTTTTCATATCTGAGCAGCACTTGTTTTAGAAGAGAGCTATGTAAATAAAGTTAAAAATATATATTTTATATTTCTATAAATAAAAGGTCAAATTATTATAAGTGTCAGTTTTGTCTCAATTTGTTTATAATCATTATTCCATCCAGTTGTTTGTTATCATCTTCTGTGTTTTATATGATAGTAAACTGACTATCTTTGGGTTTTAGACTGTTGGTTTTTCACTAACTGTTACTAAACGTTTGAGTTATTAATCTAATAAACTAACAGGCAAAAACATTCATAATAATAACAGCATACATTATCTAAACACGTGAGAACTGACGCTAATGAAGGTTGAAGGACTCCAGATGTTACTGTCAAACCGCTGTAACTGCTCTGGAGCATCAGGATGTGTCCGCATACTTGTGGCCACATAACGTTAGTTCATGAGTGTCACACTTCACACTTGTAGGACGAACAGCAGCATATTCTCACACCAACCTCGTGTAAACTGAGTAAAAAACAAACTAAACATTTACTGATTTAAGTCAAACTCAGATTTCGGTTTCACCGAGACACCTGCTACTCATCATCCCGTCTCTGGGGTCAATTTACGGGGTCAAAAACTCGGACAAAACTTATTTACATGATGGTTAATGTTAACAGATTCCAGCGGCAGTTAATTTCAGAGACAAAAATAAGGAAACTGCGAGAAACAACCACAAGTCCCTCCTGTTTACACCCACTTCTGCATCGGCTAATGGCTAGGCTAAGGCGCTAGCCGGTGGCTATTGTTATGAACGGTGATCCGGTGCTAACGTTAGCTAACAAGCTAGCTAGCTACAAACGCATCAGCTGTTTGTGTTAATGGTGGATTTTTAATCAAAACCACGACCAGAGTGAATTTAAACTGCAGCTTAGTGACGAACAAACTGTACAAACTGCCGTTTGATAGCGTTACCTGAGCGTCTTTAGGGATGGTTTTCGGAGCAGACATTTTGATTTTACACCCCGAAGCGCCTTCACTTCTTCTTCTACGGTTTCAGCTCACGCAAACAGCCGAGCGCTGAAGAGCGACGCCTGCCGGACAGGCCGCGAACTCCCGCGAGATTATCCGGCAGATCCGAGATTTCAACACTCAAAACAAAAACACTAAAAACCTGCAATGAAGAAAAACTACTGATATAAAAGTAGAGTAAAAATACTCAAGTAAAAGTACTGCATTGGAAATGTTACTCATCAGAAAAGGACAATCTATGTAGGTATTATATAATAAAAGTAATCCATTTAAATATTTTGCCTACAATTGTAAAGTCTCAGTCTGTGAAGTAACTAGTAACTATAGCTGTCAAATACTTGCAACGAAGTAAAAAAGAAAAAAAAAGTACAATTTTTCCCTCTGAAGTCAATGTGTAGTGGAGTAGAAGTCAAAGCAGCATTAAAAGACTCCAGTTAAGTACAATTAGTTAAGTGTTTGAGTAAATATGTTTATTTACATTCCACTACTGGTAAACCTCAATAATTTTTATTAAAAATAATTAATGAATACAGACAGAAGAGTAAAAGCTGAAAAAGACCAGAGCTTTAATAACAGACAGGCTGCAGGGGGCGCTACAGGAAAACATATAAGACTGTGACTGTCTTCAGCCTCTTTCCTCTGTGCGTCCCTCTCATCCGGTCTAATTACACTGAAATGTTTTTATACATATGATCTCTTACTTACACAAAAGTACCAGTACCACAATATAAAAACACTCAATTACAAGTAAAAGTTGAGTATTATTTTTCCCCACATCATTTTTAAAAAAGGTTAAACATCAAAAACTTTGAAATTACTTGTTAAAGGAAAATAAAACAATGTTTGCACAGTGGTAAAAGTTTAGTAGTTGCATCTTTTTGGCCACATCAATAGCTGTGTGGATGAAAACAAGCTGTGTCTTGTATTTGAAAATCATTAGCTGTAATTTGCAGGAAAAACAGTGGTATAGTCCTTTAGAAAGAGAAATCAGTTTCTCAGACCAGATGCAGGCGCAGTTAAGGAGACGAAGACGTCAGTGTGAGATACATTAATAAACTGTGTGTAAGAGCTGATATGAAAATCTTCTCAGAGGTCATAAAGACGCTGAGTCGAGTCACCGCTGCAGGTTTCCAGCTGACTGATGTTCCCAAAAGACTTTATTTAAAGACGAGTCCACTGATAAACGTGTTGACTCAGCAGCTCATGTGTACTTTCACATGTAAAGACAGTTCAGGCTGTAAATGAACCTGTAGACGAGCAGAAGTTACAGAAAGACGGCTGATTTAATGTTTTTGTTTCTGTCTGTCTTCATCACATAAACAGCTGTTTTCAAATATGTTGAATGTCATTTAATCCAAACCTGGACCTCCATCAGGGGCAAAACATGTAAGAACTTCAGATTTCAGGTGTTTTTAACAGATCATTATCCTCCAGACAGTCGGTGCATCCAGTTGTTTCTACGCATAATCTTCAATTTGTACAGAAACACCTGGAAACACATGAAAAACTGAACCACACTGAGTGAATAAATGTCGACATCCATGAATCATGTGACTTAAACGTCACTGACGACGAGCTGGAAACATCAGATGTGTGTGGAGCGATGAGGAGGCCGGAGCCTTCCTCACATTAATACATGAAATGAACAGAAATGTCAGATTTACATTGTTTCCTCGTTGTTTTTCTCTTAACACGTGTCGTATCACTTCAACATTTCTATAACACGTGTCGTATCATGTTTACATGTATGTGAGCTGACCTTCATGTCAGAAAGAGGAGATGCTGGTCGTGTGACAGCCGAGTCAGAGACCACCGTTCAAGACTGTGTTTCAATATTGTAAATGTGATTTTTAACCATTGTCCAGCTGTGTTTGTGAAGACAGAACCAGGTGCTTCAAGCTAAAACATGATGTTTTCCGACCCGTAACCAAGTGTTTGTTTTTTTCAACCTACACCGACAGCTGAAGCTGAAGAAACTTACACTTTCAACATATCTGCAGAAACGTACGGTGACAACATTAAATTATTGTTGATCCTGAACCAGATATCAGCCATGATACCCACAAATTATACTTCAGTGAAGACACACAACTTTTACTTGTTGTTTACTTTTACTTCTGCTTTTCACAACTTGGTATTAGCAGGTACATTTACTTCTGTAAAGGATCTGAATATAGTATGTGGAGTATGTGGAAGCTCATTACTGACAATTAATGAAAAATAAAGAAGAAAAAAAAGATGAAAACTAAGCTTGAAAAAATATCCCTGTGGTAATTATGAGAAAAAAAGGACAAAAAAATAAGAAAAACACAAAATATGAGCAAGGGTTAGGGTTAACTATGAGATAAAATGTTATAATCCATCTCATATTTTATGTTTTTATAATGAACATGTGAATATTTGTTTTTTAAAAAGCTCATGTTTGTCTTAAGCTGTCAGAAATGGGCTTCACAGACGTTACATCCACATCCATTTTTACATTTTGAATTTAGGACTTTCACAGTGAGGTTTAATACTTGTAGTCAAGTAAGAAGTCTGATTACTTTTCTTCAGCTGTAACTTCTGGTGATCTGGTAGAAGATGACGCGTCGCTGCAGATAAACTCACTATCAGGATGTGAAGGAGTTAAAATGAGCTCAGTGACGACAGACGACTGTTTGACTTTCAGTTCAGGACGAAGACGAAGCTGCTGCTGACCTCCAGCTGACCTCCCTGCTTCCTGTGTGTGTGTGTGTGTGTGTGTGTGTGTGAGTGTGTGTGTGTGTGTGTGTGTGTGTGTGTGTGTGTGTGTGTGGTAGTTACAGACTGACATCTGATGACTTTTAATTTCTTTCTTCTATATTTTGGTATCTGGCTTTTTCTCTTCTTCATAGTTCGACATACTTGGCTGTAAAATGTGAAGCTCTAACTTTATTTATTCTAATTAATTAAGAACATATTAATATTAATGAGACATCGGACCTAAACACAAACAATCTGCCTGAAAACTGAAACAAACTGAGAAGTCATTAGTAAAACATCTTATATTAATATTTTCCCTGCAGATCTTCTGTCGCTCTTTTCAATTAGAATTAGAGTCAGTGGTGAAATGTAACTAAGTATATTTACTCAGGTACTCAGTACAACTTCCAGGTACTTCACTTGAGTATTTCTATTCTATGCTACTAAAATACTTTTACTTCTCATATCAGGGGGAAATGTATAGAAATGTGATAACAACAATAACAATGTTTATTAAGGATGAGATGGATGTGAAGCAGCAACACGTCGGTCCTCAAACATTAAACATTAAACATCATTACTGGTTTATTTCATCTTTGTTTTAATCTTAATTAAGTGTCATAACTTTTTATTTCATCGTCGTCATTCTGCCTCTGAAATCAAAGAAAACTGGAACAAAACTGTGAAAAGTTTATTTTATTTCATCAATAAAATGTGTTTTAATTATATTTTATTATATTAATAAAATACATTTTAATATTTTCTTACAGATTTTCTGTCGCTTGTCTTTCAATTTATCAAATCAGTTGTGGAATGTAACTAAGTACATTTACTCTGTACTGTCGACGATTTTGAGTTACTTGTACTTTACTTTATTTTGTGACTAAAATACTTTTACTTCTCATGTCAGAGGGAAATTGATAACTGTGTGTTTATCTGTGTTTATCTTCTTTGTAAAGAAATAGATTACAATAAATTACTTTATTACACAGTTACAGTTGTAACTGAAGGACTTTAACTTATAAAGAAGTATTTTAACACAGTGCAGAACTGCTAAAATAAAAGACATGTAATCACTTAATTTAAGCTGCAAATAAACGTCAAATAAATATTAAATTTAATTCAAACAGAGCTCATGAAAGAAATGATGAATTTATTCTTTTACACAATTTGTCAAATGTTTTCTGTGTTTATTGTGTTTTATGTTAAAGTCTGTGAAAGATAATTGATTATTTTCCAGCATGTTTTATTAATTTCACAGTTTTTTCCTCCTGGTGTTGAACTTTTACAGGCTGACTGTTTAAAAAAGCAACTCTGAAGGCCGGACTTTATATTTCATCAGGCTTTATTATTGTTTCTTTTATTTTGTCTGAGTAAAAGAATAAAAACAATTAAAACAGAATATAAATGAGCTCAAATACAAATGTGCAGATGCAGTAAAAGTTATTTTCCTGTCGAACACTTTGACACGACTGTGACAGAAAAGTGTGTTAAAAATAAAGTTTTACTTTTAAAAGAGCAGAAACGTTTATTTAAACCGTTCATGTCGAAGGAAAATGAGTCCAAAATTGTTTGCTTGGTATTTGAAATTAGAACATTATAGTATCATTATTATTATTATCATTATTATTATTATTATTATTATTATTATTATTATTAACAACAACAACAACAACAATAATAATCCCTCAGTCAGTTTTCATCCTCCTGCCTGTAAAACGTTTCTCTGCTGTCATGTTAGAAACAGGTTGATTTTCATTATCTCATGTTTAAATTATTATTTATTAAAGTTATTTACTGTAATTCATTTAAAACATCTGAAAAAGTTTAAGAAGTTAAAAGGAAACTTAAGGAAACTTGATTTATTTCACCTGCTTTATATTATTATTATTATTATTATTATATAAACTTGCTTTGACTCGATAGAAATGTGATTTAAAACAAATGTAAAAGTTTTAATTGATATAAAAATGTTGAGTTTTGTTTCATGCGTTTTAATGTAATATTTTAATCTTACTACTTTTATTTTAACAGTTTTTAAATGTAAACTTTCTCACATGTTTTCGCTGGTGAATGAATGAATGTGTGTCTGACAGCTCGACCCGCTGACGACGCGTCTCTTTACCGTCATTTGTAACTTTGACTCGGTCCTTTGATGGAAACCTTTGAAATGCAGCAGCGGACTGTCATGCAAATGGAGGCCGAGAGAGAGAGACTGCAGGCCGGGGAGGGAGGAGGGGGAGGACCGGGAGGAGGAGGAGGAGGAGGAGGAGGAGGAGGTCAACCTGCTCTGAGTTTAATTCTTCTTCTTCTGTCTTTAATGAAGTGGATACAGAGACATGTTGGTGACAGGTGTGTGTGTGTGTGTGTGTGTGTGTGTGTGTGTGTGTGTGAGGATGAAGAGGAGGAGGTGAGGAAGAGAGAGAGAGGGGAGGGGGTGAGGAGGAGGGAGATAACAGCAATAAAACAGGTCATGTGACTGCAGAGAGAGAGAGAGACAGAGACAGAGATAGAGAGGACAGGTGGAGGTGTGGACAGGTGAGGAGAGAGAGAGAGAGCACTCACACACACTCACACACACACTCACACACTGAAGCTCACTTTACCTGTAGATCAGGTGAGAGAGAGAGAGAGGGAGAGAGGGAGCGAGGCAGGCTGGATCCGCAGTATGCTGAGGGAGTCCCCTCACCTGGAAAGATGTACGTGAGCTACCTGCAGCTGGATAAGGACCCGACCATGTACCCGCACCAGAACCCGGTGACCCGACACCCGGGCATCAGCATCAGCCCGCAGAACTTCGCGGTGCCGGGCCCCCCGCAGTACTCAGACTTCGCCGGCTACCACCACCACCACCACGGCCTCAACAACGACCTGCACCCGGGGCAGCAGGCCGGGCCGGGCGGCGGCGGCTGGAGCCCGGCGTACCCGCCTCCTCCGCCCCCCCGGGACGACTGGTCGTCCCATCACTACGCTGCCGCAGCAGCAGCCGCGGCGGCCGGCGGGGCTCCCTCCGCGGCCAGCGGAGCGGTGGGGCCCCCGCTGGGGTTCAGCCCCCCGGAGTTCACCGGGCAGTCACCTGCGCTGCTGCCCGCGTCCCTGAACGCGTCTGCGGGGCAGCTGTCCCCCGGATCCCCGCAGAGGAGGAACCCGTACGAGTGGATACGACGCAGCTCCGCACCGCCCACCAACCCCAGTAAGACCCGGGACACACAGACCATGTGGTTAAAATAGAGTTAACTAATATTTCTGTAATATTTACATTTTGGATTCAATAACAACTTCTTAAAAGTCTCAGTAATAATCCTGAACTCTCCGTCCTGCTCCTTTAATCCAGATTAATATTCTCACATTAACACTCACACCACCCTCTATAATGTCTCAGTCACAGGTAAATGTCTCAGTCACAGGTAAATGTCTCAGTCTCAGGTAAATGTGCAGGTTTCTTCTTCTCACGGCTGTTTAACATTTTAATATGGTCAGATAGCGCAGTGATACTCAAATGTCTGGACATGTGTACTCAGCAGATATCAGCAGCAGCCCGACACGAAACAGCAGCTTTATATTTAATTTGATGACGTCAATTAATTGTTTAAAGTCTGATTATTATTGTCTGCGTCGATAATCAGACAGAAAATGAGTTTTCTTCGCTGTCAACACTTCATGAGAGCAGTTTTTCATGAAACTGATATAAATGAGCGGAACATAGTTCTTATATTATTTAAAATACTTTATTAGCTGTTTTTTTTATGTTTGTTTCCGGTGTAAATCTGTCAGGAGCATAATAGCCTAATACCACTCATATGACAACTAATAGCCTATTATTATTATTATTATTAATAATAATAATAATAAATAGTATTTTTTTGACTGTTATATCACATAATAAATGATCAGGATCTATATTTGATGGACTATTATCACAGTTGTGTTTTCAGATAAATTAGATTTAATTGCATGAACACTTTAATTCAAAATTTCCTTTAAAAATTCCTCTATTTTAAATGTTATTTTAAAAAAAGAGGGAATATTTATAATAATGAGTTTTATTATAGTTTTACAGGGAAGTTTGTCGGATTTGTGTTTTTCGGCTCGATTATAAAAAGTCTCTCTCATCCTCTTCAGTCAGGGAGTTTAATAAAGGGATCATATTTAAGATGAGCTGATAGCTGGAGACGTGAGGAGGAGACTCGTCCTGTCCGGAGGTGAGACGCGTCAGATCAGACGTGTGAAGCCGGTTTGAAGCTGTTGTCATGTTAACAGAGTCCGGCGGGTCTTTGTGCTCCGCGTGTCTCAGGGAGGAGTTTACAAGACAGACCGCACTTTGAAGTGTGAAGTGTGACCGTGTGTGTGTGTGTGTGTGTGGGCGTGTGTGTGTGTGTGTGACTTCAAGCTTCACCTGGATTTATCAAAAACCCCATCATACTCGAGTAAAAGTAAAGATACTGTGTTAAAATACTACTTTGAAAGTCACTCATGTGAATAGTACTCGAGTAAAAGTCTTAAAGTATCTGATATTAAATGTACTTAAGTGTCAAAAGTACATTATAAAAGTAAATTATACAAGATGTGCTGTAAATGAGATTATATGACTCAACAAACACAATCATGTAATCTGCAAAGTAACTGGTAACTAAAAGTAGATCAAATATCAAATATCAAACAAATGTAACCGGGAAGTTTAAAGAAGCAGAACATGGAAATACTTAAGTAAAGTACAAGTACCTTAAGATGTCCTGTGGGTCGACCGATTATCAGGACCAGTTTTTCTATAATCTACTCGCCAGTATAATTAATTAGATTACATTAGATTACTCAACAGACACAATCCAATAAATTAATCTAAACATGTTCTACTTTGGCTCTACAAGAATGTAATCTGCAAAGTAACTAGTAACTAAAGGTGTCAAATAAATGTATCAGAGAGGAAGTATAAAGTAACAGAAAATGGAAATACTTAAGTAAGGTACAAGTACCGTAACATTTTACTTCAGTAACTGTTCTTATTTACAGTCCATCACTGACGGTGTTGTAAAAAATCGCACTGTACTTGATTTAAAGTAAAGATATAGTCAAAATATTACTTTGGTGAAAGTGAAAGTCGCTCAAGTAAAGAACAAGTACCTGGAGTCTGTACTTAAGTAAATGTACTTAGTTACAGTCCATCACTGCACACTGTAGTTTCATCCTGCTGCCATAAATACTCAGTAGATTAATCCGCTGCTGAAAATAGTCCCAATAAATCAACTGAACGTTGATCAAACATGAAACTCTACTGGATATAAATGTCAGGAGGAACCAACGAGCTACGAGCCGCAGGCGGACAGGAAGTGAGACAGTGCTGAGAGACGGACTGACGTGTTGTTTCGACGACAGCAAGAAGAATTTAGAGTAAAACCAGATTCATCCTCCAGCTCCTCTGATCAATACTCAGAATCGAGCTCTTTAAGAGTGAACGTCTTCTCTCGTGTGAACGACGACAAACTGTTTTATAACTCAGGATGTTTTCAGAGACGGGAAAAGTTCAAGATGTTTTTTCATCCGCAGTCGGTGGTTTGAGAGTTAAAACTTCAGTATTTTATCTCTTCGCGTTACCTTGAATATCAGACTTTGACCGACATGTTTCTTTGCTGCCAAGTCAGATATCTGAGAGGAAGAGCAGAGTTTCCCGCTCGCACTGACTTATCAGACTGAGTCACAGTGACCTTTACAGAAAGAGAAAGCACCAAGACACTTTCCACTTCATCAAGTATCAACGTTTTACACACAAAACATGTGACAAATAAATCTTATAAACTACCCAACAGCTGAATCAATCAGTTGATTGACAGAAAGTTAATTTGCAATTATTTTTCGTGTAAAGTAACCACAACATCACCAGACTCCCTTCACAAATCGTGTGATTTTAAGAGTTGTTTCATGAGGAGAAACTTTATAAACTTTGTGAAGTCGCTGATAAATTCTGAATCAGCGGTTCCTTCTTGTAAATTCGGCATTAAATGCAAAACATGAAGTTGTTTGTTTCCTTCTTCTGTGTCTAAAGTGCTAAAGTCTTACCTGCCAACATTTAGCAGCTGTTTGAACACACAGTTTACACCGATTTCACCATTTACACTCAATTTATGAAAGAAGAAACATTTTATTGACAAAATAAGTTACTTCTTTGACACCTGTGGAAAAAGTCCCAGACTCCCTTTAAAAAATTCCCAATTTAGTGAGTTGTCGAGTTAGGAGAAACTTTATTAACTATATGAAACGATGTCTATGAGAGATTCTTAATTATTTGAGTCTTCTTTTAAATTCGGCATTAAATTCAATACATTAAGTTGTGTCTTCCCTTGTAAAAAGTCAGTTGTTGCTGCACTGCTAACAGTCTCAGGTGCGTCTTACCTGCCAACATTTAGCAGCTGTTTGAACACACTGTTTACACTGATTTCACCATTTACACTCAATTTATTAAAGAAGAATTACTGATGCTAAACATGTCAGATTTTACAAATACACTAAACAGTAACCAGTATAGGCTACTTCTTTGTCACCAGTGGAGAAAATTCCCAGACTCTCTTTAAAAATTGTGCAATTAAGTGAGTTGCTGAGTTAGAAGAGACTTTACACACTTTGTGAAACTGTGTCTCTGACAAATTTTTGAACATTTGGGCCTTCTCATAAATTCGGCAAATGTTTGGCAAAAGACATAAACTATTTCTTCAAGGTGTCTGAAACCAAAAAGGCTTAAAACCGGAGCTGCACTTGAGTGTGTGTGCAGAGTAAACCTCCGTCTCTCTCAGACAGACTGAAGAGCTTTGTGATTTACGTTCCTTCATTAGCGTCTCGTCTAAAAAATCAAACTGTTGGTTTTTACTTTCCGACAAATGAAGCAGAAAGTCGACAGTTCAGACAGATGTTCCCCCCGAAACTAAAATGTTTGAGTTGTAGTTCGCCGTGGTGACCGATTAGAGGACAGACGGTGTGTGTGTTGAAGGAGACACATCAGTTATTTAACTGTTGTGTGTTTAGTGTTAATATTGAATCAGAGCGTGTTAAAGAGAGCTGAAGGCCTTTTAATTAAGAGCTCAGTGCTTCTGCCCTCACACTGAAATGTTTTTATGGCTTCATTCATTATACTTCTCAGGTTTTTCTTTATGTTTCTGTTTCAAAGCGGTTTGTTTTTATTAGTTTTGGTCACTTGGTTGTATTTTTTATTTTTATTGGACAAAGCTGTCGCTCCTGATTTGCGTTCAGTGCAAACAGATGAAGATGTGAAGCTCAGGGTGGTGAGTCAGTACTTTAACCACACCGTAACTGTAGTTTGTTTTCCTTCACCGCAATCTTTCCCAAAACTTACTCAACGTGTTAACAGGCTTTTAATCTGCTGATTCAGGTGTTTATTGCTTGTTTCTTCTGTTAAACTGAAGCCTCACGCAGGTGGTGGCCAATCACGTAAATTGTCAATCAGATAAGCAGCGTAAATGACCAGAAACACAATGAATGGTGTGTAATGTAATGTTACATGTGTATTTAATTAATTTGTCCTTGTCCACCAGTTTTAAACACACTGTAATAAAAAAGCCCTCACATCACACTTCACAAGATCTAGTTCAAAGTTTAGTTCACACATTAAAATGAATTTGTTCAGTTTATTTCTTCATTTTTTTCTATTAAATGAGCTGCTCTTCTTCAGGGATCCCAATATCGCAAAATATCAGCAATATTTACAATATATACTGTATATATACGGCTTTATATCACTTTTAGAAGTATTAAAGTCGTATTAAACCATGGATTTTACACATTACCACCTGACCTCATCATCAACAATGTCATATACGACAAACTAAGTACTAAGATTCGCCCTGTTAGCCCGACACTGTTATGCTAATGGATCCTCCGCTGCGACTGAGCGTGTTCTGTGATTTTTAATCCATTTTCTGTTTTAAAAGCAGAATTGTTGTTAGCTTGATTGTTAGCCGTTCACTGGCAGTCCCATGATGCCTTGGGTTGCGTATGTCAACCAATCAGAGGCCGTGCTTCTGGCTGAGAAGAGCGTCTTTATTTGACGAGTTGGGAATGAGACTCAAAAACCAACTTTTCTTACGAATAGCAACTTCAACGTTATCTTTTTTGAGTTTACTTGTCATGACCACAATCTTTCCCATTCCTCAACCGTACATGGCAGCATGAATATTTTAGAGAGTGGATTCTGCAGAAAACAGCCACCTGAGGCAAAAAAGATCAAACTTCAAAGTGTAGAGCCACTGAGCAGGCTGCTGTATGTGGCCCCTTGGGAGTGACACCGGGCCGTTATTAACCCGTCAACAATGTTACTGATACTGCATCAGATACTGCAGATATATTCCTGATGTCTTGTTTCTTGATTTCAAACGACGTTTCCTTAAAATATCAAATGTATGAGGTAGAATTTACCTCATACATTTGATATTTTATGGAAACGTCCGTTATTTCCTGTAGATATTAAAACTAAACCATGTTCCTTTGGCTCCGTATTTAAAATACATTTTGATGGTTTTGATAAGTCCGGCTCATTGATTCATTTTTAATAGCTGGACCCTCTGACAGAGTCGAGCTTCAACGGTAACTCATGAAGTCCGTAAATGAATAAAAGCAGATATGGTTCAGTTTATGCAAATCCATCTGAGGCAGGTTTGTATTTGAATACAGGATCATGGTGAGAACACACGTCTCCATCAGTCTGAGCCAACGTCAGTTTGTGTCAGAGGTTTATAACACATAATATAAAATACTACCACTCCATACGACTCACTCATGTTTTTACATACTAACAGCTGGTGTGATTTTGTGCTGGTGAAGTTGAATCATTAAACGTGGACGTGTTAGAAAACCTGTCTGAGGCTCATCTTTACCTTCATGTCGCCTTTTCAAAACCTAAAACTAAAAACTCTGAAGAAAATACAGATTTCAGCTTCAACTGTAACTGTGTGCAACTTTTTGTTAACCTGGTTCTGTTTCTGTGTTTTTCTTCACAGACGGGAAGACGCGGACTAAAGACAAGTACCGGGTGGTTTACACCGACCACCAGCGGCTGGAGCTGGAGAAAGAGTTTCACTACAGCAAATACATCACCATTAGGAGGAAGGCGGAGCTCGCCACAACGCTCAGCCTATCAGAGAGACAGGTACGCCAACACGAAGACACTAATATGTGTACAGCATATATCTGGTTATTGATTGCTTGACTGCACTTTTATTGGATCTCATGCTGCGTTCCAGTCAAAGTCGGAGGTGCGACAGTTAGTTTTGGACAATGAAGAAGATTTATCAGGCAGGGTATCTTAAACTTGTGGTAACCACAGTCCTTATTTCAGGCATTTAACCAAAACCACTGACTTTAAGACAAAGGAAGCTATTTCAGAGGTTCAGGACTCACTCCATCTCTTAAATACGACATATCACGGTTCCCAACACAACGGTTGCAGCATATCAGTGGACCTCCGTTGTACGATGTTTAGTTTTAGGCAAAAACAAAGTACTTGCCGAGGTTTAGGAAAACTTTGTGCTTTGGCTTAAAATAACTACGAGGTATGTAACTTCAATTACGTAATGGAGATAAAGTCCTGTTCTAGTTTAATCCGTCCATCTTTCTCGGACCTCTTCCGTATGTGGACTACTTCGCCTGATTCCTCCTTTGCTGCCGTCTTAATTGGTACGGCCACTAGAGGTCGCCTCCGAACAAAAAAAACCCTAAATATAGTTTGTGATGAGCTGCTGTTAGAAGATGTTGTTAATCTAACATCACCTGTTCCTCTGCTCCAGGTGAAGATCTGGTTCCAGAACCGCCGGGCCAAAGAACGCAAAATCAACAAGAAGAAGCTCCAGCAGCCGGCCTCCTCCACGACCACGCCCACCCCTCCAACCGGCACCAACGGCAGCGGAGGAGGCGGCCTCCATGGAAACGGCGGGAGCAGCGTCGCTATGGTGACGAGCAGCAGCGGCAGCAACGGGCTGGTGTCCCCCGCCTCCCTGCCTTTGAGCATCAAAGAGGAGTACTGAGAAAAGATGTTTTACTGGACGCTCATGTCGGGGACGTGGACTAAAAAAATTCTCCCCGACAAACTGAAAAAACTTTCTGCATCACTTCCCCGCTCTCTGACAACTTCCTGTCTGCCATTTTTAAAGATAAAGCTCATTAAAAAAGTTGAGAAAATACCGATGGAAGAAGTCACCAGCGACTCTTCTTCTTCTCCCATCGGACTGATGGTGAAGATAATTTCCTCCTTTTCCTCAAACTCACAGAACTTTACTTTAATTCCAGTGGAGATCACAAAACAAAACGCCCAAAGAAAAACCAAAACGATGCTCGAGACGTGTTGAATATTTTCCATTTGATGGAACGATGCAGCCATAAAAACACGTCTTGGTATCAGCAGATAGAGGATTTACTATATTTTACTGTCAGACAGTGTTGAATATATGTTTGTTTGAACTCTAAAGCTACTTAAAAAGGAATTTTTTAGGGTAAATCCAGTTTCCAGATGTTTTTATGTTTTTTTCTTCAGTTTAATGATGATACATACTGTATACACAACATATATCCTGTTTTATTAAGAAATGTTTTCTCAACCTGAAGAAGACAATAAAATCTACTGACAGTAACAGAGTCACTGCACACTTCTCTGTGTGATCTGAACATGTCTGGTCATCAACACGACTCCTGTTTCATGAATCACAGCAAACGCTGTTTATGTGACCTTGGCATTAACATGTGACCCTGAAGTGCCTCTCAGGATCCACTGCTTCGTTTTGTTTCTGTCCTGCTCCACACACTGTACAGTAAACGTCTTGTAAATGTTTATGATTTCACCCGTCAGAATTTATCATGTGTATATTTTCGAATGTAAAACATTTTAAGATGGTTATACTGCCTGAAGGATGTGAGGAAAGTGAGCTCGGGTTGAATAATTAGTTCAAAGATGTTTGAAAATGTAAAAGCAGCTAAAAAAAAACAAGATAAATAAAAGTTTAAAATATGAAATTCAATTAACAAAGTCACACTGACACGTTATTGGCTCCCAGTGACTTTTCACGGGAAATATGGGATTTAATTCACGACTTCAATCTTCATCGTGATTAATGTCGTTTTTCATGAGAAGAAACAAAGATGACATTTTTCCAACATGTATTAAAGACACACAGCAAGTTTCCACAGAAAGTTGTGTTTTGTTTCTTTAAAACTCTTTTTGTTAAGTTTAGTGAATTAAACTCATATTTTTAAAGGACCTATCTGTAAGAAAAGTTGATTTTTGAGTCTCATTCCCAAAGCGTCAGTTGTTGTCGAGTTGGGAATTAGACTAAAAAAATCAACTCTTCCTACAAAAAGCACCGTAAACTTCTGAAGTTCCTTGAAAGTTAAAACATTTTAAGTTGCAGTAACTTAAATTAATAAAACTTACTGTATATATTTGCATTAAGTTAATGATTAAAGAGTCTTTGATGCTTCTTAACTCCTGTAACATGTTTTCCACTCTCATCAGCTTCAGATACAGAAGCACTGCACACCTTGTTTTTCAGAAACGGAAGAAACGTATGTGAATAGAAGTTTTATTCAAACATGTAGACTTTGGCTTTGTCTCGAAAACAGTACCAAAAAAAAAAAAGACAACCAATCAGTGACTTCAGGATTTTGGTTAACATTTACTCAAGTTTTACTCAAATCTCTGACCTTTCAATATTCAAAAATGTGAATTATTCCTTCCATGTCATTTTGTCGTTTTGTCCGTTTGTTTGTGTGTCGGCAGGATTACACAAAACCTAAAAAAATTAGGAAAATGAAAACGCCCAAAAGGAGTTAGTCTCAGAAAACACTGCTGCTCTGCCTGAAACACCTGGTTTGGAGTTGAGCCTTTACTTCTGTAGCTTATCTGCATCACTATGTAACAGGTGTTATATAAATATAAATATTTATTATAAAATATATACGGCTGTGCTGCAGCCACGTTTACCAGCTGAAGCAGCATTATTTTAGATCACACTACCTTGCTCAGCATGACCCGCCCTACTCTGCCTCTGATTGGCTGCATCCTGCCCGTGCAAGTGCAACTTTCACCAGAGATTGAACAGAGGCCAGATGTCTCACTCTGTAGCAAAAACTAAGCATTCAAGATACAGTGTGAAAGAGGATTACGCAGCAAAAATAATGTGTTTTTTGAAAATTACAGTATGTAAACTTATTCTACGAGGATCCCCAAGTAAAACTACGAACCAGAACATTACCATAATATGACCTCTTTACATATCGGGATTTTTTAACACGTGTAAGAGCTTGATAATTAAATTGTGGCACATTCAATGATGTATTTCATGTCGTAGAACAAAAAGTGTAAATATCTTCAGCCTACTGTAACCACACAGTTTGCCTTTTTATCCTGCAAAGACTAGAAACTTAGCTGCGTGATCTGTTCTTATATCGAACCTGTTAACCTGGACTGGATGATCCCACTGGATCAGTAGTTTAATTATGGGTCCAATATGAATCATTTGACAGTTTTTGTAACAATGTTGAGGTTTGGACTAAACAAACATCATGAAGGTGTCTCTCTGGGCTCATCGTCACCACATTTCTCATTATTTTCACAATTTTACAAACCAAATAATCAATTAACTTTTATTTGTAACAGTTTTTTTAATGATTCAGTACCAGTACTTTTACCGAAGTAAAGGATCCAAATATCTGGTAACGAAAGAAAATTATAGACAAGACGCACACACACACACACACACACACACACACACATACACTCTCTCTAATTGATGCAGCAGTTGAGGTGTGGTGTCCAAAGGGCGGAGAGGAACACTGGGCAAACAGAGCACAGGATCCTGCTATCTGCTGTGTGTGTGTGTGTGTGTGTGTGTCCTCACTCAGACCTTTGTCCTTCTGGGTCCATTTTGCCTCAAACAACAGTCCTATCTTAACACTGATAGAGACTATCAGCAGTGTGTGTGTGTGTGTGTGTGTGTGTGTGGGTTGTTCAGCCATCTTGAACTTGAGGTCTTCAGTTGACACCGTTTAAAACTCATTACTCTAATTAAAAAAGTTACTTAAAACTTAAAAAGAGGTTTGTTGGTAGCTGCTTTTAAAGAGTGATGCTTGGTTTGTGTTCACAGTCTCTAATAATGCTGACAGTGTGTTTTGCCCCCCTGAAATGCAGCTAGCGGTCCTGGTAGCTTACTCTGAGTTCACAGTGAACACAATCAGACTGGATTCAAAATTAGCCTTCGAGACAGATGGAGGCTGGTTTGATGACAGGAAACAACTACAGTATGAAGGAGTTGTCGAAGTGTTGAATAATACTTGACTGAGTCACCGTCAAGTATTATGAAGGACTAAAGTCACAATTTTTTCCTGCTTTCAACACATCAACTCCAAGAACTAACTGCTCACCTCTAATATAACCCACCCCGAGATGATCAATGCTATTAACTTCACCTGTCAGTGGCTTTAATGTCGTCGCTGTGGTTAATATACATATAACTTATCGCTCCTGAGGGAGATTTTGGACGACATGAAAGGACAGAAAAGCAAACCAACAGGAGTTCAGCTGACGTGCAGGATGACAAAAGATATAAATTAGAGTTTCCCACAGGACAGGTCAACAACACAGCTTCACTTTTATAGCTCAGTAGAGATAGTAGACACTCCCAACTCTATTTGATTCACGATTGATAAGCTGCAATACGTTGTATAAACAAGAATAATGGCAGCGTGCCCATAATCATAAAACAAAAGTAGAAAACCAGGACGTAAAGAAAGAGAGGGCGACTCAGGTCTGTGTGTCAGAGTTCACTCTTCAGGTCAAGTCAATTATATTTATATAATCCAACGTAATATAATAAAGTCTAACTTGTGACCGTCGTGCCGCCTGCACTTTGTCAGTTCTGCAATCACACTAAAGACACGTAACGTTAGCTGCCTCCGGACTCGAACACGTAGGATGAACACTGGATTATAATTACGATTAATACGATTATTATGAGCTGATGTTCAAATAAACATGAACAAAAAGTAACTCATCATTTCTGATGTCAGTGGAACTCAAACATAACAAAACGGTGGCTAAATCTTGATTGTTGTAAAGCTAACAGCTCAAACGTTAGCTTGTTCAGAGAGCTTTTTCCTGCTCTTCAGTCACTCTTGATGTGAATCATGACAATAAAATGTCAGGAGGGAGTAAATGACCCAGGACAGAGAAAATATAGAGTAACAAAGAGACTGAATGGTGCTAACATGTTAGCCAAAAACTAGCCGTGCTAGCAGAGAGGTTTTGCTGCTTTGATGAGATTTTAGGATAATCACGTAGGCTAACAAGTCATCAGCCTTTTAAATGTTTTACTTAAAAATACACCACGTAGAGTCGTCATCTGTTTTCCAATCAATGCACATTTAAACATAACATTAATGTTGAACATGATATGTAACATTTCTGCAGTAAAACGTCTAAAACGTTAGTGGTACGTTTCATTTCAGACAGTAAACTTTCAAACATTACCTCGTCCTTGAACATTTCTGCCTGAGTCACGTCAGATAGATTTACATCAGAACTGGGGGTGGTTTAACAATGAAGACAACAACTCCCATGATCCCACGGTACTTTTGTTTTGTTTCTATTGAGAGGTAGAGGAAGAAATCACATACTGTGGTTTTAAATAATGATCAACGCACGTTAAATCTGCATAGAAATAGAAAGCAATCTGAATTTTAGGGTCCTTGTAGCTGCAGATGTTTGTCAGTGTAAACATCACTAAAGCCCGACTTTATTAATGATTTGGTTCAGTCCAACTTGAGAGTTTTATTAAGGCACAATCATTTCTCAAGTTTACAGGTGTATAAAGATTTAAACTACTAACTACAGACGTATACATTTACAGACGATCAAATGAAACAAAACAAGGACAAACACTGTGGATCCACGTTGTGAGTAGCAACGGCCGTGCTGGTGTCTCATTTTTGGGTAAACAGAGCGTAATGAGAGCGAAGCTCCTCGGCCTCTTCACCACCATAAAGTTTATTGAGGGGTGGACGCAGTAAAAATGGTTTCACCACAGAGACGCAGATATGTTTGTTGAGGAGGCGTGATGAGCGCTGATAGCAGTGACGGACGACAGCCGGAGGATTCACCAGCCGACATGGAGATACAGACATGAGGCCGTACGTGACACAGTGAACTTGTTATTATATAAGAAGAGAGTCGAGAAAAACTGATCTCGAATCTAAAATCTTTAATTCACTGTCTCCAGCCTTCTGGGATTTAAGATGATATAAAACCAAAAATCATTTTTTCATTTCATTTTGTCATTTTTTGCAAGTCTGTTGTTTTTGTTTTCAGTTAAATGCCTGAAATAAGTTGTGTTGTAACCACAGGCTGAAAATATTTATAAGTTTTGTTCTACGACATAAAATACATCATCAAATGTCCCACAGTTTAATTATAAACCTCTTCCGATGGTTAAACTTGATTTTTTTAAATGTTTTTTTGCTAACGCTGCTCTTTTTTATGTTAAGTTGCTCTTCTACTAATGCTAACGTTACATTTTTGTAATGCTAACGTTACTTTTTTAAGCTAACACTTCTAATGTTTATACTATTAAAATAAATCTTATCTGGTCTTGACAACAGTCAAATATCAGGAATTGTATGCTAACGCTGGTCTGTTTTAATGCTAACCTCACTCTTTTTTCCATGCTGGTACCGGTATCTGCTGTAACTGTTTGTGTTTCTCTCCTGCTTCACTCTTATGAAATATATTTTTTATAAAAGCACAGCTCATGCCATACAACAAGATATTTTAATGCAAAAAAAGATTAACAGGTCCTGAATCGATTCATAACGAGAAACGTCTTTTGACACTTCTCAACTGTAAATGAGTGGAAAGCTGTTCAGTAATAAATGTAAAGTGAAAGAGTGTTTTTATGACTGAAGGCTGGTGGCTCTGCTCTCTGTGAGCTGACGGTGTTAATGAGGAACAACATCCTCGGCTGTTATCGTGGAGGTCAAATGTTCATCTGGCAGCCGGTCAGAGGCCAATGAAGAGCGGGATGTCGTCGACGTCGGTGCAAACCTGGAAACAGGAGATCAACTTATTACTGTTGAACTTATGTAACCTGTGAGGTCAAAATTTAGCTTCCTATTGCATAACATGTAACAATATCTAATCACTATGAGAATATCAAAAAAATTCTTACGCGGTCACACTTTTTCATGGACTTGACAGTTATTGTTCATTGGAAAAATGTAAGTCATCAATCAGAAGATTATCTGTTTCTTTTATCAGTCTGTCCTTCACACACACATACACACCCACCCACCCACACACACACACACACACACACACACACACACATGGTCAAACTGTGTGTTTGAGAACTCCTCTCAACACCAATGACAGCGTGACGATTTGACGGGGGTGGCGGCCATTTCAGGGCACATTTCCTCTCTCCAAAACAAAATGGTTGACAGCACTGCAGTGACGGCCTTGAACAAATCCTTCGCTCGTCATGCCGGACTTTCAAAGCACAAAATTAAATCCAAATAATCTTTATTCATGTGCAGCCTGAACATTTAAACGTCTTGTCGCCATCACACGACATTAAAGGCCCCTTCGCCGCTGCATTAAAATTTGTAGCCAATCAAAGATGTTTACTACATCATCTCAGTCAACAGAGACAATAATTGGAGCAAATAAAAGCAAAAGACATCAAAGTGAGCAAATAACTCTCACCTCTCGCCGGCGTCCATAAACGCTCGGGGAATCGTCTCCAGCAGCAGCTCTTCCAGACTTATACAGCCGCGTGTTTATGGGCCATTTTACCATAAACTTTCATTTACAATATACTTACTGCCCCTAATACGCCCCTGTATTGGCCACATTGATTGTGGATAAACAGTGGAGTTGTAAAGGCGCAGTGCTGGAACGGTAGTCCGCTGTAAAGGGCAGATAATACTGAAGACATGACGGGGACTACTGGTATTCCCCCGAAAGAGCTCCGTAAAACGCAGCAGATTCTTAATGAGGTTTGGTTTATGTGACTGATCGTATACGTAACACTGGCCTTTATAGGTGATAGTCCATCAGAGGTGGTGAATAAATACAGAAAAACACACAATGATAATGTTAAATATAAGATAATAGAATAATACATTTGAAAAAAATCCTGTTTAATAACACTGCATGAGGTAAACACAAAATTATGAAATCAAAATAAAATTAAAAAACGTGCAAAAAGTTTTTAAAAAAAAAAATATTTCAGACAAAGACAAATAATACATGAAGCAAATTAAATATAAACCGGAAATTATGGACAAATTAATAAAATGCAGCAGATTCTCAATGAAGTTTGGTGTGTGTCACTAAAACTACGTGTTACACTGCCTTGATAGTTTGTCAGAGGTGGTGAATAAATACAGAAAAACACACAATGAGGATATAAAATGATAAAATAATACAATGAATTTAAAGAATAGTCTAGAAAATAACAAATGGAATTACATAAAATTGTTTGGTTAAAAAAATGGACACAAAAATACAACAGTGCAGGAGGTAAAAAATACAAGAAAACAGAAAATTAAGATATGAAACAATTGCAGATAATTTTAATTAGATGTATTTTAATAATAAAAGACATAGTAAAATATATTATATGTTCCTTAGTAGAAATAATGGATAAATAAATAAAATACAGCAGATTCTTAATGAGGTTTGGTGTGTATCACAAAAAACGATAAATTCATACAAACTAAATATACAGGAATTCTTAAAAATATAACACCTAATTAAACAATGAAAATATGTGGGAAAGCACTCGACACTCAATAATCTCTACTCATTATATTTTTATATATATTTTTTATACTTTATACTAGAAAGTACGTTATACTTTCTATACTAAATACAAAAAAACAACAACAAGAAAATATGTTTTCTAAAAAAGTTAAAATTTTCAATTTAAACAGACAGAAATGTAAATCTTAAACATATTTTCCGCTCTGTGTTTCTGGTCACATTAAAGGTGTCTGAGCTGTTTTACAGCAGCGGTGTATTCAGGTGAAACAAGGAGTTTTATGAACAGACTGATTACCGTCTATCAGTCAGACAGATTGTTGTCTCAATTACAGCTCATCATATAGTAAACTGCTGCAGCCCCATTAACCTACATCAGACACACACACACACACACACACACACACACACACGGTGAAGTGTCGGCCGTTATCAGCTGACCAATTTCAATTAAGCGAAGTTTATATTATTGTAGTAACATGATTCACTGATATTTATTGTTATTTTACTGCCTGTAATGTGCAGCTACCTCGTCAGGAGGGAGCGAGTCAATACTGCTGTCGTTTTATTGCAAGATCACACATTTCTGAAGTCTTACAATATGTATAAAACAATAAATTAATAAAATAGTACAAGCAAACTGCTGTGATCCTCATGCTAAGATCATTTGACCAAAAGAAAGGAATTTACACATTTCTGACGAAGACTACAATTTAATGAATCACATTAAATGTCAACACAAATATTTAAGTGATTTCTATTTTCATACAGTCCTAAACTCAGCAGCATTTACAGCAACAACAGAGTTTGAAATCTGAACATTTCTGTGACAGTTTCCTTCTAAAACTGCAGTTTTAACAAATTATATTTCAGTTTGTGTCGTTGAGACTTCGGGCTGATGATATTTCCCACAGTGCAGTTCAGTTGCTTTATTTGCTCGATGTTCAGCTGCTGTGGGAACGAGGAAGGAGAAGCTTCTGTCAGAGAGGACGACGTTCTCAGAAGTCATAAATACTGAACGTATGTAAAGTGGTGAATGAATAACACGACTGACTAGACCGAGCAGGACAGAGATGGGTCTGTTTTCAGGGGAACGCGAGAAACAAGGGTACACAATGTCACATTTTAAAGGCATTTGAGACTAAAAATTTAAATGTTCAAATAAAATAACTAGTAAAGAATTCTGCATTTAGAAGCAAACATGAGATTGACATTAATTTCTGTTGCCCTCGGTTGCAGTCCTCGTACCTTAATGAAAGAATAGATTGTTTGCCAGTGACTCATAAAATAATATAAAACGGTACCAGAGGCAGAAAATGTATCGGATCTTTGTCATTACGTGGTTAACGTTGTGAAAAGGAGAAAGAACATGGTTTGGGTTAGTAAGTACATGAATTACGTGACGTATGTTAAGTAGGTTACATAAGTAAAAATAGCCCCCAGACTTTGTTGCTCTTCGTACATCACCTGACTTCCTCCTTTGCTCCCGTCATAATTTATTCAGCCACTAGAGCTCGCCCCCAACAATAAACACAAGACGACCTTTACGGCTGTCGTCTCTTCTGAAGTAATTGTTTCCAATTTTTGCGATCTGTGTAACAGAGTTCAGTCCTCTCCGTCCTGCTGTTATCACAGACGCTTCACTCCAAGTTAAATTTCTAAACAACAAAATTAGACTAAATAAAAAATAAATGTGAAGTGAGTCACTCAACGTGCAGTAAAGAACGAAAGGAGTACTTGCTTGAATCATCGTGGTGGTTGCTAAGGGCTTCTGCGTGGTTGCTATGGTGTTGCTGGTGTGTGTGTGTGTGTGTGTGTGTGTCCTGCCCGCCTTACCTTTCCCCTCATTAACCTTCGTCCTGGTGATAGTGTCGGGGGTTTCGACACCACATTGCAGAACCCTGATTCCTCTCCAAGTTCATGTTTGGTATCAGCAGAAGAAACACAGATAGAAGAAGAAGAAGAAACCTTCTTCTTCTTCTTCTTCTTCTTCTCCTTTTTCTTCTTCTTCGTCCACCTGTAGAACCACAACACATAGAGCTGCACATCTTCTATCCTATTCTTTTATTTGCTAGCTTGATTTCAAAGTAACTAAAAAAATAAAGCATACTTTTAGTAACATATATGTAATATTTTGTTTTTTCCTTTTGTTTGACTTCATTCTTGCTCTTCTGTGTGCTCCTGCTCTATGTATCTTCCTCTCCGGCCTGCAGGCTGTTAAACACGGTCAATCGTTAACCAATGAAAAATGTAAAAGGAAGTCAGCATCACGCCATCGCCTCTATCATACTTTTATGGGATGCTCATGTCCTCGTTATGACCCCAATCAGGTTACAGATTTATATCTGAGAGCTGCAAACACAGAAGCTGAAAATCTGTTTGAAATGCAGAAATGAAGACGTTTAGTTGTTGTTCCGCCTTCAGTTCCCTCTGAAGTGTTTCTGTGTGTCAGTGTGCTGATTTCCACTGAAGCTCACATCATCACAAACATAAAGATATGAGCAGACAGAAAACAAAATACGGTTGTTATTATTATTATTGATATAGATTTTTGGTAATTTTCTAAGTGAAGTCTGCACACCAAGCAGTCCACAGAAAGTATAGTTTACTGATTTTAGTCTCGGACTTCCCAGAGACGTGGCTGTTAAGTCTGCAAGTGCAAAGAAGTCCAGAGATTTTGATTCATCCTGTGAGTTTTGATAACAAACTTTTAGAAAACAACACAAACATGATGACTATTTGATTAATCTAAAGATGATTTTCTCAATTCAAATCACATTAGGGCTGTCACAATATCAGATTTTCACAACATGATTATCGTCGCCGAAAAAATATAGATATATCTCGATATCTATAGAATTTTTTAAAAAAGCAGTCCAAGATATGGTTAACTTTGTTACACGATATCAACATTTAGCTTTTAATATCATTGTAATCGTGAATATCGCAACGTTTTTAAATGCCGAATTTACAAGAACACTCAAGTGATTTAAAATTTGTCATAACAGTTTCATGAAGTTGTTGTTGAGTTTCTCCTCATGCAACAAACTCTTAAAATAATGCTATTTGTTAAGGGAGACTGGTGATATTGTGGTTACTAGTTAATGATTGGCTGCTGCTGTTAAATTGTGCTTTGTCTTACTAAGAGTTGTTTTCTAACATGTTGTCCACCCAGAAGCACCTGTCTATGTTCCTGATAAAGTACCGAGTGTGTATTATAAACTGGTGTAAGAGTCAAACATTTAGCATCTTTTGTCTTCCTCGTTTTATAAGTTTGTTTTTCTTCTTCCTCTCTCTTGTTCTCGTCTTCCTCCTCTGTCTCTTTCTCAGACCGTCCTGGTGTCAAAATTCACAGGTGCAGTCTGGGTAAACAATTGCGGGAAGCAGAGCCAGGAAGAGACGGGCTGGCTGCCCCTGTCGTTAGCATGAGAATTAGCATTTGTAGCTCGGAGGCTCTCGGAGGTGTGAGTCCTCCGCGGTCAGCTCGGGGTCGCGACCTTTGACCCACGGCGAGCGCAGGAGTGGAGTAAGACACAGGTTAATAGGGCTGTTAAAATGTCACCGATCTGCATGTGTGAGAGGTCAAATTATTAGATTATTACAAGGCAAACACTGACACACACACACACACACACACACACACACACACACACACACACACACACACAAACACTTATAGTTACATTACAAACCTCTGGAGCCTGACAGACTGACACACAGCAGGCAGCGGCTGCTTTGATGTGTATGAGTGTGTGTGTGTGTGTGTGTGTGTGTGTGAGCTAATCATATATGGAAAACATACATTAGTCAAGTCATTTGCGACCTGGTGCAGGGATGGGCAGCTTTAATGTGACCGTGTGTTCCTGACATGTTTCATCAGATCTGAACTAATCACTGATGAGTTTCACATTCTGGCTCCGTTAAACTGTCCGCTCATCAGAACACGTTTGATTAATTGAATTTTACCGATAAGAGGCCGGCAGATCAATCAGAAATGTTCTTACTTTGATGATTAGATATTTGTTTAAGTCATATTTTCAGCAAAAATGGCAGCAACAAAAAAAAAGAAGAGAAAGGGGAGAAAATGCCCAGACTCCCTTTAAAAAATGTGCTTTTTTGTAAATTCGGCATTAAATGTGAAACATGAAGTTGTTTGTTTCCTTGTAAAAAGTGTCAGTTTGTACCAGCCTGTCTGCTTCTGTGTCTAACATTTAGCAGTTTGACATTGAAGGCAACATTTTATTGTCTGTAAACATAAACAGTAAAACAGTAACTGATATAGGCAGCGATCCAGTGATGTCACTCAGTGGTTAAGATGCATTGTGGGTAATGTGGGCTCAGGTTTCGAGAAGGAAGAAGAATGTGTGGAATTAAAATGGTGATATCTCTGGTTAATTTGTTTTTAAACCGCCTATAATGAGTCCAACAGTGTTATAGGAGAGTAATAATGGACCAAAACCTGTTCCTACATTACCCACAATGCAACTGAGCCACCGAGTGACATCACTGGAGGTAATTTATGAGATTAATGCAGCTTTCTCTGGAGCCACTGTAACCAAAGCTTATTTTTGTTTACATATGCAGCAGTACTCTCCAAGACCTGTTAACACTTTCATGTAGAAAACCTGGAATACTTAGTTACTTTGTACTGCTCACGGTGTCACAAACACAACCAGCGGAGTTTAGTTAGTCCGTCGCTATCATGATGTGGAATCAGATTTATCAAAATATCAACAAAGTTGTTTTGTTACTGTAAGTTGATTCTTCACTTCGAGAGCCAATCAAACGATCTATAAAAACTCATTTGTGAGAATCGGCAGTGATATCTGGGTCGTTTCCTGAGCCGTCGATGAAACGCTCTCCTCGTTTACGACCTTGACAGATGAACAGATCTGGAGGAGGCTAACAGGCTGTAAAGGTTAATCATTTTAAACACCTACACACACACACACACACACACACACACACACACACACACACGTAGCAGCGGCGTACAGTTGGCGAGGTGTCGTGGTTCTCATGACTTTATGGCGTCGATGTGTTTGAATGTGACCATAAACTGAGCAGGTAAACACGAGGACGCCGGCAGTGACGAGCTGACGAAGAGAAAGAAACTTTAAAAGATGTTCGGCGACGAGCTCAGCGGTGGGAAACACAACCCAGTCTCTTCTTACTGTCGCCATGACGATGGCTCGACCTCCAACTACACTCATCTTCACTTCCTGTATCAGGAAACGTTACAGCAGCCGAGGAGGAAGTACTGCGGTTCTTTACTGAAGTAAAAATGTTAACACCGCATCGTAAAAATACCTCGTTGATCTGACTCATTGTCATCATAAATATTTAGTCACTGCTCTTTAACTATCCTAAATTAAGTTGAGTTTGGCTTTGTAAAACTTTTATTAAGCAATCACCTATTGTAAAGTTGCAACTGATGTTAATGATACTTTGTAAGTTTAGTAAATACTTTCCATGTTTTTCCAGGAAAAAAAAAGAAAGGCAAACTCATCCACTGGAAACGTGAACAGAGTCAGTGACAGATCATCAGCGGGTTTACTCGTGTATGAAAAACCTGCGTATACATGCTAATATCAGTGTGTCGACGTATAAGGAAACATTTCATGTGTTATGTTATAGAGAGGTGGAGTATACATACACCGAACACATGTCCCCCACATGTGTTCGGTGTATGTATACTCCACTCTCTAGGTTCTGGGACCTTATTTCAGAAGAAATGTGTGTGGTAGTTGAAGGAAAAATACATTTTTGATCCCGTTTGAATTGTGCCATGATTCACACATATAATGTTTGTAACTACATCGTCTCATCAACACACGTCACCAACACCAACATGGAGCCAACTGGGCTCAGAAAAGGTCCTAAAAAAGACGAAGATCACAATAAATCTGCTCATATTGACAACTGCAGTTCTGTGAAAGGAGAGCTGGTTCTGGTTCTGGTTCAGTTCTGTGAGCTGCTGATGTACAGGAGCAGCTCTACAGTGTTTCAGTTAGGAGACGACGTCACTAACGACGCTGTCGGCTGTGTCGTCTTTATAATGACGCCACAGTCTGATGTTTCATTAGTTTGATGACAAACTGACACTTTATTGACTTCAAACATCGTATGTGTCATTTGTCTCTCTTCTTGAACTACTGTACATATTTTTCTGATGTAAGGTTGATGGTGGTCCACCAGAAGGGTTGTGACTTTACCTCTGTATAATGTTGATGTCATGGACAACTCACCTGACTACAGATTAATTTAAAACACAGAAGCGTTTCAGACCAAACTGCAGTGAATTAAAGGTTTAAAAAAAGTAGCTTCAAATTCTTCTTGAACACTTAAACCTGCACTTGTGACATTTCTTTTGCTGAGCGAGACTTTGACATGTTAGTGAAGGTTTTTATGTTTTTAATATCCACATCTGACTCTCCCCTTGCTCGTGGGCTCTGTGCTGCCAACCCTCCCATAATGTCCTCCCTCCTGCCGGGCGTCTGGTCCCCTCTGCTGCCCTCCTGAAGAGGAGAATTATCTGCGTCTTTATGGATTTATGGGAGATTTATTGTTTTACACTGATGAGTATTTAGTTTAGTCTGCTGCAGTAAAATCACATAAAAGCCACAATAATTCTCATCACACACACACGCGGAGGAGTATTTGTGTTTTCAAGTGTTTGATAGATGTTATATTGTTGTTATATTGTTGTTATATTGATGTTATATAGATGTTGAATAATGTGAGCGGCTCCTGGTTTCACACTTTCTATGGATTTATATGTTTTTATAACATATGTTACAATTTTGTTTTATTTGCATCTACAAATCAACGTAAAACAACAACTTTTTCAAGCCAAACTTAACATTAAACTTTATATATTTTCTCTCTGACTCTGACACACTTTAAAGTTAATGAATCAGGCCTGTCACAGATTTTAACATTAGTTCAGAAAATTCACTTTTTTGTTTATTATTTTGTTTATCCAACTTTTTATTATTAAATCTAAAACAATTTTAACTCAGTTTAAAGTTTATTCCTCATGAAGCTCAAAATGTAACTGAATATTAGACAGGAAGTGAAACACACTGAAACAATTACACACTCCTACATAGTAAAAGCGTCATAGAAGATGTTTGTGGAAGCTGTGAAGTGAAAGTCAGTGTTAATAGATCAAGTGAATGTTGTGACTTTTATTATATCATAACACTGAAAACAAATGAATGAAAAGCATTAAAACAAAAAAACTCAATTTGAAGAAAGAAAATAATTATGAAAAATACTCTGAGACTTTTCTTTATAGCGACCGAAAAAGAAACGTTCAGGGCAAAAATGAAGAAAGCGAAATCAGTCACTGAGGGAATTAAAACACATTAATGATTTTAAAAATATTTTAAAAAATATAATGAATTTACACATAATTAAAAATTTGACTAACAAAGATAAAAATGTGTTATGTTGACCCCACCTGTACATTGCTCTAAATTAATCTTAAATCAAATGTATTAGTTCATTTTATTGCTTTTACTTTGTAAACCATGATTATTGTTTTGTTTTTATTCTGTGTAATTTTGGCTGTTTGCTTGCTATTATTATGTTTATCACCTGTTTTTAGTATTATTGTGTTTATCATCTGTCTTGTATTGTTATTGTTTGTTTTGTATATGTAAAGCACTTATTGAATGGCCTTGTGTACACAAATACATTTGCCTTATAAAAAAACAAAATGCAAAGTTTTTTAAGTATTTATAAACACATAACATTTGTACACTTCATTTCACAGGTCTGCAAATGTTATAGTAAGTAACCAAAGTGGTATTTACCATGTAGTATATTTTAAATTTCTCTGAAATTACCACAATTATTACATCGCATAGTATTAAAACTAACCCCAACATGATTTAATAATTATATTCTGGTATTTTCCAACAAGCAGTTGATAATTAGCTAATAATTTCTTTCATACATTTACAGGAAACTTCCAACTAGTTTCTGTTTTCAGCAGTTTTCAAGTTTTCGTAAATGTTTATTTTTCAGTCAGACAGGAACTAGCTGAAGTTTTGTGATTATTGTGGTAATTTGAGGGTAATTTCAATGAAATTTCAATTATGTTCCTTGCCAATTAAGTTTGCAGACCTGTAAAATAATAACAACCTAAAAAAACACTGGCTGGAGATGTGTTGATATTCACCAAGAGATTCTGTCATGTAAACACCACAGATTATTATTTTACTTTACAGCAATGCAACTCCTGCAGGTCAGATCTGTGTGGAAACACAGAGGAAGCAGCTCTAACAGATCATCTTTCTTTCTTTTCCTTTATTCAACCAGATGAAACAAACGTCCGTCTGTTTCTACAGGGACCATGAAGGCAGCGTAAAACAGCGTACTGATAATAAAAACCCTACGAACAGCCGGAGAAGATGGAGAAACCTGACAGATGTAGTGCTGATGACGAGGTAGACCTGCGAGTGTTCAATACAATCCAAACAAAGTAAACGCAAAAGAACAACCCAACAGTAATCAGAGTACTTAGAAAAGAATGAAGAGATTTAAAAAATAGCTTAAAAACAATAATATCATTAAAATAATTATATCGCGGTGTGGCTTCGATTTTCAGTTTTATCTACTTGTAAAGAAATTAGGTTAAAAAAGCGACGACAGAAAGCAGAGCACAGATGAAGGACAGAGAAGAAGAAGAAAAAAACATTTCCAAAGAAGAGATAAGGAGGATGTGTGTGTGTGTGTGTGTGTGAACTGGGTGTCCATCTTGTTTCTGTTTCCCCCTGTCACCTGTCTTCAGGTGAACCATTAACCAGCTAACGGTCATAAAACTCCACTTTATGGAAAGTTTGATGATGGTGCCGGGTCGTAAACACTGAAGCCTTTTACTGCCTCGCTGGCTGTCGCTGCTCACCTTGACACAGTCTGCATGCGAGAAAAAAAAAAACGTCGAGTTTAACCCCGAAACCTTCAAACACAAAACTAGGCTACTGCTGCTCTTCGACTAGCTTAGCTTAGATGTAGCCAGCAGAGCGACAGGCTTTAACGATTTGTCAGGACATTTTATTTTAAAGAACGTACTTTAAAAATGCTTTTTATGGCCGGAGATAATCAAAAATGGAACACAAGTCAAGTCAATAAATACCTCACATAAATGTAGGCCTTTGTTTGTTTATAGCATGTGTTAGCTTGATTGGCTAGCAGATAAATTTGCTGCTTTCTTTTCTATTTTCAGTTAAAGTTTGTAAATGTTAAATGTGAAGGATGTTTGTATTGAAAGTTTTTTGTATAGAAGTGTTGTGTAAATGTTATAAACACATTAGTTGCATCTGTTTTTTAAATACAACATCTTATCTAAGCTAGCAAATTAATGGAAACTGGCTTTAGAATTATCTTAGTAAAGCTAATTCTCATTAGCCTCCATTTATGCTTTTTCAGGTGTTCAATAGATCTATTTTTACCAACTGATGGTGGTTAAAAAAGCCAACGCTCGTCAACAGGTTGTCATTGTGACCTGTATGTACTCAGCAGTCATTACTAGCTACATTATTAAATGAGTACTCAGTGTGTGATAAGTTCTGGGTTGAGCTGAGCTTTATATGCAGTGCTAATTAGCTAACATGCTCTCTTAACACTGTCAGCAGCAGATGTTTCTGAACACACTGTTTCCACTGATTTCACCATTGAACTTGTTTACGCAATATCACCAGGCTCCATTAACAAAACGCACAATTTTAAGAGTTGTCGTGTGAAGAAAAACTGAGCAACCCTCTGACACGGCTACAAAATATTCAAAATAATTGGTGCCATCTTGTAAATTCAGCAATAAATGCAAAACATGAAGTTGTTTGTTTCCTTGTAAATAGTGTCAGTTTGTGGCAGCATGGCTGTACCAGCCAACATTTAGCAGCTGTTTGAACACACCGTTTACACTGATTTCACAATTTACACTCTATTTATGAAAGAAGAAACATTTTATTGATGCTAAACATGTCAAAACATTTTTTATACAGTAACCAGTATAGGCTATGTCTTTGTCGCCTATAGAGAAAGTCACCAGACTCCCTTTAAAAATTGTGCAATTTTATGAGATGTTGAGTTGGGAGAAACTTTATAAACATGTGAAAGGATGCCTCTGACTAATTCTTCATTACTTGGGCCTTCTCGTAAATCCGGCATACACGTGTTCTACATTAATATCTTTTTGTTTTTGTGTAAAAACGTGTGTTGTTGATAAAGAAGGTAGACTAGATGCAGAGGTGGTTGTAGACAGGTGGTCTTAGCAGGTGTTTGAGGAAATGAGGAGCGTCATTCATCTTTAGTACAATGTAATTAACAAAGTCTGTTGTTGGAAGGGTGTGTAAGGAGGATTTCAGTTTGTCGTCTCATGTTTTTATTTATTCACAATATTTATGCTTCTTCTTAACTGTAAAAAAAAATCAAAAAATTAGTGAAAGCATTTTCTGTTTTTGTAGCGTTGAGCTCGTCTTCAGTTTTGTCTGGAGGTAAAAGTAGAGTAGTCTTACACTTTTCACTTTAACAGAAGGAATACATAATTTGTCACGTGTCTTCAGAAAACACTGATGACGCCATGAGAAAAGTGAGAAGTCAGGACTGGTGTGATTTCCTTCTCATTTAATTTAGCAGCTCTGCTCTGTGTTTTAAAGATGAATAAAGTCATGTTTTGACCCCTATATCAGCTGTAATGTTGGTAAATTAGATTCAACATTGTTAAATGCTTTGAAAGTGCTTAAATAAACTCTTATACTTACAATAAATAACCATCATATTACTACTTATAATCACATTAATTGCAGGTCATTATGTCATATTAATGGTCGCAGAATAAACTCATAAAACTACAGCAGTTTCTTTGTTTGATCAGTAAAGTTTACACACAGTTGTTAAGTACTTTTAATTATCACATCTGCCTTAATGAACAGCTTAATAGTCTCTAAATTAAATCTGATGACACGAAAGTACATCAACGAATCAGCAGAATACCCAAACTACACTGACCTAAATGTGCCGGACACAATAATATGAACAAGTGTAATTAAAATCAGTTGTCTTGAATCTTGTTCTCTCTGTGTGGGATGTAATAAAATAAAATAATATGTTCTCTGGGATTTATAACAACAATAAAAACCTCACATTTATGAAGTGAGAGTACATCCCTGGAAATGGTGACAGCTCAACTTTATGTCACTGCTGCCATCTTGTGTTCAACAATGTTAAAGTGTGAGGCTACAAACCTCATGCACTTGTGACACCACTGGATAATATTACTGTAATAAATACCTAATTTTGAAATGTACTTTGTTCCAAAGGCAAAGCAAGAACAACAATATGTCAGGATAGTTATAGTATAGTCATTTTTGGAACAAGATACGTTATTTTAACGTTGAGGCAAGAAGTCCACTAACATTCACACACTTTTTTTGACAAACGTTATTGTATCAACTTCACAAACTGTGATGTGTATTTTCACTTTTTTATTTAATTGACTATGAATTCATCAAGAAAGTATTCGGCTTTTTAATCAATAATCGAAATTAAGAATATCTCCAGCAAATAATGATCACAAACCCTTAATGACGTGTGTAAAAGTGTATCTGACTACATTTCACACTGTGCCCCCTTTGATATAATTTGCAATAGTTTTGTAGGAAGTTATTGTGTGTGTGGTTTTATAAAAACACATGACTGGTGCACAATGTAGTTTGGAGAAAGATCTTCACTGACTGATTTTTCGTGCCCAAACAAACTGTTTTTTTTTGTTTTGTAATCTCATATTTAATATCGTAAATATTACAATTCTGAGTTTGAATTACTTCATTTAAACCACACAGCGCCTCTTCAAAGATCATCCTGATGACTTCTGACAGAAGATCTGTGGGCGGGGCTGCTCAGCTTGTCTCCTCCCACCAAAGTTCGCGCCATTTTGTCCTCAAACACGTCCGCAGAAAGGCTGTAAATACACAGTGTCTGCAGGTCTGAGGCACAGTCGTCTTTGTTGAATACTAATCTGACAACATGAGCGGAAGAGGAAAGGGAGGCAAGGGACTCGGTAAAGGAGGCGCCAAGCGTCACCGCAAAGTCCTCCGTGACAACATCCAGGGCATCACCAAGCCCGCCATCCGCCGTCTGGCTCGCCGCGGTGGAGTGAAGCGTATCTCCGGTCTGATCTACGAGGAGACCCGCGGTGTGCTCAAGGTGTTCCTGGAGAACGTGATCCGCGACGCCGTCACCTACACCGAGCACGCCAAGAGGAAGACCGTCACCGCCATGGATGTGGTGTACGCCCTGAAGAGGCAGGGCCGCACCCTGTACGGCTTCGGAGGTTAAACCATCCTGACCCGCTGATACTGAAACCCAACGGCTCTTTTAAGAGCCACCCACCCACTCTGAAGACTATTCCTCCTTTTACAACCACTGAAGTGTTTTTAACGTAAAACTATAGGCCTACTATTATACTATGAGTACTAAACGTGTACTGTCGATCTAAACCCATCACCAAATGGTTCTACATCATCAATACATGATGATCAGCAGTAGGATGTTTTACATCACGCACACAACGCAACGGACCGCAAAGTGGCGTTATGAGGCACTTCAACAGTTATGACGCAGAATCGAGATGATCCGGTTCCACACGTTAGCCGAGTAGACCCTGTGTCTTCTTCCTCTTGTATTAATGCAGACAAAAGGTGGTACAACTGCTAGAGATACATTTAATGATGACATTGAAAGCTTCATTGCATTGAGTGAATTATACATCCCCCTGACCGGCAGCTACAAAGTGGTGGGATTACAAAGAACTATACCTAAGTTTAAGAAATAACGCAGGTTAATGAACTTAAAAATGGCATAAACAGAAACTAAATATTATTAAAATGCCAGACTTTAGTGACATTTCTTAGTTTTCTATTACCATTCTGTAATGTGATCCCGGTATTTGTATTTCAGTACAATTGTTGATGAACTAGTACTTTACTTAAAAAGTACTTTACCACTATAAAAGTCACATGGGTTGTCTTTCTGCGTTGAGGTTAACCCTCACCCTAAACTTAAGACTACTTTTTGTTTAGTAACATCTTGAATGAAGGAAGGGATATAACCTGACGGGCTGTGTTCACAACTAGTTTACATTTTCTTAATTATAGAGGCACTAAACCTCTTCATAGGATAGTGGTGATGAACCTCTCACTCTCTTCAGTTACTGTATTAAAATCATCACATAATATTAAACTATAACCTACAGTCAGTAACTATGTTCATCTGTAACACTATCAGATTCACCTCGGAGCATCTGGAGCAGTGAACACTTTAATAACACGTGTTTTCATCTACATTTTCTTCAAATGTTTTTAAATCCGACGATCGAACTGGATCTAGGACTGGCGCTTCATTTCAGCGCATGCTCAGTTAGTCCACAACAAGCCAGCCAATAATATACGAGCAACAACGCAGTGACATTTGCATCAGGCTCACAGATATGTTGCCTTCAGACAGCGTGAAGTCATCCGTCTTTGACTTTACTGATCACGGACATCATGCCGGCTGATGCACCCAAAGCAGGGAAGAAAGGCTCCAAGAAAGCCGTTTCTAAAGCCACCAAGAGCGGCAAGAAGAGGAGAAAGACCAGGAAGGAGAGCTATGCCATCTACGTCTACAAGGTCCTGAAGCAGGTCCACCCTGACACCGGTATCTCCTCAAAGGCCATGGGCATCATGAACTCCTTCGTGAGCGACATCTTCGAGCGCATCGCCGGTGAGGCCTCCCGTCTGGCCCACTACAACAAGCGCTCCACCATCTCCTCCAGGGAGATCCAGACCGCCGTCCGCCTGCTGCTGCCCGGGGAGCTGGCCAAGCACGCCGTGTCTGAGGGCACCAAGGCCGTGACCAAGTACACCAGCTCCAAGTAAACCTGCTGATACCATCAACACAAAGGTCCTTTTCAGGGCCACACACTACTTCTAAAGAGTCATTCCTGATTTCTGTCCTCAATTCAAACATGAAGTTTGTGGACCTCAAACGTACTTAAATCTTCTGTCGTTTATTTTAATGTGACTCTGCCACCAGTGCTTTTTGCTCAAGAGCCCATTCAAAAGCAGCCATGACTCATGGGGAGTGTATGGTACTAACGAGGAGTTGAAACTTTCTCCTAATGGAACTAAAACTGACAGGAATTGTGGCAGCAAACTGAAATTATCTTAATTTGAGCCCAGTTGCAGAAGTCAGGTAGCAGTATTCTCACCGACTCACTGAGAATACGTTCAGGTTTAGTTCTGTGTGGAACGAGTTAGCAGAGGATCAACATGTTTTAACAGGAATATTCTCATTGAGAATCTTTTACAAGGGAGTCCAGGCCAAGACGGCTGCATAAAGGTTTCACGTAAAGGAACCGAAAATGAAAATGAATTTAAAATGGTTCCATAGTGAGTTACTTTAAAGTGTATCAAAATGTGGAATCGTTTTTGAAGGTAAGATCTGTCCTTGAGGGATAAATGTTGCATATTATAATTAACAATGCATATTGCACTGTCTTTTATATATTTGTATTTACAATGTATGATACTGTATATTTACATTTTGTACTGAACATCTTTTGTACATATTTTTTTAATGGTATTTTTCTTAATGTTTCTTATATAATGGTACTTTTTATATTTTAATTTTATACCATGTGTTTCATCCTGCAATATTATTCAAAGTGGAAGACAAAGAAATAATTTTATTGTACACAGAAACTTTATTGTCATATGCACATGACAATAAACATTTAGACTTGACTTAACAGCTCTATCGACATCGGTTAACTTGGCTTCTTACACTTTATTTTTAAGGGTTTACCTTCACAGTGTAGTTTTGGAGAATAAATTCAAACTGAATTTTAATATTGATTCATATTTATCTAAGTGCTAGCGTAGGCAACTGGACTTGCTTCTGTCCAGTTGCCTACGATACAGCACTTAGATTTACCATGACCTGGATGACTGAGAACCTTCATCAACTTAAAGTCAGTTTGTTTATTCAGTCATGAAAGCAAAGAGTTTGTTTGGGCATAAAAATCTCCAACTGAAGTTACAGGCTATCCCACTAGTTACAAGTAAATTTGAACATTTCTGACATGTTTCTGGAGCAGAGTAAATATTCATCATGTGATATTATTCACCTTTATAAAAACTAGTATACACAGGTAGTGATGATGAAAAAGTCTCTTCTCCTTATTTTGTTCACTTCATGGTTTCTTAAAAAAATAATTAAAAATAAACATTGGCCTCTTCTTCTTCTACTGATGTCACACCTTCTCAGGTATTTCACTCCCACTCACTCACTGAAGGAGCAGGGGGCTCAGGTGTGGAAGGGGAGCCTGAAATGTCCAGCTTTTTCTAGAAAGGTCAACCTTTCCAGCTCCACACCTCCCAAAAAAAAAAAAAAACATTTTTCTTGCTGCCCCAATGAAAAACTGTCTGACCCAGAGCAGAGAAAGTTTTCATTACATTTTACTTCATTGATAGACTACAATGGACCTAAAATGTGAATTTGAATCTTTTCACATCCTCTTCAGTGTCTCTTTATATTATAAGCTCCATCAGTAATACTGCTGGAGGTCATTTGTTTTAATCATTTTATAAGTCTGATTACTTTCTGTTGTGTGACACTGAAGTTTTCTAATATTGAGCAATGTTACATTATCATGAAAACAGTCTGTTAGGCTCCATGTAAAAACACTCATCACACCGCATTAGATGGATGTCATTTAATTGTCAATATGCTCAATACTATTATGATTTTATTCATTTTAATACATCTCAAAGAGCAAATAAGTCTCACTTTATCACTTTGCTGGGTACTTGTGTTCTGCCCTCTTGTTTTAACTCACTCAAGACTAGACTTTCTGTGTTTCACTCGACTGTTGATGCTTATTCAGTAATATTGTCTTCATGAGTTTCCTGCTTTTCACTTGATTGTCAAAGCACTTTGTAAACTCTGATTTAAAAAGGTGCTATATAAATAAAGTTTTATGAAGATTATTATTATTATTATTATTATCTGCTCTACATCATGCTAGCATATTTCTCGTTTCAGAAAATAATATGAATTATACATTTTCATATCAGCACCTCTTAAAATCAACTCAACATGTGTTTATTATTTTTGACTGAATCTATCATTATTTTGCATGGCTGACACTAGTAACACTGTTTGACCAAGTAGGGTAGAAGTAGTGCATTAAATGTCACACACTGATAGAAAATCTGAATCCCACTCTGTGTCTGTATAATGATCATAATGATGATCAGCTTCATCAGTAAAAATCTAAACAGTTTCTCAGAATCCAAATGTCAGAACTTTCTGTTGTGACACTTCACATAACAGTGTAACTGTTACATTAAATACACTTGCTGATAAGATGGATGTCATTTAATTGTCAATATGTTCATTAATATTATGATTATTACCAGTTTATTGATATTGAATCTCGTCCTCAGCAGCAGAAACGTTCACAGCCTCAGGGAGCAGCTCTGATCGGAAGTGTGTCCTCGGCCCATCCTCGGTGTGTTTGCTGCCACCAGAATAACTTCATTTTATGACAAACCGATCATCACCGGATGTTTGTTTTCACCTCGAGTCCCTGAACGAACATGTGGGCCAGCTGGAAAACAGCTTTTGACGGAGCTCTGCAGCATTTTTAAACGTTTTAGCAGAGAAATGAGAGGGAAAAGTCGCCGAGCAGCGCTGGACACGACGCTGAATGTGTGCGGTTTGGAGGCTCCCCGCACGAAACGCACAGATCCTCAGAGCTCTACGTGACTTCAACACGAAGAGACACATGTCCGCTGTCTGCTCCCCCGCTGCCAGCCCGCAGCTCTGCTCCTACACTTAGTTTAACGTCTTTTATCGATGAGGAGAAAACACAAGTGACACCAAGTTCAGACTGCACACAGGAGCCGCGGCACGGTTGAGTCTCCACGGTTCTCATGGTGTGTTTAAGTACCGCCCCGTGCTTTGTGCTCTCCAACAGTTCAGACACTCTCGTCTCGTTGTGAACGGAAACTCAAAACTTCGTAGAAATGGCAGAACTCGCAGAAGTCGCTCCAGCTCCAGCTCCAGCTCCGACCACCGCTCCGGCTAAGGCGGCCAAGAAGAAGAGGGTGGTCAAGGCGAAGACCGGCCCCGGCCTCAGGGAGCTCATCGTGGCCGCTGTCGCCTCATCCAAAGAGCGGAGTGGTATGTCTCTGGCCGCCCTGAAGAAGAACCTGGCTGCCGGAGGTTACGACGTGGAAAAGAACAACTCCCGCGTCAAGACCGCCGTCAAGGGTCTGGTGGACAACGGGACTCTGGTCCACACGAAGGGAACCGGAGCATCTGGCTCCTTCAAGCTGGGAAAGAAGGCGGCCGCTCCCAAAGTCAAGACGCCAGCAAAGAAACCCGCTCTGAAAGCCAAGAAGCCCGCAGCGAAAACTACTAAAGCCAAGAAGCCCGCAGCGGCTCCAAAGCCCAAGACACCGACCAAGAAGTCCCCGAAGAAGGCGAAGAAACCAGCGGCCAAGAAAGCAACCAAGAAGGTAGCAAAGAGCCCCAAGAAAGTGAAGACCCCCAAGAAAGCGGCTAAGAAGACCTCTGCAGTCAAGAAGTCACCTGTAAAGAGAGTCGCTAAGCCCAAAACCAAGAAGGCAACACCCAAGAAGAAGTGAGCCGTCATCCGTGTGAACAACCCTCCAACAAAAGGCTCTTTTAAGAGCCACACACATCTTCTGAAAGACTCCTGTCCTCACCACGAACTGTCAGTAGTGCCTTACAACTTAACAACTCATTTTTATAAAATGCCTTTTTTGTATTCAGAAGTTAGCTGGTTGTTCTGGGTAGACTTTCCTTTTTCTTGGCTTAGTGCTGGTTTGTAATATTTTCTGTTTTCTTCCTGTTTTTGACTATGTGTTAAATTTTACTGGCTTTCTGTTGTGTATTTGTACTATGATGTTTTAATTGCCTTATCTGTACAGAATTTTATGTACCCATAATAAGAAAAAGTCTGTATAAATAAAGAATATTTTTTATTACTTCTACATCTGTTATCAGTGTCTCAGTCCTAATAATATTACTATTAATATTATTATTAAGTGCCAAAGGGCACAATTAAGGATATTCTTACTTTCACTGTTCACTCCTGCTTGGTTATATTTCATCTACTCCCACATCACTATTTGTTGGGGGAATATAAAAATACTTTTCACTGCATAAAATGTAATTGATTACTTAGTTACTTTAATGATGCATCAGAGCCAAGACTGGATAATCTATGTACTGGAATAAATAAGTCACACTGAATCAAATAAAAAGAAAAGCCATTACCAGATCACATACTGTTATTAATGATAAGCTAATTAATATTCTGTGCATATGAAAAGAGTTAATTTACGTCTAGTATCAGATACATTATGAAACTATTAATATGGTTGAGATTCACTTGTGTGAAACAGGTAAACACAGTATGATAATGAATATTTTGTATTCATGTCCTGGCAACTCTTCCCCACATCATCAGGGTATCTGCACATTTTTAAAGTACAAATTTAATGAGTTTTAACACCTCTGAAAGGAAAAAGTAATAACATTACCGTGGCAACAGAAAACGACAAACCACACACACACACAAACACTAACACACACAGCTCTTTTAAGAGCCACACACTCTTCTTCTGTCTCTTACTGTTTTAGAAATATGCACAATAACACTGTTATACACTGAGCTGAGGATTCAGAATGGATCAAAGAAATTATATTAATATTCTGGACATTTAAAATATTTACATATAAATCACAAGATGCTGCCTTTAACATTTCAACTTCAGCCACAATATTATACAACTCACTTTTCAAAACATTTGTTTAATGATCCTGACAAATTATTCCATAATATAAATATTCTTCTCAATCTGAGGCACATGTAGGTCACAGAATGACAATGCAATAAATCAGAAGGTTGTTTTATTTAATCAGGTTTCTTAAAGAGGAAAAAAGAAAACTAGTCCAAGTAGACTCTGTTTCTCTGAGATGTATTTCCTTTAGGCCTGTTCTAATGTGTTTTATCTGATCTCAACCAACAATCTTCTCAACATCTTCCAGGTGAAGTGTCATGAAAACAGACATTATGACAAATATTTTTTAAAGTATTCAATTTGAAGTCTTGTTGCTTGTTATTACTCAGAAATATTAATATCTTGATCAACAATCCATTGATTCTAAATGCAAAAATGTACCACATTCCCCTTCACTTGAATTATCTGTTTGTTCTGGATCTATGATTCCTCTCATGTATGATTCAGAATATTTATAATTATTCTGGCATATATTTTATACTCAGTATTCATAATGATACAATCTAATATAACTGTGTTAATTAAATCGACCCCCTTTTACACACAAGCAATATGAGGGAACAGCTGACAGACTGTGTTCACAACTGTAGTTCACATTTTCTTAATCATAGTTAGTCAATCAATGTCCGCCTGCATTTACCATCAAATAAACATAGGAGGGCGCTGTAGCGACAACCTGGCAATCCAGTCATCACAACCTGACAACAACATCAATCAATAATGATGCTCTCGCTTTTTATGTCAGGACCGAGTCAAGGTAAGTTGTCTCGTCCCATCCAAGGGTCAGTGTTGGCGACTGGTCGTAGAGGCCTGGAGGCCTGAAGGTTCTGCCAGTCAAAAAATCTGTAGTTCGACTTGATGGGCATTGTGTTAGCATTGTGTTAGCATACAGGCTGGTGCTTTTCAGATTTCATGTGAGAATCCATTTACTGTCCATTGTCCCAATGTTTGAATGTTTTGCGACACATGGCGCCTCATATAACCCCCTGATGGTCTCAGCCATGATATTAGTCGTCCTCCATCCACTTCACTGACTTTGCATTAACCCATGTCTGGACCTTTGTTCGCAGCCCTCTTTCCCTCCATTTCCTTGGTGCAGACTTCAAATCAGAATCTGGAGAAACATTTTCTTCTTCTAGGGTAAAATGTGGAGTTACAGCTCAAGTATAATATACCAGCAAGGTAATAAAAACTTAAGGTAGAAAAATACAAGAGAAATTAAAATAGACAAGTTAATTCATTCTGCCAGGTCACATTTAACACATCCCCTCCAAATCCAGACCTTTAAGGACCCTGTAGGCTATATAAAAACTTAAATTTAGCCTAGACTTTTCTAGGTTCTGCAGGATCCTGACTGTAAAGTGCACCAGTAACTGAGGTTTTGAGCTGCACTTGCGAACTAGTAAGTAGAGGGCGCTGCTGATTGTTTGTTGTTGTTGCTGTTGTTAACTGGAGTCGTAATAAAGGACATGGCTGCTGCCTAAAGTATGCGCCTCTCTCTCGCTTGTTTAACATTCTAGAAGTTAAGTTAACCACTTCAGTTACCATTTTTTGTAAATATATTTCAGAAACATGAGGGACATTGCTTCTTATCAGAGAGAAGTGGGGGGGCTCTTAAAAGAGCCGTTGTATTGGTTGAAGTCGGGTTCTGGTCTTTACTTGGACTTGGCGGCCTTCTCGGTCTTCTTGGGCAGGAGGACGGCCTGAATGTTGGGCAGAACACCACCCTGAGCGATGGTCACTCCGCCGAGCAGCTTGTTGAGCTCCTCGTCGTTGCGGACAGCCAGCTGCAAGTGACGGGGGATGATCCTGGTCTTCTTGTTGTCGCGAGCAGCGTTTCCAGCCAGCTCCAAGATCTCAGCGGTCAGGTACTCCAGCACGGCCGCCAGGTAGACGGGGGCGCCGGCTCCGACACGCTGGGCGTAGTTACCCTTCCTCAGGAGCCTGTGGACACGACCCACTGGGAACTGGAGTCCGGCACGGGAGGAGCGGGACTTTGCCTTTGCTCTGGCCTTTCCACCGGTCTTTCCTCGTCCAGACATGTTCAGATACTTTCTAGAGATTAACTCAGAGAAACTGTAGATCGCTGCCAGCAGCCCTGCTCTATATATCCGGGGAGCGAGCCGGGATTCACGATGGACCAATCAGAAACGAGGCTCCAGCAGAGGGCGGCCGCTCTGGATTCTTGGCGGACTTTTTGAAACGATTCTCCGCCAATAAGCTGCGGAGATTCGCAGCACTTCGCCCCACGAGGAGCCCCTAACCAATCGCGAGCCAGAGATCCGTTTTAGCGTCACGGATCACAGCCGGTCTCACAGTTTAAGAGCAGCGCGTCTCTTCCCGTCACACACACAAGAAACAATGGCAAGAACCAAGCAGACAGCCCGTAAATCCACCGGAGGCAAGGCTCCCAGGAAGCAGCTGGCCACCAAGGCTGCCCGTAAGAGCGCCCCGGCCACCGGCGGAGTCAAGAAGCCCCATCGTTACAGGCCCGGGACCGTGGCTCTCAGAGAGATCCGTCGTTACCAGAAGTCCACCGAGCTGCTCATCCGCAAGCTGCCCTTCCAGCGCCTCGTCAGGGAGATCGCTCAGGACTTCAAGACCGACCTGCGCTTCCAGAGCTCCGCCGTCATGGCTCTGCAGGAGTCCAGCGAGGCTTACCTGGTCGGCCTGTTCGAGGACACTAACCTGTGCGCCATCCACGCCAAGAGGGTCACCATCATGCCCAAAGACATCCAGCTGGCCCGCCGCATCCGTGGAGAGAGAGCTTAAACTCCCCTCACACCGCAACAACACAACGGCTCTTTTAAGAGCCACACACTTCTTCACTGAAGAGCTTCTTCTTTCTGTAGCTGTTACACAAATATACACAATTACACTATAATACACTGAGCTGAGGATTCAGGTTGGATCAAAGATATTTGCCATTTTATTTACAAGGTTTTGGCTAAACATGCTTCTACAGTAATGTTCACGTCAGAGATCACAACACTAACATTTCACCTTTAACCACAACTCACTCACAACGTAGATATTTGTCAAGGATCCTGAAAATTTAGACCAAATGTGCTATGGTTTTGTTTCCTCACTCCTTAAATATTTTTCTCAATCTGAGGCACTTGTAGGTTACAGAATGATGATGCAATAAGTCAGAAGGTTGTTTTATTTAATCAGGTTTCTTAAAGAGGAAAAAAGGAAGCTGGTCCAAGTAGACTGTTTCTCTGAGGAGATTTATTTCCTTAGGGCCTGTTCTAATGTGTTTTAGTTGATCTCAACCAACAATCATCTCAACACCTTCAGGTGAAGTGTCATGAAAACAAACATGACAAATATTAAAAGAGAAATATAGTTATATTGATCAACAACCCATTGATTTTTAAATGCAAACATCGTCCCACATTACCAACCCTTGGTTTGTTCTGGATCTATGATTCCTCTCATATGATTCAGACTATATATTATTGTTCTGGCATATATTATACGCTCATATTCATTATGATACAATCTAATATAATTGTGTTTATTACATTCACACAAGAAATATGAGTTTTTCTGCATTGAGGTTAACCCTTACCCTAAACTTAAGACTACTTTTACTTTAGTAGCATCTTGAATGCAGGGAAATTACTTTACAGGCTTGTGTTCACAACTGTAGTTTACATGTTCTTAATCATAGAGGCACTAAACCTCTAATAATCTCTTTATAGTATAGTGGTTACTGTATCATCACATAATATTAAACTATGACCTACAATCAGTAACTATGTTCATCTTTAACGCTATCAGATTCACCTCGGAGCATCTGGAGCAGTGAACACTTTAATAACACGTGTTTTCAACTACATTTTCTTCAAACGTTTTTAAATACGACGATCAAACTGGATCTAGGAGGACTGTCGCTTCATTTCAGCGCATGCTCAGTTAGTCTACAACAAGCCAGCCAATGATATACGAGCAACAACGCAGTGACATTTGCATCAGGCTCAAATATAGCCTGTCTTCAGACAGGGCTGAAGTTATCTGTCTTTGACTTTACTGATCACGGACATCATGCCTGCTGATGCGCCCAAAGCAGGGAAGAAAGGCTCCAAGAAAGCCGTTTCTAAAGCCACCAAGAGCGGCAAGAAGAGGAGAAAGACCAGGAAGGAGAGCTATGCCATCTACGTCTACAAGGTCCTGAAGCAGGTCCACCCTGATACCGGTATTTCCTCCAAGGCCATGGGCATCATGAACTCCTTTGTGAGCGACATCTTCGAGCGCATCGCCGGTGAGGCCTCCCGTCTGGCCCACTACAACAAGCGCTCCACCATCACCTCCAGGGAGATCCAGACCGCCGTCCGCCTGCTGCTGCCCGGGGAGCTGGCCAAGCACGCCGTGTCTGAGGGCACCAAGGCCGTGACCAAGTACACCAGCTCCAAGTAAACCTGCTGATACCATCAACACAAAGGTCCTTTTCAGGGCCACACACTACTTCTACTAAGCGCTTCATTCCAACTCTTGTGTTACTGCGGGATGTTGACTGTGACGGCAATCAAATGTTAAAGGTGGAAATGCGTTTCACATTGAAGGAAACAAGAAATTACCACATGTAAACGAGGGAACATTAGGTGCTCTATCTATAAAACTGAGTCTTCACATCTGCTAATATGTAACATGCATATCCATACACTACGGAAAATGAAGCTCTGTCCAAGAGAATATCTAGAGCTTCAAACTCAGGACTAAGTGACATCTAGTGGCCGGTCAAACTCATAGCAGACCTTCAGTTCAGTATATAAATATACAGACAACAGGCTGACATAACATACCATGAAGTGTAAGAATCATTTTTATTTGTCCAACAGTCAGTCGGAATATAAATGTTTTAATTGGACCCCTCTAAAGAAATGTCCACCTTCGTATTCACAAGATGTCTTGATGTTTTTTATACATATGAAGGTATTCTGTGTTGTCACCCCTGAATGTCCACATGGTAGAAAAGGCAACATGACTGTGTTTCAATGAAAGTTGTGAATGGAAAAGAACATTTGATGTCTGTAACTGTAGGAGCCATTTTTGTTGTTTTTAATTAAAGAACTACAAAGGCGTCACATTTAAGTTAAGCAGGATGCAATCACTGCGCGTCATTCAGGACAACGGACACACAGGTGTACGTGATGACAGGGACGCCGAGGAGCAACTGTTTCCAACCGCGTGAACGTGAGATCGAGTTTAATAGAAAGAAAATACGTTTTTTGTTTCATTACAACAACAGTTGTTTATTTGAATTTGAAACTCCTTTGAATCCACGTGCGTTTTGTTTTGGTGCGTGTATCAAAATATTTGTATTAATATTTTCGTTTAGCGTAACGCTCCTACAACCGTTCATCCCAACCCAGACCTTCAGTCAACAAGTAAGTGCTGCGGAGTTTATGTGGATATAAAAGAGGCGTTGAAACAAATCCATCGGACTTGAACAGACGATAGAGTTCAGTCACGTTCAACATTGTGATTGTATCTTGCTTTAATTGTAAAACAGATAAATTATCTTTGACCCAACCATAAACAGTTTAATCACACATGTGGGATATCCATTGAAAAGCACCACAGTGAGGAAAAACTGTTAAAACTATTTAAATATTTAGGCTTACATAGTTTGGTTTATTATCGTTTCATACATTTATTTGTTTGTGTCTGTGACAACTGTGAAACAAAAACCTGCAATATTACAACAGTTATGATCACAGACACATTTAACAACAAAGTGCTTCATCATCAAAGCCATTAAGAAGAACATGTAGACTGTACAATACTGAGTTTGTTCTGGTTATCTACGGATAGTGAATAATACCAGGCAATGAAGAAGACGTTTAAATCCTGCTCTTATGACCCCAGAGATCCTACAAACATCTCTACAAATGTAGGTGCTTTAACGCCCCTCTGTTGTGTTACCTGAGAGGGTGATTTGTTGCAGGTGTGTCTGGTTGATTGAGTGATTGATGAGATGTGCTGATTGGTTCCAGCCTCCGAACCAGAAGTTCTTTATTGCTGGTGGTTCTTGGGAAGAGTGGTGTCTCAGGGCCGTTAAATTCACTGTATATTTGATAAATGCGCCTGATGAACCTGTTTCTGTGCAGTCTATATTTTAGTTTGTTTGTTGTTTTTTTGATTATGAAATAATCTTGATGTGAGAACCGAGAGTGAAAGAGGGAAAATAAACAGGATGTAGGACTTTAATCCCAAAAATGATGTATTTACAAAAATAATCAACATAAAACACTCCAGCCCTACCTGCCCACTGGCACCCGCAGCACTGTTAAGATCACCAGGTCCAAATGATGAGTGGGCTCACGTGTGTCACCTGTATCAATATGATGCACATCACTTTATTTTATTTCCATTTTTTTTTATTTTGGTGAACATTCTCAGAGCCTGTGTGTAATATTCTCTGCCACAATGTCTACATTTCTGTATCAACAGCGTTATATTGAATACGTGTTTTCATAGTTCCGTATCACCTGTTGTAGCGGGGGGACTTTAATTAACGCTACACAAAGACGCTAAAGTGACGTAGCTTTATCGTCTCGGCAAAGCTTGGGGAGCTGTTGTGATGCTCCCTGACTGCTGGTGAAGTTAGCATCATTTATTTTGTCTCAAGCTGTATATAAACGCAACAATATCGTTGTTAACACACTGATGAGTATTTACGTTTTATTTTGTTAAATTTGACGGAGATTTTGCCCTCATTTGCATATTTAATGACCTGCTGCAGAGCGCGTGACAGCCTGACAGCAGTCCTGCAGATTCTTGTTTGAATCAATGTGTTTATGGATTAATTGTATAAAACATGTGTTGATACAGATGAATGATTATATACATCTATTATAAAAACAGACTATATGAATAGATACAATTACAAAATACTATAAATTAGCCCAATTCGTTATCCTCCACCTGTCTGTGGATAAACTGCAGCAGGTGAGGCTGGGAAAAGAAGTTGCACCATGATTTTAAAACAAACTGTTAGACAGTGAACTGTAAACTTCTCTCTTCCATGATATTCTGGTTATTTAATGCTAATGCCTGAAGGTACAAACCCTGTTTGAGTGACCAGCTACCAAAATAGGAAATATGACAAATATCTTATTTGCAGTTTTTATTACACTTCACCTGGAAGAGTTAAATGATGAGAGATGATTGATAGCTCGAACACGTTACAATAAGGCCTAAAGGAAAACAAGTCATCACAAAGAATAACAAAATGGATTAAAATAAAAATTAACCCGGCGATGAACCGTCTTCATTAAGTTTTTGAGTTGTAATATTGTGGTTGTAGTTGAAATCGTGTGAATACAAAGGTGGACAGTGATCCAATGGGAGACATTTAGGTTCTGACTGAAGATTGCAAACAGATGATATGAGCTCTTGGCTGTGGCAGGTGTACATCAACACTTCATGGTATATTATGTTGGAACTGTTCTGTGTATATTTAGATTGAATTGATGTGTTGCATTATTGAAGGGCTGCCACGAGTTTGACCGGCCACTAGATGTCACTGTAGAGTTTCAAGCTCCAAATCTTTTCTGAGACAGATGTATACATGGCCAATGAGGACATTGATTAGACAAACTGAATAGGAAGAATTCTCACATTTCGAGTATCTGGACTGTAGCTAATGTGCCCATGTTGTCATGCCTGGTACATTTCCCATTACATTCAATGATAACTGTATTTCCACTTTTATCATTTGATTGCCATCACCGTCAACATCCCGCAGTAACATGACAACAGTTGGAATGAAGCGCTTAGTAGAAGTAGTGTGTGGTCCTGAAAAGGACCTTTTGTGTTGATGGTATCAGCTGGTTTACTTAGAGCTGGTGTACTTGGTCACGGCCTTGGTGCCCTCAGACACGGCGTGCTTGGCCAGCTCCCCGGGCAGCAGCAGGCGGACGGCGGTCTGGATCTCCCTGGAGGTGATGGTGGAGCGCTTGTTGTAGTGGGCCAGACGGGAGGCCTCACCGGCGATGCGCTCGAAGATGTCGCTCACAAAGGAGTTCATGATGCCCATGGCCTTGGAGGAAATACCGGTGTCAGGGTGGACCTGCTTCAGGACCTTGTAGACGTAGATGGCATAGCTCTCCTTCCTGGTCTTTCTCCTCTTCTTGCCGCTCTTGGTGGCTTTAGAAACGGCTTTCTTGGAGCCTTTCTTCCCTGCTTTGGGCGCATCGGCAGGCATGATGTCAGTGATCAGTAAAGTCAAAGACGGATAACTTCAGCTCTGTCTGAAGACAGGATATATTTGAGCCTGATGCAAATGTCACTGCGTTGTTGCTCGTATATCATTGGCTGGCTTGTTGTAGACTAACTGAGCATGCGCTGACATGAAGCGCCAGTCCTCCTAGATCCAGATTGATCGTCGGATTTAAAAACGTTGGTAGAAAATGTAGATGAAAACACGTGTTATTAAAGTGTTCACTGCTCCAGATGCTCCGAGGTGAATCTGATAGTGTTACAGATGAACATAGTTACTGATTGTAGGTTATAGTTTAATATTATGTGATGATACAGTAACCACTATACTATAAGAGATTATTAGAGGTTTAGTGCCTCTATGATTTAAGAACATGTAAACTACAGTTGTGAACACAGTCTGTCAGCTGTTATTGCTTGTGTTTAAAAGGGGGTCGATTTCATTAACACAATTATATTAGATTGTATCATTATGAATACTGAGTATAAAATATATGCCAGAATAATTATAGTCTGAATCATATAGCTATGAGAGGAATCATAGATCCAGAACAAACAGATAAATGATGGGTAATGTGGGACAATGTGTTAAAATGTGTGCATCTAAAATCAATAGGCTATATTAATATTTGAGTAATAACAAGCAACAAATTGAAATTGAATTCTTTTTTAAATATTTGTTGAGATGATTGTTGGTTGAGATCAGCTAAAACACATTAGAACAGGCCGAAGAAAATAAATCATTGTAGAGAATTATCTGTTTGTCTTATATCTATTTGGACCATTGTTTCCTTTTTTTCCTCTTTAAGAAACCCGATTAAATAAAACAACTTTCTGACTCATTGCATTGTCATTCTGTCACCTACATGTGCCTCAGATTGAGAAAAAATATTTAAGGAGTGAGGAAACATAACAGCACATGTGGTCCTAATTTTTAGGATCATTGACAAATATCGGCATTTGAAAAAGTGAGTTGTGGTTAAAGGTGAAATTATGAAGAAATGTTCATATGTTGTGATCTCTGAAGTGAACATTACTGTAGGAGTGTTAAGACAAAACGTAGATATATTTAACGACTAAAATAATGTCTTTGATCCAACCTGAATCCTCAGCTCAGTGTATTATAGTGTAATTGTGTATATTTGTGTAACAGCTACAGAAAGAAGAAGCTCTTTAGTGAAGGAGTGTGTGGCTCTTAAAAGAGCCGTTGTGTTGTTGCGGTGTGAGGGGAGTTTAAGCTCTCTCTCCACGGATGCGGCGGGCCAGCTGGATGTCTTTGGGCATGATGGTGACCCTCTTGGCGTGGATGGCGCACAGGTTGGTGTCCTCGAACAGGCCGACCAGGTAAGCCTCGCTGGACTCCTGCAGCGCCATGACGGCGGAGCTCTGGAAGCGCAGGTCGGTCTTGAAGTCCTGAGCGATCTCCCTGACCAGGCGCTGGAAGGGCAGCTTGCGGATGAGCAGCTCGGTGGACTTCTGGTAACGACGGATCTCTCTGAGAGCCACGGTACCGGGCCTGTAACGATGGGGCTTCTTGACTCCGCCGGTGGCCGGGGCGCTCTTGCGGGCAGCCTTGGTGGCTAGCTGCTTCCTGGGAGCCTTTCCTCCGGTGGATTTACGGGCTGTCTGCTTGGTTCTTGCCATTGTTTCTTGTGTGTGTGACGGGAAGAGACGCGCTGCTCTTAAACTGTGAGACCGGCTGTGATCCGTGACGCTAAAACGGATCCTCTGGCTCGCGATTGGTTAGGGGCTCCTCGTGGGGCGCAGTGCTGCGAATCTCCGCAGCTTATTGGCGGAGAATCGTTTCAAAAAGTCCGCCAAGAATCCAGAGCGGCCGCCCTCTGCTGGAGCCTCGTTTCTGATTGGTCCATCGTGAATCCCGGCTCGCTCCCCGGATATATAGAGCAGGGCTGCTGGCAGCGATCTACAGTTTCTCTGAGTTGATCTCTAGAAAGTATCTGAACATGTCTGGACGAGGAAAGACCGGTGGAAAGGCCAGAGCAAAGGCAAAGTCCCGCTCCTCCCGTGCCGGACTCCAGTTCCCAGTGGGTCGTGTCCACAGGCTCCTGAGGAAGGGTAACTACGCCCAGCGTGTCGGAGCCGGCGCCCCCGTCTACCTGGCGGCCGTGCTGGAGTACCTGACCGCTGAGATCTTGGAGCTGGCTGGAAACGCTGCTCGCGACAACAAGAAGACCAGGATCATCCCCCGTCACTTGCAGCTGGCTGTCCGCAACGACGAGGAGCTCAACAAGCTGCTCGGCGGAGTGACCATCGCGCAGGGTGGTGTGCTGCCCAACATCCAGGCCGTCCTCCTGCCCAAGAAGACCGAGAAGGCCGCCAAGTCCAAGTAAAGACCAGAACCCGACTTCAACCCACACAACGGCTCTTTTAAGAGCCCCCCACTTCTCTCTGATAAGAAGCAACGTTCCTCATGTTACTGAGATACACTGATGTTTAACTGTATGTAGATGTAATGTGTTGCAGTCCAACATGTAGTGATTGGATCTATAAAGTAGCAGAAATCATAAGTATTACGTGTATTATACTAATATGAAGTAGAACACATCCTCTCATGAGGTTTAATGACACACAAGGTTTAACTTCACTTTATTATCATTGTAGTCATCCCTGAACATACTAGCACATAGCATCTTAGCTGCTGTGACTTAGCTTATCTGAAAACATACTATGAACTGGGACCCGGAAGTCCCAGTTTAACTAACACATGCTCACAGGCTGCAGTGACATCTTGTGGCTGACGTAAATAACTACATCTAAACTACGTCACAACCTCAGAACTGTAGAGTTATAATACTCAGATTTAGGGGTACAGTGAGTATTTTCACGATGAGCACTACTTCAACTCGAGACATACTTACATTCTGTCATGCCTTTCCACTTGTTTTGTAAGTATTTCAGATGTCATCTTTAACGTCTTAATGTAATGTTATTTGAATTGCCTTGTGTCTGAAGTGTGTAGATAAACTTACAGAGACTCTGTAGTGTCCCCAGGAGGAAGATGGTCAAACTCTTTGACTGATGTTTCCTGAATTTAATAAACCCAGCTGTGCAGAGAAACAGACATTTCCTACAATCATATCACTGTCACAGAAACAACACTATCTCTAAAATAGCTTGACACTTCTTACATTGTAAAACGAGTCTCCATGAATTCAATTACAAAGTACCATCCACATACAGTATAAGCCAAAGAAAAGGAAACAAAGTGTTCAGTTTATATTTGCAAAACAAAATGGCTGCAAATGTTGGCTGAGGTAATTAACTGAAAAGCCAACAACAAAATAAATAATTTTCATAACTTGTTCCAGCTGAGACACTAAATCCAGACAGTAGGAAGTCTTCATGGTGAACACTGTTGACAGACACAGGAACCTCCTGTTAATATCAGGTTACAGGACAAACGTTACAACATGCTCTCACTGAGCAGAGACATGTGATGTGATGCATTTGTGATGTGCACTTTAAATATATTGAAGCTGAAGGTGATTAAGAATTGAGCCCTTTGACACTTAAAACATTATGGTTATATTGTTGATCCAAGTGCTCAATAAAATAACAGACATAAATTCACAGAGATAATTTGGTAATTGTTGTAAGTGATGAATTTAATGTAATTAAAATGTAAAGTGACATTTTGACAGAATAAAGAAGCTGTTACACAGATTCTGTCTGACAGTTTTATTATTAAATAATGTCTCGTTGTTTCTTTACTCACTGAATAAAGTAAAGACCAGCAGCACATGAATAATGTTGTGATGTTCAGTCTCATCTGAACTTCACACAACTTAATGCAGCTGTTTGATTTCACTTTAAACTGGATTTAATTCACTGATATTGAACAAATTGGGTATTTTAGAGTTTATTTCCATCTGAAGTGTCGCTTCTTGTTTTAAAGCAGTTCCCTCAATGAAGTGTGTTTAGGTGTCTCAAGCACAATTTGATTTTTAAATAAACCTTCCTCTGTAAAGTGAAGTATGTTTGAAATAAGGGGTGTTATTAATCAGTAATGTGATAAAACCCATTTCCTTCATGTCTCCTCTCGTCTGAAATGTGTGTTCACTGAAGTTAATGATAACCAGGACTGAACTCTCTCAGAAGATGTGTGTGGCTCTTAAAAGAGCCTTTAGTTGGACGGTTGTTCAGACTGATTACGGCTCACTTCTTCTTGGGCGTTGTCTTCTTGGTTTTGGGCTTGGAGACTCTCTTTACAGGTGACTTCTTGACTGCAGTGGTCTTCTTAGACCCTTTCTTTGGGGCCTTCACCATCTTCAGGCTCTTTGCTACCTTCTTGGGGCTCCTGGTTACTTTCTTTGGGCTCTTGGTTGTTTTCTTGGGGCTCTTGGTTGTTTTCTTGGGGCTTCTGGTTGTTTTCTTGGCCGCTGGTTTCTTCGCCTTCTTCGGTGTTTTCTTAGCGGCTGGCTTCTTGGTTGGTGTTGCGGGTTTCTTCGCCTTCGCAGCGGCCTGTTTAGTTCCCTTCTTAGCTTTGGGCTCGGCCGCCTTCTTGCTGATCTTGAAGGACCCGGATACCCCGGTCCCCCTGGCCTGGATCAGAGTCCCCTTCAGCACCAGAGTCCTGACGGCGAGTCTAACGCGGGCGTTGTTTTTCTCCACGTCGTACCCCCTGGCGGTCAGAGCCCTCTTGATGGCCGACCCCGACACGCCCCCTCGCTCTTTGGATGCGGACACAATCGTAACAATCATGTCGCTGAGGCCGGGACCGGTTCTCGGCTTGGTCACCTGCTTCTTCTTGGCTGTTGTGGCCGGAGCTGGAGCGGCTTCTGACATTTTGGATCGATCCTACAGTTCCTACAGTGAGCGACAAATGTCTAATGGAGTTAGAGAACACAAAGCACGGAGCTGTACTTAAACACACCATGAGAACCGTGGAGACTCAACCGTGCCGCGGCTCCTGTGTACAGTCTGAACTTGGTGTCACTTGTGTTTTCTCCTCATCGATAAAAGACGTTAAACTAAGTGTAGGAGCAGAGCTGCAGGCTGGCAGCGGGGGAGCAGACAGCGGACATGTGTCTCTTCGTGTTGAAGTCACGTAGAGCTCTGAGGATCTCTGCGTTTCGTGCGGGGAGCCTCCAAACCGCACACATTCAGCGTCGTGTCCAGCGCTGCTCGGCGACTTTTCCCTCTCATTTCTCTGCTAAAACGTTTAAAAATGCTGCAGAGCTCCGTCAAAAGCTGTTTTCCAGCTGGCCCACATGTTCGTTCAGGGACTCGAGGTGAAAACAAACATCCGGTGATGATCGGTTTGTCATAAAATGAAGTTATTCTGGTGGCAGCAAACACAGACGGAAGAAACCTCAGGAAGAGCCACAGAGGAGGATCCTTGTCCCAGGAGAAGAGATCAACAACAACACGATCACAGTTTACAAACTGCACTGACACAACATCTGATACTAATTATATAAAAGTCTCAGTGAGGCTGTGAACGTCTCTGCTGCTGAGGGCGAGATTCAATATCAATAAACTGGTAATAATCATAATATTAATGAACATATTGACAATTAAATGTCAGTGTATTTAATGTAACAGTTACACTGTTATGTAAAGTGTCACAGCAGAAAGTGAAGATTTGGACTTCTGACATTTGGATTCTGAGAAACTGTTTAGATTTTTACTGATGAAGCTGATCATCATTATGATCATTATGATCATTATACAGACACAGAGTGGGATTCAGATTTTCTATCAGTGTGTGACATTTAATGCACTACTTCTACCCTACTTGGTCAAACAGTGTTACTAGTGGCAGCCATGCAAAATAATGATAGATTCAGTCAAAATAATGAACACATGTTGAGTTGATTTTAAGAGGGGCTGAAATGAAAATGTATAATTCACATTATTTTCTGAAACAAGAAATATGCTAGCATGATGTAGAGCAGATGATGATGATGATGATAATAATCATCATAAAACTTTATTTATATAGCACCTTTTAAAAACAGAGTTTACAAAGTGCTTTGATAATTAAGCAGAAAGCAGGAAACTCATGAAGACAATATTACTGAATAAGCATCAACAGTGAAGCCAACACAAGAAGTCTAGTCTTTAGTGAGTTAAAACAAGAAGGCAAAACACAAAATGTACCCAGCAAAGTGATAAAGTGAGACTTATTTGCTCTTTGAGATGTATTAAAATTAATCTGGAGTCGATGTTATGTACTAAGGCTAAGTAGAGCCTGAGGGAGGCCACTATTAGGAGGTAAAACATCTGATATCAATATATTGGCACACACATTTTTTAATTGTTTTCGTGCAACTATTCAAATGTGGTTATCAAACATTTGTGACAAAGATACGTAACACAGGCAGGATATTTTTTACAGTTAAACAATCAATTTATTGTCTGAAAGGACATTATAAGTTATACAGCATACATGCCAATATCAATATATCTGTGATAGGTTAATATCTGCCAATAACATCAGCCAGTTAATAGACTGGTCGAGTTCTATTACTAAAGTAGAAAAAAGCAGTTTATTTCCCCTTGTTACACATGTTTCTGTGTCTGTGGTTTGTGTGGTTGTGCAGCTTTATGTCTGTTTAGACGACAGAGATGAAAATCAAATACTGTGGTGACACATTCAGATCGTAGATGCTCAAAGTCCAGAAACTGAACTTCACATTAGATATTGATTTGTTACATAAAGATGTTTTGGAGCCAACGTGAGCAGATAAATCTGTTTTTTTTTTTACTTTACTTTGAAACACAGAAAATGAAGCAATGATAATATAAATTCACATGGTCATTGCTTTTAATAATCAAATTATGTTTACAATAGTAATGCTCAAATCTAGGTTATTATCTATGTTTACTACTGTATCAATCTATACACTGTATACAAATTCCCAATGTCACTATCAGTACGATGTTGTTATACATTCTGTCCACTAGAGAGCATTCACACATTACTAATGCATTTTAAACTGATTACTTTCTTGCTGAGTAATAAGCTTTAAAGCTGGTTAGCCCTGTGAGGAGGGAGGCTGCACTTTATGATATTATTTATACAGCAGGGCTGCCTGAAGTGGATCTATGAGCCAGATCTCCACAGATCAGCCACCAATGAGTGTTTGTGGTGACTGTCCTTTCGTTAATGTATTTCTTGTTTTTGTTGTGAAGCCAACAACCTGTTAACGATAGCGACACATTATTAAGTCTGAAAGAGTAACTTGTGTTGTGGGTCAGCAGCAGTAGTTAAGGCGATGTCATGTCAACTAGTAATGACAATATGAGTGATTTTATATTTGTGTATGATGAACAGTGACTAAGATAAAGGATGTAGCCATGGAAGATGCCAATATTAAATAACTATGATCAATGTTATAACAGTGAATAAGATGATTACAGTGTTTTGGAAGTTGATCGGTGAAACCTTCAGATGTGCTGCTTTGTTTATTTATAAACAGGATTTCTGTGAATCCTTCTTTTATTTCTTTAAGTGACTGAACAAGCTTTAACATTCAGTAAATCTTTTTACATGTTTGCAGTCAAACAAGGAGCCACTTATTTAATCTTCAGTCAAGTCATTATACAAAATGGGACAATAATTACACGACTAACATCCATTATGAGTTAAAGCAAAAAGCAACAGCTGGAATGGAGCTCTTAGCAGAAGTAGTGTGACCCTGAAGAACTGAAAACCAAAACAGAAAAAATGTCCGTCATGCACAAGATGTGTACAGAGTAGACAAGAGAAACTTAGTATTTACAGTAAAGCTGACAGACAAGTAGAATATTAAATACAAGTGACATGAGCAGAAGGTAGACATTTGCAAAATTAAATTCTTCAGCAGGTTTCACTGTTCTGGAAAACAAAACATCTGAGACTTTAGAAGTTGTGATCGTGTTGATCTCATGGTAACAAGGTGACAGTTTGAGGAAACGACTCTTCAAAGTTTGGTTGTGTAGAGAGAGAGAGAGAATAAAGTGCTCATGTGTATTTAGTGCAGGCGTGTGTGTATGTGTGTCATAAGTGATCTATTCATATTCATGTGTCCGTGTGAGTGTTTTGTGGTCTGTGTTGTGTGTTTTGTGTTGAGTTACTCGGCCATAGAAGAGGGGGGATCAGGGGGGGCTTCAGCTGGAGGATGAATGACAGGGGGGTGTTGACAGTTTGTTTGGCTTCTTGGATGGTTCTCTGGAGGGCAGGGTTGTTTGTTGCTGTACTTAAATATCTTAGGGCTATTGTTTGGTGTCTCTGTCCGATGGTCTGGATGCCGGTTATTCTGTGAATGTAGCGGTTGCTGATATAGTTTGGGAGACGGTGGGCCAGTTTTAGTGCTTATTTTGTATGACTTGGAGGCGTTGTATCTGGTTGCTGGTGAGGGTGATCCAGGCGGGGACGGAGTATTCAAACAGGGGTCGGATGTAGGCTAGATAGACTTTGGTTATTGTTGAGGGT